>NC_134545.1:64523804-64826834 GCF_050624435.1 Tenrec ecaudatus
TTGACTTGATTTCTCTCTCTCTCTCTCTCTCTCTCTCTCTCTCTCTCACACACACACACACACACACACACACTCGCACACACTACTCCAATGAATGCGGTTGATAGAAGGGCCGGAGGAAGGCAGGAGGTCAGTGGTCAGGAGAGCTGACGCAGTGGCATCAGCCTCACAGAGACGTTGGAGCTCAAGCTGACGCTAGCGAAGTATAGGGAACATCTGGATGGGCAGGTCAGATGAATAAGGGCGCTCTCGATTTGAGGACTATAGTAGGTGAAAGGTCAAAGAAGCATAACCAAGGGCATTTCCCTCGTAAGTAGACACAGGAGACTGATTAGAAAGAAAGATTCATGAGGCAGAGCCAGTGAGGTGAGACCGAGGAGACCTCAAATGGCGCAAGAAGCAGTTTGGGTTTTATTCTAGATCACGGGAGTGACACTGAAGGCTTTGGAGCGTGGCAGTGTGATGATGCGGTAGCTATGTAGAAAATTAATTAGAGCCAAATGCATTGGGAGGAAATGCTAATGCGTTGAAGACTAAGCTAGGAGGCTATTGTAAAATCCTGGCATGGAGTGAAGGATCTTAGATGAACAAAAACAGTCTTGTTTATATGGGGTTAGATCACACAGCTATTAATACCAGACTATATGAGGGTAAAGCAAAAGTATTTTCACTAGGGTTTCTGTTTACACCTGCATTGGTTTATCCCAAACAAAATGTGTCTAAATATGTCCGGGATTAGTGCAGACAAGTTCTCGCAGTAAAACTTTTAATTCCAAACCAAACTCATGATTGTGATTCTGTAGATTCTGATGTACAGTGACTCTACAGATAGAGTAGAACTGCCCCTTGGGGTTTTCACAAGCTTATTTTTGCCCCCACGGAATGACGGGCGAGTTCGAACCACTGAACGTACAGCCAGTGAACAGCCTTCTACCCGACCAGTGCTCCATTTAGTCTTGTTAAAGTGTCATGGAAGAAAAATGGTCCAATCAAAACAGTGGCTTCTAGTGACAACTTCTGAACCTTATATCCAAGGCAAAGAGGCCGCTCAGAAGGTTTGTGGTGACTGTGTTTTGGGATCCCAAAGGGGTGATGGTGATGGTTAGATTGGATGTCATCTGGATGGTGCCTGTGTGGAGGTAGGGATGGAGTCAAACCTGTGCACCAGCTCTCAGCCTGGTGATGTCTCCTAGAGGGTCTGGTCTTATTTATAAGAGAAATAGCGAGAACTTCTGTCTCCTGACCCTCTTTGCTTCCTTTTCTGGGTTGCATATCTGGCTCCGGGGTTGGCAGCCCATAAGGCTTGTCAATCCTGGGAACTGTCGCACCCTGCTGTGTTCCTCTGGACCTTGGATCCACATAACTGCATCTACCAGCCTGTGATCTCCTGCTTCCTGTTTCACTTTTCTGCTTTATTCACCAGCAGTGGTGTGAGTTGTAAGAGGACTTCAGCTCACATAGGAATCATGGACTTGAGTTGGGATGTTTTTGATATACAATTCTTTCTTGATATAAAGTCTTTGCCTTCTATCATATATGCATATCACTGGTTTTGTTTTTCCAGAAAACCAGCCTAAGAGGTGACTGTGTTTGGTATTCCAAAGGGATAATCTTGTAGATTTTCTCAAAGGACACAGGATGATGAAGGGGGATTATTAGGAAGAAGTTATAAGAGCACGGAAAACTGTATTAGTGAGAAAAAGCCAGTACAAAGCCCACCAGATATTTTTTCCCCATCACAACAATGTACCTGTTCATTCTTGGAGGGTTGTACGGCTGTCTTCTGAGAATTTCATTCAGTAACTTTACCTCATCTTCGTTAGGTCACTGATCTCACCCCTAAGACTTGTTTTTGGTCCCCAAGTCCAAAGAACATTTTCAACAGAACACAATTTGAGTCTCTTAAGGATACTCACATTTTTGTTTTGATGCCCTATGAATTGAAGTGTGTAGAGTTATTCAAGGATGTGTCACAAAGATGGAAACACCATCATCAGGGATGCACAGGCCTAGAGCAGTGGTTCTCAGCCTTCCTCATGCCGCCACCCTTTCATACAGTTCTCATGTGGTGGTGACCCCCAACCATAAAATGATTTTTGTTGCTACTTCATCACTGTAATTTTGCTACTGTTATCAATTGGACGACCCTTGTGAAAGGGTCGTTCAATCCCCAAAGGGGTTGTGACCCACAGGTTGAGAACCGCTGGCCTAGATGGAGGACCTGTCAAAAAATAATCCCATTATATTTTTAATTTTAAAAATAAAGGTGTTTATGACTTTGTAGGAATACTTGTTTTAAAAGATCATTTTATTGGGGGCTCTTACAGCTCTTCTAGCAATCCATTCATGAATTTCATCAAGCATATTTGTACATATGTTGCCACCATTATTTTCTAAACGTTTACTTTCTGTTTGAGCCCTTGGTATCAGGTCCTCTTTTTTCCCCTTCCCTGCCCTGTGACCACTTGATCAATTATAAATTATTATTATTTTCATATCTCACAGTGACCTCTGTTTCCCTCCACGGTTTACGGTGTTTGACCCCTGGGGTGTGTGCGTGTATGTGAATCATTGCCACTAGTTCCCCCTTCCTCCCCATCTTCCCCATCCTCCTGATATCACTACTCCCATTTCTGCTCCTGAGGGGTTTGTCTGACCTGGATTTTGAGTGTTGTGAGCTCTTATCTGTTCCTGTGTACGTGCTAGCTTGCAGGGAAAGGCCGGGACTGTGGTTATGATAGTGGTGTGTGTGTGTGTGTGTGTGTGTGTGTGTGTGTGTAAGTCTCAAGGAATGAGAGGAATATTCTGTGTTTCATTGGTGCTATTCTACGTTGATTCATCCCTTCCTCTCATCCTTCTTTGAGAGAATGTCCCATTGGCTACAGATGGGTTTTGGGTTTCTGCTCCTACCCCACTCATGCTCAAAAAATTTTTTTTGGTTTGTTTTGGTCTTCTGATGCCTGGTACTGGATTCTGTGGACACCTCATGATCATATTCACTGGTGTGCCTCTCCCATGTGGGATTGTTGCTTCTCTGATAGATGGATGCCTGTTTAACTTCAAGCCTTTCAGACCGTACACACTATATCTTTTGCTAGCCGGGCACTGTCAGCTTTCTACACCACATTTGCTTGTGCACCCATTTTGTCTTCAGTGATTGTGCCGAGAGGGTGAGCATCACAGAATGTTGGGTTATTAGAGCAAGGTGTTCTTGCATTGAGGCAGGGCTTGAGCAGAGACCCAAAGACCATCCACTTCCTCAATGTGTTGCAATATTTTTTTACTTACCCTTGTATCAACACTATACAAACAGACAATATAAGTGCATTAGGTCTAGTATTATGAAAATGGTTAAGCAAACTACTGATGGAAAAGTTAGTAGTTTGAATCCATCTAGACCAGTCCTTGGAGAAGGACATCATGCTTGGTAAAGTAGAAGGACAGCAAAAAAGAGGAAGGCCCTCTAAGAGATGCATTGGCTCAGTTGCTGCAGCAATGGGCTCAAGCACAGGAACAATTGTGAGGATGGCGCAGCACTGTGCAGTGTTTCAGTCTGTTGTGCACAGGGTTGCTATGAGTGGAAACTGACTTGATAGCACCTAACAACCACCCCCACCACTACCACCACCACCTCTATCACCACCACCTCTATCACCACCACCTCTATCACCACCACCACCACCACCACCACCACCACCACCACCACCACCACCACCTCTACCTCCACCACCACCCTCACCCCACCACCAAGTATCTGGGAAGGAAAGCCTGGCTTTCTGCTTGAGAAAGGGTGCAGTTCTATTCTCCCATGAGTTGGAATCAGTTTCGTGATAAGGGACTATTTGAGACATAATAGCTTAGAGTTCCCAGAGAGCTCTTTTTGCCTTTAGAGCAGTGGTTCTCAATCCTTCCTAATGCCACGACCCTTTCAGACAGTTCCTCATGTTGTGGTGACCCCCAACCATAAACTTATTTGTGTTGCTACTTCATAACTATAATTTTGCTACTGTTATGAATTGTACTGTAAATATCTGATATAGAGGATGCATTTTCAGTTACAAATTGAGCATAATTAAAGCATACTGATTCATCACAAAACAATATGTAATTATGGATTGTGAAATATTTATTTCTAATGGAAAATCAATGAAGTTTTGTCTTGAAGCATGGTGTCCCATGGGTAACAGTCTTCATGCCGGGTACTCATATGTGGGTATATCTACATATGGGCGGACCGCCTGGAGATGGAAAGAGGAGCGGTGTCTCTGTTCCTAAGACCATTGGAAATGTGTGTTTTCCGGTGGTCTTAGGCGACCCCTATGACACGGTCGTTTGACCCCCCAAAGGGGTCGAGACCCACAGGTTGAGAACCGCTGCTGTAGAGGCGACCACCCAGCTGTCTCATGGAACCACGGATAACGAAACCCTGGGTTCTCGGGACCAGAGGCCCTTCAACCTCCGGGTCTGCTTGCTGTGGGAAGAGCGCAGGCTGGTGGAGGGCAATCACTACCACCTGTTGATAAAAGGTGAGTAATACAGGTGAAGCACAGTGCCCAGGACATAGCTGGCAACTGGGATGGTGCCAGTTGTTCCTCTTTGAGGCCACATTCAGTGATTCAAATAAGGGTCAGGCTTACTGTTGTAGCCACGGTTGCATGCATCTCTGTGATGATCCGTATTTGTTTCTTTGTTCCAAGTGAGTCACAGCTACTTAAAAGAACGTGGGTACTTTGTCTATAACCCGGGAAGCGCAAAGAGGATAGACGGTCTTCTAAAGTGGAAGCTTGAGGAAGAGCGCACTTGTTTTGTCTAGCCTCCGGTCTCTGAACGCATCTCCTGGGGACCTTCTTAGGGCCAGCTCTTACACAGATTATAGGCAGGGGCATTTATACAGCAGAGGTACATCTGCATGTCTTCTTTTTAATCATTTCACTGGGGGCTCTGACAGCTCTCTAACAATCCATACATCAATTGTATCCATCACATTTGTACATATGTTGCCATCATCATTTTCAAAGCATTTTCTTTCTACTTGAGCCCTTGATATCAGATCTTCTTTCCCCCCTTCCTCCCCCACTTTCCCACCCACGTGAACCCTTGATAAATGATAAACAATTGTTATTTTCCTATTTCACCCCATCTGCTCTCTCCCTTCATCCCCCTGGTGGGGGGTGAGGGGTGCATATTTTTTTATACCAAACCAAACCAACCTCAATGCCTTCGAGTTGATTCTGACTCACAGCGACCCTATAGGCCAGGATAGAGCTGCCCTTGTGAATTTCTGAAAGTGAAACTCTGTCTGGGAGTGGAAAAGTCCCATCTTTCTCCTTTGGGGAGACTGGTGGTTTCCAACGGCTGACCTTGCACTTCGCAGCCCAGCTCAACCTTTTTCTCTGGCAAGCAGAGCAATTCCTGAGCATCTCCTAGTGAGTCAGTTCAAGCTGATTGGTCTCCAGCTGAGGAAACCAGGCGAAAGATTAAGGGTCTTTAGCATTAGTACCTGGGGAGATAGGGATGTTTAGTCCACTGAGCCATGAGCAGAGGTATTTTGTAGGGATGCGAATTTTTGATGTGCGTGGTATATTATGAAATGTGAATTTCAATATTAAAATAAAGCTGTCTTCACTGTGACTCTTTTGCCAGCATTTAAATTGCTGTTGGATAGGCTTCTTTCAGCTAATGAAGAGCAGTGGTCTCAAGTTTCCAAAGCTGAACATAGAAACCACACATTGCTGCTTACACAAAGGTGTGGTTTGCAAATGTGTGTAGTTCTGGCTGCCAAGTTTTTTTTTTGCAGTTAATTTAATCAGACTGAAGACCAGGTAGATAGGTTATGGTCTTCTCTGAGTGATTTGTTTAATAGTCTCACAGGGGTGAGTGAATAGTGTGTACAAATATTTTCATTTTTAAAGTTCCTCACCCAGAAACAATACCTTTCTCTATTAGCTGTGAACATCTCTGACTTGACCTTTGATTTGGTTTGGTTTGGCTATGGAAAGTCAACATGGAATGAGGATCATGGCAGTGGAACACCATGTATGATACTGTAACTGTGGACACGGAACATTAAGCATTTGTCAGACTGATAGGACCATACCATACCAAGAGTAGGCCCTAATGTAAAGTATGGACTTACTCACTCACTCACTCACTCACTCACTCACTCACTCACTCACTCACTCACTCACTCCCATTGAGTCATTGCCGACTCATAGCGACCCTGTAGGACAGGGTCCTGTGAGTTTCCAAGAGTGTAACTCGTTACAGAAAGCCCCATCTTTCCCCAGTGCTGGTGGTCTCAAACTGCTGACCTTGAGTTTAGTAGCCCAATGCGTAACCCCTGTGCCACCAGGACTACCCAAACGATGGACTTCAGTAAATAATCATGGTCATTGTTGGTTGATCGATGATAAAGAATTTACCCCATGAATGCAAGAATTGAATAAATGGGGAAAGCATGTGCAAAAGAGAGGGGTGTTTTATTTCTCTGTAAATGTAAAACTGCTCTAAAAAATAAAGCCACTTGAACAACAGCAACAAGAACAATAACAACAATTGAATTTGGCCTGAGCGAGAGGAACTCCCTTTCTCTGAATTCTGGCAGAATGTCATGCTTCCTCTGTACACTTGGTGGCAGACGTGCTCTTGCTAAGAACCGGTGATCGAATGTGGAGCGTGATGGCCTCACTGGGACAATGAGCACTCTTAATTAAATAGTCACTCTCCTCACACAAAGGCCACACAGGTTGTTCCCATCCAAGTAGACATCTATTTTGCAACCTACAGGGAACATGTTTTTACATTATTGATGGCTTGGCCGGGGAAATGCTTTTTTGAGGCCTTTCAATTCATTTTAGTAATGGAGTGGAGTCACGCGGGCCTGAACCTTGCATGCATCAATGATGAATATTAGGAGGAAAAAGTGAAATCTGGATTTAAAACCCTGACATCATGGTTTTCTGTGTGTGTGTGTGTGTGCCCGTGTAATCGCTGAGAAGAAGCTCAAAGTCCTAGAAGAGGCTAATAGAGCTGACGCTGTGATTTTCTCTCTCGTGGTTGTGGAGAGAGAAATGTTTTTATTATATTTAGAATTCAGATTCCGTTGATCCTCAGTAATGATCTTATGAACAGAATCTCATCTGGAGGGATCTGACCTTTGCTGAGCTTCAGCCTCAGTAGGATACCTTCAGAAAGTAGGGGTGCCCAGACCCTCTGCATGTGGATGTGGACTGCAAACATGAGTGACTCTCATTTGAAAAATTGAAATGATTCTGCAGCAAAAGTTTCATCCTCAGAGTAAAAATTTAACTTTCTAAGTGGAATCCCTGGGTGGGGCTAAGGGTTAATGCCTTTTGATGGATTGTTCACCAAAAAGTTCCAGTCCCCTCAAAGGAACCTTGGAATCAAGGCCTGGCGATTTGCTTCTGAAAATCCAGTCATTGGAAACCAGGCGAGCACAGTTCTGCTCTCCTTGCGCATGGGGTCACCATGAGTGGGAGGACTGGTCAGCACATGGTTTGAGTCTAAAGCACGCAGGCTTTCCTGCAGAAAGGATGCAGGGACACAGCTGTTCTCTTCTCTAGCCTAGTGGAATGTCTGTGGGGCGCCTTCCTGATGCCTCCTTTTCCTCTCCTCTGATAACGTGCACACAGCAATGCGGGTTGCTAACTGCTAACAGCTATATAGTTCTAAGTTGTTTATTATCAAAAGCAGTCAATCGACAGGGGGGGGGTGTGATTGTACAATTCTCCTTGATAAGATTGAATGATCGAACTTTTGAATTATATCATATATAAATTACTTGCCAATAAAACTCTTGGAAAAAAACCGCAAAAGCAGTCAGTAATATGCACACCTGTGTTTATGGCAAGCCATCAAAAACTCTGAATGTAGAAGAATGGTTAACAAACTCTGGTACATTCATACAATAGAAAATTATGTATAAATATACAATGATGAGGACTCTGTTACATATCTCAAGATATGGCCAAAACTAGAGAGCATTATGCTTAGCAAAGTTAGCCCGTCTTACAAAGATACATATTTAATGACACCATCATTATAAGGAAAAACAAAGAAAAAAGAACAGTGGTTTATTAAAGACTAAGCATTAGAAGACTTCAAGGAGACAGGGCTGGGGCGGGGCCAAGGGTGGGGCAGGAAGAGGCGAGGGGCAGGAAACGACACGGAGGGAGGGAGGGGAAAACCACAGCCAAGACATGGGGTCCTATGGCCTACTGGATTCGATGAGATAGATGGGCTACGCAACAACGCTGCATTTATTTTTCTTGACAAGCCCAAAGAAACAAATAAACAAATAGAGGTAAACTAAAAACAAAAAAGAGAATGAAGGCTCACAGCCTTTAAAAAACTTCCAATTTCCTTACCTCTCAGACCGAAAAATGAGTCTGAGCCTTTTAAGAAAGGAGGAAAAGGAAAACGGAAATGGACTTGGATTCTTTCATGACATACAGATCCTTTCAGAAACAAACAAACAAACAAACAAACAAACAAACAAACAAACAAACAAGAACCGCACAGCAATCAAAGCACTGAGAATCAAGCAACACACTAGATTTACCAGGGCTGAGAAAGGCGTAGGCGCTTGCGTCCTCTTGGGCAGGACAGGTCTGCTTCTTGGGAGGCATGGAACATCTGTGGTCATCCGGAGTTCCATCAGGGAGGAAGGATTCTGAGGAGAGGATTTGGAGGCTTTCCAAAGCAGACGCATTATGCTTTCCTGTTTTGCTGTGTGCTGCCTGGACTCACTGCTTAGTATATGGAGGGATCAAGTAGAATGTCATAATTCTCTGCAGGGTGGAAACGGAGAAGCGGAATCGAGTGGTTTTAAACAGTGTCAGTTTCTGCTGATGGGATTCCCACTCATTGTGAGTGTGTGAGAGCGGCGTGGTGCTACACAGGGTTTTCAGTGGTTGATTTTGGGGAACTAGGTCACTAGGCCTTTCTTCTAAGGTCATCCCCCCCCCAAATCATTTTATTAGGAGATAATTCAGACATCATACCAGTCCATAATTGAATTATATAAAGCAGTATTGTACAATCGGCATTATAATCAGTTTCAAAACATTTTCTTCCTTTAAGAACTCTTTGGTATCAGCTCCCGTGGCCTCACGCCACCCCCAACCTCCCCTGCCATACCCTACAGGGACCCTGATTTTAGTTATTGCCTATATAGATTCACTGATCCTGGCCTTCGTATACTGAAAACAGACAAACGCATAACAGAGCATCAAGAAGGCTACCAAGAATGACAAAATACAACAGATATAAAACCCAATATGAAAAAACCCCAGAAAATATTAAAAAACAGCTCAAGCTCAAGTGTCTCCAAAGGAGATAAAATGACAAGGTCTTAACCATCCAATTCAGATTTATCAATCTAATCAACTGCAGTCATCTCTTCAAAGCTCTTTATAGGATACCCAGGTTATTCCCAATCCCTCCATTGTGGTTAGGAGGAAATCACTAGTGGCTTATTACCGGAATAGATTCTGCAAATGTATTTTGGGATTCCACTGTCATCAGTAGCTTTCTGCACCAGAATCTCAAAAGTTAAACTCTGATACTCTTCCCTTCTTTGAATTTGGATTATGTGATGGTGCACTCCTTTCACCCAGGCTTGGTTGACATCTAACTTAGATGGCTGCTTGTTTGAAAACAAACCTTTAAGAAAGATCCCATATGCTATTCTTCCTGATAGGCAGCACCATCTAATTTTTTCCTCACACTTTGCTGTAACACCATATCTTCTGTGTTTCCTGAGGTCGAGTATTGAGAAGGGCCATGGCTTTAGAACGAATGGTTCTTACGTTGTAGCTAGGATTAAGTGCGAGCCCCAGATTCATTTGCGAGGCACTTCTGGTTGGACTCCAACCTCTGTCCTTTTGGTAGCAGCTGGGCTCATGACCTGTTTGAAACCAGGGTGTCCAGAGTTCTCCGGGGCATGCACGAATCCTGGAGCAGGTGAGGTCAGATCTCCTGATAGTGAACACACAGCTGTACCATGTGGGTGGGTCTTAGAAGGTTTTATAAAGTTGTTGTTGAGATTGTGTCTCTAAATGTTAAAAAAAAAAAAAAAGGCACGAGGTGCATATCTGACCATCTTGTCATTCCCTATTGCCACTAGGCAGAAGTCCAACATGCCTCCAACCTCCATCTTTCTTTAACTCTTCTGGTACCAACCATTCCTTCCACGGCACTCTACTTTTTTTGCCAGGGTTGATGATACATTCTAATGGAGACAGAGAAATCATAGACAGGACTTATCATTAAGGGGTTCTGTTAGGAGAGTTGACAGGCTACCACAATTCAAGGTCAGTTAACAGTAAAGTTATAGTCATTGGTCCACAGAAACACCTGTCTTCAGCCAGCAGCCAAGCCTCTCTGGTCCTTGTTCTCTCAGCTTCAAAAGGTCAATGGAAAAATAGAATTAAAAAAAAACCAAAAACATTTTTCCACACACTTTTTGAAGCCCCCTTGTATATTGCCTTCCAATACTTTTAGCCATTCCAGAGTCTTGGAAAACTGCTATTTCTGTTGTTATGTGCTGCTGTTTTATGGACATTTGTGTAAGTGCACAGATTTGAGGAAAGGTGTCTCATCTCATCAACCCAACTAGGGACCTATACATCCCATGTAAGTGCATTCAAATCCATAGTAATTAAAAAACAAAACCAAAATTCCTCCTTGATTTCAGCATGTCTTCTATCACTGAAAATGCATGGCATACACCAAGTTCCAAAGCAGGACAGAATCCACCCATGCACAAAAGGGTTAGAATCAGACAATAGTTTTGCTTACCTAGTGGAAAATGTCTCCTGGGGCACAATGCTCTTTTTAGACCTATCTCCTCGGGGTCACATTAACTACGGGAACTCAGAAGCTTGCACAAGCTCTGGGGCGTGGGGCCGGGAGTGCATGTTCACGAGGGAGCCTGAGAATGACTGCATCACTTGAAGAATGTTCCCATCTGTGCACAGAGAAACCTGAAGTGGTGCATTTCCCCCTGTATGTACAAAAGAAAGAAAAGAAAAAGATGAAATCAGAAAGAACAAAATTCCTTTTCGGTAGAAAATGCACCTATTAACTCTCTTTTAGACTCTACCCCATTCCCACTAAAACCAAATGCCATTGAGTTACTTCTGACCCATTGCTGCCCTGTATAAGGTTTTTAAGACTTTACATCTTTCCCAGAGCAGACAGCCTCTTCTTTCTCTTGTGGAATAGTTGGTGGGTTTGAACTGCTGAACTTGATGCCAGCAGCCCGATACCGAACCCACAGCACCTCCCCAAACCAAACTCACTGCCATTGAGTTGATATTGACTCATAGCAGTTTTACAGGACAGGGTAGAACCGGCTCTGTGAATTTCTGAGACTAACTCTATGGGAGTAGAAAGGCCTGTCTTTCTCCCAAGGCTGGTAGTTTTGAACTGGTTGCCTTGCAGCTAGCAGTCCAACTACAAATCACTACATAGCACCTCCAGGGCGCCTTTTAATCTACCTCATTAGTTATTATTAAAAAAATCACTAGAGGGGGAGCGGGGAGGGAGGGGAAAAAGAGGACCTGATGCAAAGGGCTTAAGTGGAGAGCAAATACTTTGAAAATGATTAGGGCAAAGAATGTACAGATGTGCTTTATATAATTGATGCATGTATATGTATGGATTGTGATAAGAGTTGTATAAGCCCCTAATAAAATGTTAAAAAAATCACGACATGGTTTATTTATTGTGATCTTTACTAATACCTATGAGGGGGCTTCAAAAGTGTAATAGAATTAAAAGATAACAGAGTTCTCCCCCAAATTTTTGAAGTCCCTTTGTATATTATTATACTCCAGGAAAGCAAACCCTGAATCCAGACTATATAATGACCTGTGAACCAGCGAGGGGGCCCTGGTGACATGGTGGGTTCGGCAGCAGACTAACTGCAAGGCCAGCAGTTGGAGCCCACCAGCCCTTGCTCAGGAGAAAGATGAGCTATCTGCTTCCAGTGGGACCGACAGCTTCAGGAACCCCAGGGAGCACTTCTACTCTGTCCCATTGGGTCACTCAGAGTCAGAATCAACTTGACGGCCACTGGTATGGTTTACTGCAGACATTTGGCATTCTGTGGCTGCCCATCTGGTTAATCTCAGTAATATATGCACTTGAGACCAATTTGCTCAGCCTTCCCATATTTACAGTGATCTTATTCCAGTTCCCAATGATCAGGCAGATCTTAGCCAAAATGTAAAGGAGCAGGGCCTACCAGAGAGGCTTCTAGCCATGGTAGCTGAGCACGTTTTTAGAGCCCTTCAGTCTCTGTCTATTATATGTGATTCCTGGGTGGGCAGGGTTCAGGGTCAGAGAAGCCCTCAGGCTGCTGGGTACCACAGATTACAAAGTTCTGTGACACTAGAAAGAGATCCACATCTTCCATATGGGAGTTTTTGAATGGCGGACACTTCTGGAGATTGCAGTCATTTCCTAGGGCAAAACTTGCATAAATATTCCTTTGGAATGTAAGTCACATATTTATAGCTGTAGTGCAGAGAGGGAGCTGTTGGCAGCTGGAAATATTTCTGTTGATAAGCCCGGAGTGGCTCCGCCCTGAAGGTCACAGAGCTGAAGTCAGCTGGTTCCCTCGTCATTCTCTTTGGAGTGGAGCAGGACACACAGGTCACTGGGAGGTTACAGGGGCGATGGGGTGACCCAGCAGGCTGACCTGGAAACTGGAAGTAAACATTAAAATCATAAGATCAATAATCATACAAAAGGTGACGCCGATTCCGGAAAGATCCCTTCTTCCAAATAAAACAAAATAAAATCATACCAAAAGAAAAACGATTGCCTTCATCCATGAAGAAAACACATTTCTCTGCTGCTTTTGATTTTCCAGTGACTAATCAGCTATAAATAAATTCAGATAATGTGGGCATTTTCTCTTTTCCCATGATTGATTGGATAAAAGTTGCTTTCCTTTGCTTTAGACCCTCACAGTCTGACTCCTTAGCTTAATGAAAGGTGCTTTTAATGATTAACTGGTTGAAATACCACACTTGGCAGCAAAGGTTGAGACATTTGCATAGTGGCTCTGTGGCTTTCTCTGATAAGTAGAGCGGCTATCTGCTTTGCCAATAAATAATTTGCCTCTATTGTAATGAAAATGATAACGGAGTGTCCCGAATGGGGTGTGATTGCCCGGCACATCATGAGTTTTCCAGGTAATTGAAACAGTTCGTTACCTTGTGTGAGGTATAGTGATCAGGCCCTCGGGAGCTGTGCGAAACGGAAATTCGGTAATATAATTTGACTGGAAAGTAGGAAAATTGATGACAAAGAATGAAGAGCTCTCTCTCCCTTAAGTGCCCTGAAATCACTGAAAGTTCTGTATTAGAATTAATTTTAGCTTAGTTTTGGAAGTGAACCAGAAAATAGGCCTTATATCTTTTTTTTTCATGATTTTGTTACTTTCTTTTTAAATCATTTTATTGGGGGCTCATACAACTCTTATCACAATTCATAGATACATCAATTGTATAAAGCACATTTCTATATTCGTTGCCCTCATCATTCTCAAAACATTTGCTCTCCATTTAAGCCCCTGGCATCAGCTCCTCATTATACTCCCGTTCCTCCCCAGTCCCCTCTCCCTCATGAACCCTTGATAATAAATTATTATTTTGTCATATCTTACACTGTCTGACATCTCCCTTCACCCACTTTTCTGTTGTCTGTCATCTAAGGAGGAGGTTATATGTATATCCCTCCACCTTCTCCATATCACCACTCTCACCACTGGCCCTGAAAGGATTCCCTGTTTCCAGTTTCTATCTGTACCAGTGTACATCCTCTGGTCTAGCAAGATTTGTAAGGTAGAATTGGGATCATGATGGTGGTGGGGAGCGGGGGAGGAAGCATTTAGGAACTAGAGGAAAGTGGTATGTTTCATCTTTGCTACACTTCACCCTGACTGGCTCGTCTCCTCCTGGGGACCCTTCTCTAAGGGGATGTCCAGTTGTTTGGGTCCCCACTCTGCACTCCCCCTCTTTCACAACGATATGATTTTTTGTTCTTTGATGCCTGATACCTCATCCCTTTGACACCTTGTAATCACACAGGCTGGTATGCTTCTTCCATGTGGGCTTTGTTGCTTCTGAGTTAGATGGCCGTTTGTTTATCTTCAAGCCTTTTGGATTCCAGGTGCTATATCTTTTGATAGCCGGGCACCATCAGCTTTCTTCACCATATTTGCTTATGCACCCATTTGTCTTCCGCGATCGTATTGGGGAGGTGAGCACAAAATGACATGATTTTGTTCTTCTTTGATGCCTGATAACGGATCCTTTTGGCACCTCATAATCACACAGGCTGGTGTGCTTGCATTTTTTAAAAATGAAGTCTTAGACTAAGAGATTTATCAGGAAGGAGAGGAATGATAGAGTAATCAAAAGAGGGCAAAAAAAAATCAAGACTGCTAGGTTCCGGGTTGCCAGGCATCGATTTATTCCAGTTTTCCAGAACGGAGGATCTGTGAACTCACAGCTCAGTTGGGAGGAATCCCACATCAGGAAGCTAATTGTGATACTCTAGCTCATTTACCCCCGAGGAAAATCCACCGCCATTGCAAATTGTCTTTTTCCAACAGTGGTGTTTAAAATTCTTCCATCTTAAAAAAAAAAATCCAACAGAGCAGCCTGTTAGAGTGGGGATTCCGCTGGCACGGTGGGGAAGCGCTTGGCTGCTCATGGAAAGGTCTGCAGTGGGAACTCTTTGCTGAGCTCTGTTTCTTCCTTCTGGTGTCTGTTTCCAGGATTATGAATAGCCTTCTACCAAGCAGAGTCTGTTGGAAAGTGGATGCATGCAGATGAAGTCAGGTTTACATTTAACACTCTCATTTGTTCTCGCTTTGGTCCCATTTTTAATTTGTTCTAGCCTTTACTGTTTTTTCAGTTTGAGGGTTTTCTGTTTTGTTGTTTTTGTTTGTTTTGTTTATATGACACCCAGGATAGATACATGTGTGAAGTCATGAACTGCGTCGATAGCTTCTGCTGGTATGGCAAGGGAGGTTGGGGGGAACGGGGAGCTGATGGCAACGAGTTGAAGAAAGACTAAATGGTTCTAAAGTGGGATGCGGTGATGATTGCACAATCTTTTTACTTGATCCGAATCATTGCTCTGTATGATTTGTGGATTACATGTTAATAAACTGCTAAAATAATGAAAAACTAAACATCATTTAAGAACAAACACTTAAAATGTTCTTTTTCCTGCAGCTGTTGACCTCATGTATTCAAGGTGTCCGCTGCTGAGTTAAGTGCGGGCTCTGCAGTGCAGTTTTATTCTTAGAGCAGCCACTTTCTTTTTTTTTTTTTTTTTACATTTTATTACGGGCTCATACAACTCTTATCACAATCCATACAGATACATACATCAATTGTATAAAACACATCCGTACCTTCTTTGCCCTAATCATTTTCAAAGCATTTGCTCTCCACTTAAGCCCTTTGCATCAGGTCCTCTTTTTTTTCTTTTTCTTTCCTTCCCCTCCCTCCCCGCTCCCCCCTCCCTCATGAGCCCTTGATATTTTATAGATTTTTATTTTGTCATATCTTGCCCTATCCGGAGTCTCCCTTCCCCCCTTTTCTGCCGTTCATCTCCCAGGGAGGAGGTCACATGTGGATCCTTATAATCAGTTCCACTTTCATAAGAACAACTTACAGTCTCGGTTCCTTATTTCTCTAAAAAATAACTCTGTGTTGAGGGTAAGGGGAAGGTGGAGGAAGAAAGGGGACACTGATTACAACTATCTACATATAACCCCCTCCCAGGGGGATGGACAACAGAAAAGTGGGTGAAGGGAGACACTGTTAAGTCTAAGACATAAAAAAAACATTTTATAAATTATCAAGGGTTCATGAGGGAGGAAGGGAGGTGGGGGGAGGGGATAATGAGCTGATACCAAGGGCTCAAATAGAAAGAAAAAAAATTTGAAAATGATGATGGCAACATATGTACAAAATGTGCTTGACACAATAGATGTATGTATGGATTGTGTTAAGAGCTGAATGAGCCCCAATTAAATGATTTAAAAAAATTCTGTTAGTATGCCTCATACAATTTATATATGAATTGAAATAAGAATTGTAATAGTCATCAATAAAGTCATCAAAAAATTTACATACTAAAATTCTGTTAATTTGGGAACTTTTATGGAAACAATGGTACAATTCTACTTGATGAGATTGAACTATGCAATAACATGATATTTGGACTAATTCTCAAGTAAGAATAAATTGAAAGACCAACCAAACAACCAACCAACCAACAAACATAGATCTTGGAATGGTTTTGTGGGGTCACGCTAAATCCCAGCTCCAATTTAAGAACAATTAGTTTTTACATCATGGCCTTGCTCAATACTCCCCTCCAGGAAGGGAAAATGGAGGAGAGGGGTACTATAGCAACATGTAGTGAAGAAATATTAGATGGTGCCCTGCTCTCAAATAAAATAGCATTTGGGATCTTAAAGGATTGTGTCTAAATAAGCAGTCATCTAAGTGAGCTGTCAACTAAGTCCACATGGAAGAAACACCCCCTCATCAAATCACCAAAGGATTGTGAAGCAGATAATCTGAAGTTGAAGGAGGGATAAGTTCAGAGCCTAAAGTCTGAGAATCTGGTTTGCAGAAGGCTGTGGATGGCAGTGGGAGCCTGAGACTCACTGCTGGAGCTACACAGGAAATCAACCTCTGATGAACTCCCTCTAACCACAATTGTGGGATAGGAGGAAAGTGGTCACTAAACGGGCTAGGAGTACAGTGGTGAGTGCAGTATAGAAGGGCAAAGGCATAAGCCAGACTTGAACAATTAAAACTTGTCAGCAGATTACCCCTTGGAAACATGTTAGACCTGATCTGTTTTCCAAAATCTTATGCTTTTTGGGGTTTTACTTTTAGTTTTATTTGGTATTTGATTGTACATATTAAGTGGTATCTCAGGGGTGTTATGTCATTGGGGTGTCACCCTCATGAAATTTGGGTATATGTTTTTTGATGTATGAAACCTGAATGATGAACTGACAGAGTCAGCAAGTGGAATAAGGTTTTTTTGGGGTGCGGGGACACAGAGGTGTTGGTGGGTTGAAGTGATGATGACATCCAGGGGTCCATATAGAAAAATGATGTTAGAAAACTGATTGTGGTAGTGAATGTACTCGGATGGATGTGATTGAATTATGATTTGATATATGTATTAATCCCAATTTAAAAAAGAGAGAGGACACAGAGAGAAACCAGTATAAGTGATAGTACCTTGAGGGGATTGCAATGGATGAGTTGAAACCAAATGGGTTTGAAAAAAAAGAAAGAAAAATTTTTGTGTTAAAATACAAAGAGTCTTCAAAAAATTAATGGAAAAATGCAACTAAAAGATAATGGAATATTACCACTAACTTTTTGATGTTTCTTCATATATAACAAAAAAAGACCAGACATTGATCAAAATGCAAATTAGCAAAAATGATTCTAATTTTAATATCAAAGCTAAAATCAAAGTACATAGGAATATGAGTATAAATGAAATATTATGTGACCTAGCACAAAATAAAATGATGCTTTGGCTTTTGTCATAACAATTCAAACAATAGCAATACAAATATCAAAATTTTATTTTTCTGTAATATCTGTTGCAAAGCAAAAATCAAGGTGATCAGATAGGCCAAATTATACTTTACTTTAAATTTTCATTTAAAAAATGCTAATTTATCATGGCAACATATGTACAAATATGCTTGATACAATTTATGTATGGATGTTATAAGAGCTGTAAGAGCCCCAATAAAATGATTTAAAAATGCTAATTTAAATATATTAAATATGTGTGCCATTATCTTTTAATTTTATTAACATGATTTCTTTGTTAGTATTTCCTTCTAAGATTTCTTATTACCAAATACCAATATCAGAAAGAAATAACTTCTACATGTTATTGAAATATATAATCTTTTCACAATACAATGGTCTATAGCAAAAATTCACGCACTTACGGGTTTGTCCTCTATTTATAGAAATTTATGAAACTTTTAGAGCAATCCTATCACAAAATATTGTTTGTTATGATCATTCATTATTGTTTCAAAATAAGCAAATACAATGTTAAGAAACTATGTCTCAGGTACTGTGATTTCTTGCTGCTGCATTGCTTTGCTGGGCTTTTGTTTCTATTGGAGAACAATTATCTGGTGCTGCTTCCCTTAGACAGAGCAAGGATCCTCTTATTTGCCCCACTTTTGGGCTTCGTGGCTTATTTTAGCTATATTTTCTTTTCTATTGTTGTTCTTGTCTTGCCTTTTTTTTTTTGCCCAGCTGTATTGGGAACTGGCATTTGTAACTCCCTCCCCAGGATCAGCCCTCTTTAGGACCCACATTCCTTGGATTATGACCTACTATTGGGTTGCAGCAGCCCTGGTGGCATAGCGGGCTATGCATTGGCTGCTAACTACAAGGCCACAGCCTTGAAAACCCACAGGGGGCAATTCTACTCTGCCCTAGAGGGTCTCTAGGGGTTGGAAATGACTCAATGGCAGTGAGTTTGTTTTCTGGATCTAGGGTTTGTTGTGAGTCAGACTCAATAGGAGTCAACAGAGTTGAGACCTCAGTGGGGTCCCGTTTAAAAGTTTATATAGTTTGTGCTTCTCCTTGTGTCTTTTCGACACCCTGACTCCTAAGGCTGTTCACTCTGTGTCCACTCCTGGGGTTTGAGCTCTGCTGAATGGCTCCTATTCTGTGAGCCTCTGCTGCCTAGAGGGACCAGCCACTTAATGATGGACCAACAATTAATACATACAATGAATTTTAGCTTTGGCTGCAAGTTACAAGCCCTTGGGCAGCTTTTCAAAATATCTTACTATACATTCTGTGAAGAACTATGTGAGGAGATGTAAACCTTGGATGATCACCATACGTTGTTTGGTTCTGCTTTTTCTTGACCATCTTGAACAAGTTTTGTGTCTTAGTAGTGATTCACCAGGTGCGGATCCTCAACCATGCATCGCGAACCGTTTCTCCATCTGAAATAGCTCGCTCTCACATTTAGTTAGCTTTGTAGCTTTCAGGGGAGCTGATCCTTCAACAGCTTGGAGAACTTTTTCTTTGTTTTTGAGGATTGTCACAATTATTGGATGCAACATGCCTAAATCACAAACATTAGCACCCACTGATATTTTCATTTTCGTGGTGTTTAAAAATCTTTTGTTTCACTTCCAAATAGATACTGTGGCTGCTTTCACTAGCTCTGGTTTCCTGCATTTGGGGTCCATCATGCACTTTGATGTGATATTCTAGAGAGGAAATTAAACAGAAAGCTAATGCTACAACACTCAAGAGATGTGTGATACACACAATTGCTGCTGCTGCTGCTGACCAGGTGAAGCATGCATTGCTATACAGTACTTTCTCTTTGTAAGTAGGGAATTCACATTGAAATAACAATGGACAGTTTAAGACAGTGCATATGCAAGTAAGTAACAGACATTTATTATGACTTTCAAGACATATGTATTATAGATTATGTACACATGTGTATTGTATCATTACACATCTGGTGCAATTGCTTTGTCTACTAGAGACATGAGATACATGTTTTGTGTGTGACAAGGTGTAGTTGCTATGTCTTGTTTTCCAGTTGGGATTTCCGAACTCTTTTTCAGTATAACATTATAGAATCACGGACATGTAGATAGTCAAACAATACCAGAAATGAGTGCTATGTAGCACATGATGGCAGTTTAAAAACTTTTCAAGTGACTCTCATGTGTAGCTGAGGTTGAGAACTACGGTGTTCTTGTCTCAATGGACTCATGAAGCCTGGGCTTTCAACTGGTTCATTCCAGTCAGAACTCCTGCTGAAAAATTGCATTTCCATCCCTGGATCCTAAGCAGCAAGTTGAACTGGTCAGAAGCTCATCATGAAATACATTCGAAGATGATTCCATAGGAAGAATTTGGATCCTGTGTTCAGTCTTTAGGAGAAATATTTATAGGCTTAGGGAATGGGGTGGGGGTGGTGCTTGAAAATATCCTCAATTCGCAGTCATCAGGGTGTTTATCTGGGAAATGTGTGGTGAGGAAAACTGGTGTGCTTGTGTTGGCTCTGCTTCATGGGATGAAGAGCACAGGGACGATCTGACCCCACCACACCAGGGCGAAATCCTAAGGATCTGCCACAGAGCAGCAAGGGGAACAAAGCAATGAAGTCCCGGGAAATACCAAAAATAGACTTTGGGGCCAGGATGTGGCACCCCATCAGACTCTTAAAGGTCAACAAACAGACCTTGAACTATTTATAAGCTTTTCTTTTTGTTGTTGTTTTGTTTTATTTTACTATTTTGCTTTGCTCTGTTTTTTTTTGTGTGTGCATGCTTATTATTGTCTCTGCATGTTTATTTAGATAAGATAGGTGGGATATACAATCTGAAGGAGAAAACAATGGGATTGATGCTTCTAAAGGTCGTTGGAGAAGGGGATATGGAGAAGGAAGTGGGTTAACAAACCCAGGGACAAGGGAACAATAAGTGATCTAAAATCGATGGTGAGGAGGGAATAGGCCTCTATTCAAGTACTCCCTTGTGTTAGTCTGGGTACTTTAGAGAAACAAATCCACAGAAACTCATGTATTAGAGAGAGTTTTACATAAAGAGTAAGTGCACATCAAGAAAACATCCCAATCCAGTGCTGCCCAAGCCCACAAGTCCAACATTAACCCATTAACTCATATGTCCAACATGAGCCCACAAAGTCCTCCTCCATCTCACAAAAACAGACGCAATGATGCCTACTATAGGAGAAAAGCCGAGTCAGTGAAAGTGTGGACATCTCAGCGCTGGCAGGGGTCTCTACATGGGTGCTCCAGAACCCAGGCTGCATCAGGGTAGGTCCATCTGTCTTCTCCTCAGGGATGTCTTGAAGGAAGTGAGCCTTGCCAGATGAAGCAGGGAACTGGCTAAGGCAGCTGCACCTTGCTCCGACCATCAAAAAGCAAGGGACAGGAGAACTAGAAAGGCAAGGCTCACTGAGCCATTTATCCCTCCACCCTTCAATTAACCCCACCTGTGTTTATTGGCCAGGTTGGCACAATGAACTAACTAACTCATCCCTCAATGGAAGAACACTTTGTTCTATTAAACTGGCATTCCATGATGCTCACCTTCCCGGCATGGCTGCTGAAGACAAATGGGTGCATAAGCAAATGTGGTGAAGAAAGCTGATGGTGCCCGGCTATCAAAAGATATAGTATCTGGGGTCTTAAAGGTTTGAAAGTGGCCATTTAGCAGAGAAGCAACAAGTCCACGTGGAAGAAGTACGCGAGTCTGTGTGATCATGAGGTGTTGAAGGGATCAGATATCAGGCATCAAAGACTCAGAACAACAAAAAAAAATCACGTCATTGTGAATGAGGGGGATTGTGGGATGGAGACCCAAAGCCCATCTGTAGACAATTAGACATCCTTTTACAGAAGGGTCACAAGGAAGAGATAAGCCAGTCAGGGTGCAATATAGCGCCGATGAAAGATGTAACTTTCCGCTAGTTTCTTACGGCTCTTCCTCCCCACTATCATGATCTTACAAATCTGTCTAGATCAGAGCTGTACATGGGTACAGATAAGAGCTGGAAACAGGGAATCCAGGACACATAAACCCCTCAGGACCCATATTGAGAGTGGTGATACAGGAGTGTAAGGGGAAGGTGGGGGGCAAAAGGGGGAACCAATTACAATGATCTATATATAACCTCCTCCCAGGGGGATGGACAACAGAAAAGTGGGTGAAGGGAGACATTGGACAGTGTAAGACATGAAATAATAAAAATAATTTATAAATGATCAAGGGTTCATGAGGGAGGGAGGGAAGGAAAAATGAGGTGCTGATACCAAGGGCTCAAGTAGAAAATATTTTGAAAATGATAATGGCACAAATTGTACAAATGTGCTTGACACAGTGGATGTATGTATGGATTGTGATAAGAGATAAGAGCCCTCGATAAAAGTATTTAATAATAATAACAAAAGAGTTGTATGAGCCCCCAATAAAATGATTTAAAAAGAAGCAGAAGAAGAAGCAGCAGAAGCAGAAGCAGAAGAAGCAGAAGAAGAAGAAGAAGAAGAAGAGGAAGAGGAAGAGGAAGAGGAGGAGGAGCACAGGGGAGCCCAAGTTGCCAATGTATGGGAAGCAGGTTGCCGTGCTCAGGACACCTTTCCTAGAAGCATTTCCGTACAAAGACAAACGGGTCATGTTGTACTTCCTTGTGCATACGTGTATACGTGCCCCTGTGAAAATTGATCTAATTTGTTTCTGACCACAGTTATAACTAGAAAAACTTCCAGAGGCACAGAACCTCTTAAATTCTTGACACACCTCGCCAATTATATCCACAACGAGCATCATCAATCTGTGACTCTTTTGGGATCTGGCTGATAGTTTCGAGAAAAAAATAACCCATCATCCATCAAGTGAAGACACATACTCATTAGTGATCCGAGTAAACAGTCACGTCTCCTCTACGGAGTTGTTCTTGTTTCTGTGAACATTGTTATAATTATTTGTTTTCTGTGCTTCTACTCAACGTGGGTTGTGAGCACTACTTAAAACAAAACAAAAACAAAAAAAAACAAAACTATCATTTTTCGCTTCTACCAGAATGTAAGCTTAATGAAAATGAGAATATGTTTGTCTTGTTCCTCCTTGAATCCCCAATGTTTAGCACAGCATCACTGCATGATGTAGGCACTCACATACGCATATGTGGTTGATGTATGATTAAGACATGATTGAACTTGGCTTGCTTGTTCCCTCTACAAATCAAGAGAATTAATTCTACAAGTAAAATTGCACAACTGCCCATTTTCTCTCATTCCTGTTTAGTTGAAATAATGACTTCAGAAGCACCGTTGTTTACTCCTCTACAAAGCTGCTTCCTTTGTCCCTGAGAAGGATTTCTCTAACTTGTTTTATTTTAATTGTACATCTAAGAGGCCAAACCTCATCAACTGCTCCTTGTTTCATTCAGGGTTTGTGATCCTTCCATGTTTAATTTATGCTGGGGTTTTGTAGGCTGTTATCAAGTAAGAGCTGAAATCTAAAGTACTGGAATAAAACATCCCATAAAGAATATTATGACAAACTAGCAGTGACCACGATGCTCATATACCGTGAAAGTAATTTCATACCTTATTCTCTGTGCAGGGTACCAATGTTAGCTTCTTACTGGCTTGAGATGTAAAAGCAGGATGATTTACCCTCTTCCCCGCTCCTACTCAATCCGAGTCCCATTTTAGTGGAGAACCTGCATCAGTGTATTTAATGGCCCGCTCATCACGGATTGGACGGCCTGCATTTTCTACGATTGTGAGTGACGAGGCCATAAACTGTATTCCCTCCAAATGGAACAGTCCATCTAATAACCAGGTTGTCTGCTTCCTTCACCTCTTGACTTCTTTGAATAAGTGCTATTATTGTTTTAAAAGCACATGTTTTATTGCATTCCAGTTGTTTGTCAGTGGAACTACAAGGGTCGGCTGTTCCATCGTTGCTTCAGGTTACCAATTATTTCCGAGTTCCTATTGTGTTATTTGGTTCCATTTTAATATGAGGGGCTTCAAAAGGTTCCACAATGGCTTGTTAGTTCTCCTCCCAAGAATCTGTTACAATGGATGGCAGTAGCCAAAAGGTGGTGAGATGGAGCTACGCCCGTGGATGAGCGCAACCACTTCCGGTGAACCCACGCTTACAGCATCACTCACTAGTGCTTTCTTCTTTATTAGCAGCTTTGTAACTCCATGAGTCCTCGGATAAGATCAGTGATTCCAGTTACTCTCTGATGCTGTTCCATGGGGGGTGGAATACAAAATACCAACACGTAATGACATTCTACTTTAGGGTAGCATCTTCTTTGGAAAAGGATTTAATGCAATTATTTACCCTTTTTGTCAATAGACCCCACTGCCATCGAGTTGATGCCAACTCATAGTGGCTCTATATAGGGTTTCTGAGAGAGTAAACCATTATGTAGGCAGGCAGACTCATCCTCATTCTCCCACTGAGTGCTTACCTGACAGCCCTTATTCAACACCAGGTGAAGCCTATTTAAATTTGAGGACTATTTCAATAATCTCTATGCATAAGGGAATTAATTCTAATATCAAAGAAAAATCAATGCATTTGAATTACAGTGCTGGAGAAGAAGACCAAGACTATTACAGACTGCCAGAGAATAAAAACATCTGTCTTGGAAAAAGTACAGTCAAAATGCTCCGTAGAGTCAAGGATGATGAGATTTCATCTCACCTACATTGGACATGTTTTCAAGACAGACCAGTCACTGGACAAGGCCATCATGCATGGTAAAGTGGAGGGGCATCGAAAATGAGGAAGGCCCTCAATGAGGTGGATTGACACCGTGGCTGCGGCAATGGGCTCAGACAAGAACAACTGTGAGGAGGGCACAGGACTGGGTGGTCGTTCTTCTGCTGTGCATGGGGTCACTATGATTCAGTGACCCCTAGCGGCAATAACGGTGACGTAAGCCGTAGCTTTAAAAACTGGCATACAATTGGAAACTTCTAACGAGCTTGTAAATATCTGTTCTGAAATCTCCATCTTTTTTTTTTCTAGGACAGAAGTTGCCTTGAGGAAATAAAGTCACTTTGTTGTGTCTCCTTATAAAATTCTTCATTTCTGTGCTTTTTGAGCACCCCCCTGCCCTAGAAAAACAATGAACAGAGACAGAGAGCTCATTCATATTTAGAATGCTAATGTTTTCCTTTTTTTGGGTGAAACATCTTGGGAAAAGCTTTCAAAGTGCATTTTAAGCAAAAATATGCTTAGTCTTCACCAGACAATTCCATCTCTATGATAATTCCCTGGCGCCGTGCATCACTTGGGGATGGAAAATGTACTTGAGGGGAAGGGGCTGCTGACAATGACCGTAGTTGGTAAATTTCCACCAGCAATTCTTTTGTGGAAAACAGAATGAGCGTAGCTATAAACTTGACTGACTACAGTGTTGCTTGAAATGTCTTTGCTGGTGGCATTATCTTAACCATGATTGGAAAAATAAATTAACTTTATCCTATCTTTCCCCATGAAAATCTTTAAAAAGAAATGTGCTTTGTGGCTGGCCCCTGTAGCAAGTATATTTCCACTGGCCCCTGTAGAAGACTGCAGAGCGGTCCCTCAAAAAGATCCAGGTCCTCATCTTTGCAACCTGTGAACGCTACTGCATATGGCAAAAGAGATCTTTGCCGTTGTCTACATTGAGAATCTTGAGGGGATTATACTGGATCTTCCAGCTGGTTCATCAGTACAATCACCAATGCATTTGTGTGACAGAGGAGAGAGTTTATAATGAGAAAGGAAATTGGAAGACGGAGCAGAGGCAGAAGGCAATGGTGACAATGGAGGCAGAGCGATCTGAAGATGGTGTACAACTGACTTCAAAGTTGGAATAAGAGGCCATGGGCCAGGGGATGCAGCCTCATGACTAAATCCACTGTCATCGAGTGTATTCTCTTAGTGATGCCCACCCACAGTGATCCTGTACAGAGTTTCCAAAGCTCTGTCAATCTTTATGGGAGCAGAAAACCTCATCTTTTCCCCTCAGAATGGCTGGCGGGTTTGAACAGTCAACCTTGCTGTCCCAGTTCAGTGTGCACCCAACAGCACCACCAGGAATGTAACCTGGAAAGGGTAATATTATAGATTATCTCCTTCAGTCTGAGGGAGTGTTGCTGACACCTTGGCTTCAGGCGATGGAAACTGATTTTGAACATTTGGTCATTTTGAGTTACCATTTTGTTATCATGTCTGATTCTCAATTGTCCTCCAAATTTTTTGGTTTTGAAGGTGAGATTAGATGGGGGTGGGGTGGGTCTGGAAAAGGGGATACGTACTACAAAAGCCAGGTCTCTGCCTGCTGCTGACGTCAAGCAAAAAATACTCAGAAACAAGCTTGTAGCAAGGGAGAACACAGTTTTCTTGATGAGATCAATAACGCAAAGGAGGCCGAGGATTGCTTCCTCTGACTGCCGCCCCCAAGGAAGATAGGAGGGGATTTTTATATTTGAAAAAGGGGAGATGTTTGGAAAAGGGGCATTCATAATCTTATAACGAGGTTACAGAGCATTGGTTTACAAGCATCATGTCTTCCTCATTTGCATTCTGGCCAGTGGCTGTCACAGAGAAGCGTGACAGCACAGTGGAACAATTTACCTTGCTTTTCCCTGGGATTCGAAAGAACACGATTTTGTCTGGTTACTCTTTAACAAGTACTCCTATTCACGCTTAGTTCACTTTTCAATGATCCCACCGTGGATATAGTTAATATCCTCCCTTTAGGAGCCCTGGTAGTGTAGTGGTTCTGAGTTCAGCTCGATCCTCAAGGTTCTCAGTTCGAACCGCCAACCCACTCAGTGGAACAAAGGTGGGCTTTCTACTCCTGTAAGAAGTTACAGGCTTGGAAGCTCACAGGGACAGTTCTCCCCTGTCCTCCAGGGTCACTTACAAGTCGTCATCGGCTCAGTGGCAGGGAATTTTGAGTTCCGTATACTTAGAGTATAATTGCTAGATCAAACAGGAACTTCATGTTCAACCTTTTTTTTAAAAAAAATCATTTTATTGGGGGCTCGTACAACACTTATCACAATCCATACATCCATCATGTTCAACCTTTTGAGGAACTTGTCAACCGTTTCCCATCGTGGCTACATTAGTTTACATTTTAACTAACAGTGTAGAGGGTCCCCATTTCTCTGCATCCAGAGAAGAAAATAATGATTCAAAAGTTAGAGACAGCATTCTCTGCATGGCCATCTGTTCATAAGACTTAGTTCTTTATGGACATTTATTTTCAACAAACAAAGCCCCTTTTAATGCACTGAAAGAAAAGAACACAAAAATCTACGACGTGCGTGGGAAGTCAAACACAAAGGCACTTATTGTTATCTTTTCAGGTGCGAGTGTAATGAAAATAAATTCAGCACTTTCTCTGTACTGACTCTTCGTGCTCTGGAGACGATTGGCTTGCATTCAACCACCTCAGTCACAGGGATTCTGCAGCATCAGCTGGGACAGCCTGCCAGACGTCTCTTTTAGTAAGAACGCTATTGCTAGCTTTTTGGTCATCATTATCATCTCAAGGTTTCTTGCCTCCTCTGAATGAGAAAAAAAAGAATTCTTTCTGTGCCTCTTTTCGTCTTGATTTGTATTTTGAATATGACCTTGAAAATGTGATCAAAATATGGATTCATTAGAGTGGTTTATTTTGGGGTCTACACATTGAACCTTGAGATGTTTGTTAATCAGTCTGATTATTTTGCCTTTTTTGGGGTAATCTTGAACATTATAGCTAAAAGGCATAGAAAAATGTTCATGTTCACAACAGAATTTTCCACGTGGAATCTCATTTTCTGCTGAAGGTTCAGGAGCGGCACGATCCACTTCTCGCTTGTTGTATTTCATAAACAGGATGAAAATTTCCTCTTTCACTCAACGCAGTCAGCACTCTTTTCTTATCTAGAATTTGTCTTATGGACATGAATATCACTGCTTTTCCCTTATATAAAATCCAGAATATTCTTTATTGTTTTGAAGGATGAGAAATACAATAAAAGGGATTAGAGATCACAATAAACAAATGTTTATATGTGTAAAGCTAAATGTATACATCCCAAGGGCAGCAGGTAAATTTATCCTATTTAATGTCAATTGATCTATGCTATTTTATATGGAAATATGTACGCACATATTTTAGATTACAATTTTGACCATTTGTCCTTAGCATCCTTTCATCTCCTAGTGTTATATTTTTGTCTCCATTCAAGGCCTTTGGAAGCAGTGAGAATAACTTCTTGTTGGTGTTATGTTGCCATGGAAAGGGTTTCCAGGGAAACAGTCTGACTTTTAGCCACTCCTATGTATTCAGCAGAAGCAAACACTGACTGGTCCTGGACCATCCTCACAATTGTTCTTAAGTTTGAGTAATTGTTGAAGCAACTGAGTCAATGAATCTCCTCAAGGACCAATCTCTTTTCCATTGCCCCTCCACTTTATCAAGCATGGTGTCGTTCTCCAGGGACTGGTCTCTCTTGATAACATGTTCAAAGCACATGAGACAGTTTTGCCTTCCTTAACTCTAAGATGGGAGAAATATGAGGATTTCTACTCTTGTAAAGATTGATAGTCTTGGAATCCCATAAGGGAAGGCAGTTATACCCTATACTGTAGGAGTACTATGAGTTGGAAACAAATTGATGGCAGTGAGTTTGGCCTTTTTGAGTTTGCCTCTGAGGAGCATTCTGGCTGTACTTCTTTCACGACAGACCTGTTTGTTCTTTTGGCAGTCCATGGTACTTTTACTGTTCTTCACCAACACCAATATATTGATTATTTCCTTGGGATTCCTTAGTCAATGTCTAATGTTCACATGAATATGAAGCTACTGGCACTACTATGATTTGGGTTTTCAAAGTAATAACCTTGCTTTTTTAACACTTTACAGAGTAAATCTTCTGTAGCAAATTTACCTAATGCAACTTGTCTTTTGATCTCTTGACTGCTGCCTCCATAAGCCTTGAATATGGATCCAAGCAAGGCAAACTCCTCGGTAACTTCAATCTTTTCTCCACTTATGTTGTTACCTATTGGTCCAGTTGTGAGTGTTTTGGTTTCCTTTCCATTGGGTTGTAATTCACAGCGAAGGCTATAATCTTCGCTGGCAAGTGCTTCAAGTCTTTTTTACTTTCAGCAAGAAAGCTGTGTCATCAGTATACCCCAGGTTGTTAATAAGTCTTCCTCCAATGTTGATACCACATTCTTTTTCATATAATCCAGCTTCTCTGATTTTTTGCTCAGCATATGTATTGAATAAGTACAGTGAGAAAATAGGGCTCTGATGTCCACCTTCCCTGATTTTAAACCACGTAACTTCACTAAGTGAATTGGGTTTTACCTTAAACTCATCTGCAGTCCTTGGACCGAAGGCTGCAGCTCCCTAGAGTGAGAAGAAGCAGGTGACTGTCACCCAAGGTAATGGAATTGATGGTGGTTGGGCTTTGGTTTTGATCCTTTTCATTGAGGGTGTCCAGTAGATGGTGGTCCAGAACCACCATGTCATCGCTGTATTAAATGCCCTCCTTGATTTTCCGTGGCATGTGATAATCTAGTAGGCATGGTTCTGCCTTTGTGAAGGAATGTTATTGGAAGTTGTGCTCTATCACCACGCCCTGTTGTTAGTGTAAATACCGGCCAGTCACTTAAGAGTGCCAGGGTACCAGCCCCTAGCACAACATCATGGGTCCAGTAGGCGCAATTGCACAGCGGGAATAGTAAAGATTATAGTAAAGTCACCGAGAGCATGAGAGATAGAAGAGAGAGAGAAATAACGGGCTCAGACACAATTCATGGTAGCATGCTCACCTCAGCCCTGCTTGGTGGTCAGTGTGGAGAGAGCGAGAGATATTTAATGCTAACCAAGGCTTTTCTATTCTCTGGGAACATGCACGCCCCCTAATTACAGGTGAAGACTTACGTCACAGGAAGGGGTTGTGCTATATGCAATACAGTAATGGGAGGGGGGTGATCTAAGGGTATCCACATAATAGGAAGGGGAGGGATTGGGGATATCCGTGTGATAAAATGGACAGATCCTAGATTCTGGATGGCAGCTTAACTTTGGATGTCACTGAGAAAGTTTGACCCATTTTCTGTCATAGAAACCATTATCAGTAGGGTGTGAGCCCCACCTACAGTGGACCAGACAGATGTCTGAAAGCCTTCAGGGAGAAGTAATCCATTGTCCTTCACAGCAGGGAGTGGGCCCCACCTGTGGTGGACCAGACAGTAGTCTGAAGGGTGAATACATCTGACCTCCCACCATGTTTGACCTCCCTCTAATGTTTGGCATATCTTTGGGGGAGACAAAGCTGGGGAAAAGACTTTTGTATCCCACATTATCTGAAAAGGAGCAGCCATTTAAGTGAGGCATCAATCAAGTCCACTTGGAAGAAGCACCCCAGCTTGTACGATCCAAAGATTATAAATAATGCAATTCAAATCTGAAGGCGGGAATGGCATCAGAGCTTAAATTGTGAATACCAGTTTGCAGAAGTGTATGGGTGATAGGGGGAGCCCAAAACCCATTTGCAGTGTCCTTACACAGATTAAGCCTGTTAGATTTGGGAGGAGAACGTGAGCTCACCTTGGGCACATGGAATAATCATGACCAGTTGAGATGCAAAAGCGGCAAAAGGAGTTTATTCGCTAGCTCATGCTAGGGCTTCCTCCCTCCACTGCCCAGTGCAGCGGGGACCCAGTGTTCAAAAGGGAATTGGCCCAAGTTCTTTGTTCGTTGGGCTTTTATGGGGCAAGGGACAGGGGGCAGTCCAGTGTTATTGTTTTTTGTATTCATTGGAGAAAACTTTTGGTGCCAACGTTGTCTAGTGGTAGTTGGTGAGTAGTTTCGCACATGTCTCCTCGATTGGTCAATCAGTGGTGGGTTGTTGCTTGAATTTCACTGGTTAAGTTATGCTCAGGCGCTGCATCCCGTTGGTCAGTTGGAACAGGCAATATTTTATCCGACAGAGTTGCCTTAGTAACCAGGAGCCTGAAACTGGAACTTTGGCCTACCCCAGACTTTTAGTTTTCTACAGCCTGTCATGGCGCAAGGTCAGGCAAATACAAACAAAAATACAATCTACATCTATACAAACAAAAGTACAATCTAACAAGCCTCTGGTGAATCCTCCTTGACCATAGCTGAAGGCTGTGAAGAGCCTTGCAATCAGACAGAGAACATTGTCAAGTTGATCAGGGGTGGTTGGGTTAAAATGTAACCTTATCATTTGATCACCCCTTTGAGCCATTTTAAAGTTGTTTCATTTAACAAAAAGAGTGAAGGGGCAATACTCATGGATGAGCCTTCAGTGAATTCCCTATGACCATAGACCAGGACTGTGAATAGCGATTTCCCCTTTGACCCATTTTAAATTTGTTCTAGTTATTAGTATTTCCTGCTTTCTTTTCAACTGAGGTTTTCTCTGGTTTAGTTGTTATTTTTTGGTATGTTTTCTTGTACATGAAATCCAAGTTAGGTAAACATATAGAGACAGCAACTGAATCAATGGCCTGGTCTGAATATAGCAGGGCAGGTTGGGAGAAATGAGAGCTAATAACAATGAGTCTATGAAGGAAGAAAATGTTCTAGACCTGATGACAGTGATGCTTGTACAACTCTTTTAAATATGATTGAATTATTGAATTGTATGATATGTGAATTATATGTCAATAAATCTATTAAAATGAAATAGGAAAAAACAAAACAAACCCTCATGCAGTATTTCTTGGTTCAGTTCGCACAACTGCCTCATTATCTCTGTACAGGTTCCACATGAGCACAATGAAGTGTCCTGGAATTCCCAATCTTCTCAAGGCCCTCCATAATTTGTTATGATCCATATGGTCTAATTCCTTGCCATTGTCAATGAAGCATAAGTAAACATCTTTCTGGCCTTTTTTTTTTTTTGCTTTCAACCCACATCTTTCTGCATCAGCAATATATCCTTTGTTCCATGTCTGCTTCTGAACCCAGCCTGAACTTCTGGCTGCTCCCTGTCAATGTACTGCATAACGCTTGTTGGATGATCTTCAGCAAAATTTTACTTGAATGTGCTATCAATGATATTTTTCTATAATTTGAGGATTCTGTTAGGTCCCCTTTCTTCAGAATGGGTACCAATATGGCTATCTTCCAGTCAATGGGCTTAGTAGTTTCCTGATACAGACAAGTGAGTATTTCTTCCATCAATTCCTGGAGCCATGTTTTTGGCTAATGCTTTCCGTCTGGCTAGGACATCTTTCTTCAGTACCATTGATTCTTGCTTATAGGCTGGCTCTTGAAATGGTGGAATGTTAACTTAGAGGAATAGATATTTGTGGTTTTCTAGTCAATGCCCTTTTGAAAATGACAAAAACATGAGCTAATTTATTAAAATAAATAGGGGAGGGGATGATGAAAGGATATAGAAGGAAAACACACAGAGATGAGTTTTTCATTTAATTTTTGTGGAATTTGTATAAAATTGCATCGTGTGGATTATACAATGTTTATTCATACAGTTTGTGACTGAGGATTTTTATATCATCATTTATTGATACAACTAGTTTTGCCACATCTCTCTTATCCTTTTCTGGACCACAGGATCTTAAATATTTACTGTTTTGCTCCATTTCCTTTCTTCGTCAACCATCCCCCTGGCCCCGTTACGAGTGAAGATTGATAATCTTTATTTACATCTTTTTCTATAGCAAAATGGCATTCTTAGTTAGAGTCCGTGTGTCCTTCAGCTCAATTTCCTTCTGCATACTTGGTATAATGAGTATATCTCTTAATTGAAATTCTTGAGGGTATCTTTTGATTGGGTGATGGCCAAACAATGGATAGCCTAGTCTTGAACAATCACTTATGGTAACCTTGTGATAAATGACATGCTTACTTTAAACTGTTTCTTTCAGGGGTATAGACAGGGCAGGCACATTTATAGACAAGAAATAATAGGAAATGTGACAGGCTAAGCAAATAAATGATTCTTGAAGACTAATCTTTTGATGGACCACAAATCACTTTTCTAGTTTAATCTGTGATAAAGTGAGATGTTTTAAGAAAATACCATGTCTTTAATCTACTTTGGCTAATTAATATTTTAGGATCTTCCAGTTGTATTAAAAGCAACTTTCTAGGGCTCCCTTGCCTTTACTCTCAATTGTTTTCTCTGATTACTTTCTGGTTAGCGGCTCTTAGGCCTCACATAGTTTTTCCTTAAACTCTAACCCCTTAGACTAGAAATTGGTTCTTTTACCCTTCTTGGGTCCAGGGGCTCTCTCAGAATTACTCCCTGACATTTTTCTCTTCTGGGGCCTCTGATAAGCTCTCCCACTTAGACTCAAGTCTTTGGATCCAAACTCCAGTGCTAGTTTATTTAGTGTTTTGTCCCTTTGAGTTTATTTATTCAATTCTCTTATTTCTTTTTAAGATAAGTAAATGAGAACCTATTTACTGGCAGATAAATTCTGAGAACTTTGGTGGTTTCATCTGGAGAGGAGGAGACATAATATATTCCAAAACATGAATGAAAACTAAATCAAGACTTAGACAGGTAGGAAGCAAGCGCGATTATTATGAAGAAAAATTTCGGTCAGCCCACTCTTGTTGGAAGGACATCTTCACCAGGAGGACATGTTCCCAGGGTAACGATATCAGTTAATTGCATTTATAAATTTCTTATGTTCAGAGTTTGGGCATTTTTATCCCGGCTAGCTTTGCAGCTCCCTATAAAACTCTTTTTTGAAGAGCAAATAAATCATTCACTTCAAAATTAGATTTCAGGCTTTTTGATGGATTCACCACCGGTCTTTCCATCTAAACAGAGATTAATAATCAATCTGAGTCTCTTTACAGCAATATCAAAGTGCTCATGTTTTTCCGGTCCTGGTTAGGGTCTATGCCTAACACAGGAGATTGTGTCACATCCTAATGCCAGCACACTGAACTGTTAATTCAGTTTGTACACAGCCCAATCCAATAGAACCATCTTACCAGCCATTATAGTGAGGGTTATGAGCCAAATAGCTTAGGGAAATGTCAGTCTTCAGCTGTCCTGCGTAAAATGATTTAAACTGAATTCATGTGGTGAAATGTGGGTACTGCTGTAGACAATGATGAGGTGTCCTCTATTTTTCTGGGGTTCTCTTTTTCTATCCATGCTCAAGGAACTTGACTAGAACAAAGAGGGCAGGACTGAGGTAGTTAGTTTATTGTGCCAACCTGACCGATAAACACAGGTGGGATTAATTGAAGGGAGGAGGGATAAATGGCTCGGTGAGTCTCGCCTTTCTAGTTCTTGGGTCTCTTGCTTTGTGATGGTTGCACCAGGGTGTAGCTGCCTTAACCAGTTCCCTGTTTTGGCTTGCAATGCTCACTTCTTGCAAGACATCCCTGAGGAGAAGGCACTTGGACCTACCCCGATGTAGCCCTGGGTGCTGGAACAGCCGTGTGGAGACCCCTGCCAGCACTGAGATGCTTCCACATTCACTGACTGAGCTTTCCTCCTACAGTTGGCATCATTGTGTCTGTTTTGTGAGATGGAGGAGGACTTGTGGATTGGTGTCAGATATATGGGTTAATGGGTCAATATTGGACACGAGGCCTTGGGTAGCACTGGGTTGGGATGTTTTCTTGATGCGCACTTACCCTTTATATAAAAATCTCTCTTATACACGAGTTTCTGTGGATTTGTTTCTCTAAAGTACTCAGACTAACACAAGGGCCTAAATTTAAATGGCTACTTCCCCTCTGCAGATTCATTTGGACTCTTTGGATTTTCCGTTTTCTAAGGAAAGGGAAGGAGTTAGCTGGGATTAACAGTTCCTAGCTCCGGCAGCACGAGACTGGGCTTTGCTGTGCTTGCTTGTGAAGTATGTAATACATAACTTGTTAGAAATGGCATTTAAGAAAACAAAGTTTAGGAAATAATTTTGTTTTATATGAAGGAATTCCCGATTGTTCCTATAATATTGTCCATCTTATTTTCTTGTGTTAAAGTGCATGGTAAAGGAAGACCGGGTAAAGGAAGACTGTGGAGACAACAGGGTCAAGATCAAATAACCCACGCACATCCCTAAGTGTGTATGTGTGTGAGGGGAGGGAGACACGCTGGACCAGGACTAAAATGCCAAGGGGGAAGGAGAGAGATGGGGATAATCAACAGTTACTTTTCCCTCTGGGCAAGCTGGTATATTTTTTCTTTAAGTGATAAACAGATGGAATTGCTTTTAGTCCCTCTGAGAATTTAAAAACAGATATAAGCTTGTGTCAACAAGGAATTTATAATCTAGCCTGTTTTCAAGGAAGCAAGGCTGCACTTTCCATTTTCAATAGGAAAAAAGAAAAAAAAGACAGAAAAATGTAGAAATTATCCTTTCACTTGGCTCATCATTTTAGTCTTCAAACCTCAGATGACTCATTTGGAATGAAAAGACCTCAGCTAAAATGATCTCTAACATTTTAGGCGTACAGTATTTGTGTTCTCTATCACAAATCAAGACATTCTATCATTTAAAAGCCCACGTTTTTGCTTTCACTTTCCGGTAACTCCCAAGGGGACACTACTGCTCCCAGGAACCCTAAATGCCCTGTAACTTGGCATATTTTGATCACAGGAAATGGAAAATTAGTATAATGGGAGCAATAGCTTAAACAATATCACCATTACCAAACTACATCCAAGAGATCCGCACGTCCTGGGGACTGTGAGAACATCTGTCGAAAGGGCAGCTACTGAATGCATGGGACGTTCTTTGTTCTGACCTTGGGTTTCAGTAGCCCTTAGTTTCTGTTTGGGCACAAATAGAAATCCCTGTTGCTGTCAGGCGCTGAGCAGTTGGATCCAACCCACAATGGCCCTAGAACGAAACACCCCCAGTCCTGTGGCATCCTCAGAAATAGTGCTAGGACTTGTTGCGTCACTGTGTCAATCCATACCACTGAGGGTCTTCCTCTCTTGCTCTGGCCTGCTTTACCAAGCATAATGTCCAGGGAGCAGAGCCTCCTGATGACCCACCCAAAGGATATGAAATGAAGCCTCACCAGCCTGCTTTCTAAGGAGGATTCTGGCTGTATTTCATCCACCATGGATTTGTGTGTTCTTCTGGCAGTCAATGATGCATCTAACATTCTTCACCAACACCACAGTTCAAACCCATCCATCTTTCTTCAGTTTTCCTTATTCATTTTCCATCCTTCACATGCATATGAAGCTGCTGAAAATACAACTTAGTCTTTGAAGCAATGTCTTTGCTTTTCAATACTTTCAAGACATCCTTTGAAGCAGATTTGCCCAACGTAACAAACCACGTGATGTCTTGACTACTGCATTCATCTGTGTTTGGCTGTAGACTCAAGGGAAAGGGAGCCCTTAGCAACGTGGAGCTTTTTCCCATTATCGTCGTGTGATTGGTCCACTTGTTTCTGCTTTCTGTATGTTGAGGTATAATCCCGACTGAAGACTATAGTCTTTGATAGTCATCAGAAAGCGCTTTATGTTTTTGCTTGCCTCAAGCAACTTTGTGTCACATGCATATAGCAGGTTGTTCACGAGTCTTCTTCCATTCCTGATATTGTGCTCTTCGTATAGGCCAGTTTCGTGGATTATTCACCTAGCATTGCATTTACACAGATTGAATAATATGGGGAAAGGATATTGCCATACAATTTCCCTCATTTTAAACAATGACGTACAATTGACATATAAAATAGACCTACAATTTTCCTGATTTTAAGCAATGCAGTATCCCTTGTTCTGTTCAATGACTGCTTCTTGTCCTGGTGTATAACATGGGTGTGGCATGAACACAATTCAGTGTTCATGAAGTTTTCCATAATTTGTTATGATTTACCTACTTGAATGTCTTTGCTTGGTCAATAAAACACAGACAAATATCCTTCTGGTAGTTTCTACTTTCCGCCACTATCCATCTGATAGCAGATGATATGCCCTGGCTCCACGTCTTCTTCTGAATCTGACTTGAGTGTCTGGCAGCACCCTCCCAATGTAATGCTGTGACTGCTTTTGAATGATCTTCAGCACAATGTTAGGTATGTGATATTGATACTGTCTTCCAAATTTCTTGGCATAGATCGGCTTCATCCTTCAGGGCTGCTTCTATTTGTTTAGATATTTCACTTGGTATTCTGTCAGTTACCAGAGCCTTGCTTTTCACTGTCTTCTATGCACCTTGGACTTCTTCACTCTTTGCTCTTGGTTCCTGAGCAAATATTACCTCCTGAAGTGGTTGGTCATCGACAATTTTTTTTATTTCAGTGACTGTTTGTATTCCTTCCATCTTCTTTAGATATTTCTTACATCATTAAATATTTTGTCCATAAATAAAAAAAAATCCCAACTCACTGTTACTGAGTCAATCCTGACCTACGGTGACCCTATAGGACAGAGCAAAACTGCCCTTGTGGGTGTCTGAGACTGTGTGTGTTAGTCGAGGTAGAAAGCCTAATCACTTTGTCGTGGCGTGGCTGGTGGGTCACAAGTCCAATTCATAGCACTCTGTGCCACCAGGGGCCCCAGGAATCCTTCAATATTACAATTTGAGATGGTTTGATTTTCCAATTCTTTCAGTTTGTCAAATACTGAGAGAAACTTCCCTTTCAGTTTTCTAATTGCAAGTTGTTGTATAGTATAATGTTTTACTTTGTCTTGTGTCCATCCTTTGACATTTTCTAATTTTCCATTAACTTTTTGCTTCTCCATTTCTTTATTTTTAGTTTGTCTATGTTCTAAAGGGAGTTTCAGAGTCTCTTTTGACAACCATTTTGGCTCTTATTTTTTTTTCTTGGCTTTTAATGCCAGTTTCCCATCCCCTGCCTCAAATTCCATGTATAATGTTTTTGAAGTAATCTTATAATTCATTTGATCTTTGGTCATTAATATTTAGTGTGTCTCATGTATTCTTGAGATGCTTTCAAAATTCAGGTGGATTGTACTGAAGGTTGTGTTTTGGCTCTTGTGGGAGTTGCTTGGATTTTCTTTAGCTTGAACTTGAACTAGCATATGAGCAGTAGATGACCTGTTCTGATGATACTGAACTTCTCCATCACCTCTTTCCATAGGTGTCACTTTTGGTTCTATTTGTAACATCTGATGAGGTGCACATGTATAGGTGCCATTTATGTTGTGGACAACAGGTCTTTGCAACAATAAAGGCGTTGGTCTTGCAAAATCATGTCTATGATATCTGTCTCTATCACTCATGGCCATGCTTTTCACCTGCTGCTCCTGGTTGTTTCCAGACTCTTCATTCCACCCACCAATAACTATCAAGGCATCTTGACTTCATGTTGCATCAATTTCAGGCTGCAGAAGTTGGTAGAGTTTTTCAATTTCTTAAACTTTAGCATGAATAGTTGGAGCCTAAAGTTGAATAACAGTCATATTAATTGCAGGTACATGAATACTGTATATACTCGTGTATAAGCCGAATTTTTTCTAGCACATTTTTTTCTTTTTAAAAATCATTTTATTTGGGGCTCATACAACTATTATCACAATTCATACATACATCAATTGGGTAAAGCATTTTTGTACATTCATTGCCCTTATCATTCTCAAAACATTTGCTCTCTACTTAAGCCCCTGGCATCAGCTCTTCATTTTTCCCCCTCCTTCCCTGCTCCCCTCTCCCTTATGAACCCTTGATAATTTATAAATTATTATTTTGTCATTTCTTTCACTGTCTGACATCTCCCTTCACCCACTTTTCTGTTGTCCATTCCCCAGGAAGGAGGTTCTATGTAGATCCTTATAATTGGTTCCCCCTTTCCACCCCACCCTCCCTCTACTTTCTTTTTTTAAAAATTTATTTATTTATTTTTTCCCTCCCTCTCCTTTCTATCACATTTTTAGTGCAGTTTTTGTGGTAAAATTAGGTGCCTCAGATGATATTCGGGTTGACTTACGCTTGAGTATATATGGTCTATCAATGGCAGTATTCTACTTCAGGTAAATCTTAAAAAACCATCACAATGAGTGTGACACTATTCTCTACAATTTTTCAATCATATAGTAGACAATATGATTCTCTGATCCAAAATGGCTAACACCAATCCATTTCTACTCCCTAATGCCTAGAATATTTATCTTTACAAGTGCCATTTCATTTTTGACAATTCCCTGTTTTCCTCAGTTCATACTTCCTCCAGTCCTTGTTCTGATGATTAATAATGTTTGCTCTGCAGGGTTTCCCGGGCCATGAACCCGTACAGACTGTCACATCTCTCTCATATGGCATAGCTAGTGTTCCAGGTCTGGTTTTTGGTTAGCAGCCAAGGGGTCCGACCACCACGGTGCCACCAGGGCTCCACTGCTCCAACCTAATTGGTGTCCAAACCCACCTCCAAAGCCAAAGAACTGGAGAGCTGCATCTTTTTGCAGTTTTAAAAGGATGATTTCCGAGTTAAAAAAAATTAAATAACCAAATGCCTGTTCTATCAGTTTGGTGTATGGTGATTTGTGCCTGTATCTTGGTGTGATGCTGGACCTAATGCACTGGTATTTAAAATACCAGCAGGGTCACCTATGGAAAATTGGGTAGAGAAAGAATGTAGGGAGCTCTCTGAATTTGCTGAACTCTCTTTGGATTTTCTGGACCCAAGTCTAAGGAATCCTGAATCCTGAACAAGAGCAGCGACATCAATGGTAAATGAGAGAATGTCCAGGCACTCAAGAATGACTATGCATTTGTTTCAGTAACCAACACTTATGGAAACGCGTCTCTCTTTTAGGTAATTGAGTCCATTATCTCCTCAGCCTTCCCAAACTGGTTTTGGGAGTCCTTCTTTGGCTTTTGGTGCTCAACCTATAAGCTGTTTGTATGGTCGTTTTTTCAAACGATCCTAGGTAGTTAAGGTTTGCCTTAATGGCTTCCCAGGAGAGGACATTCCTTAAAAATCCATTACCACACACTGTGAATTATTTTTTGTATATGAAATGTCGAATAGGTAAATCTGTAGACACAGTAATAATTTCCTAGGGGCAGGGTAGAGGAGGTTGGAAGGGAGGAGGTGGAGAAAATGAGGGACCTAACAACAATAAATACAAGAATAAAGAAAATGTTATAAAATTGATTAGGGGCATGATTACACAAGCCTTCTTAATATGGTCGAACTATTTAGTTGTATATTATATGAATTAAATGTCAATAAAACTATTGAAATACAAAAATCCATTCAAATATAAGAAAATCTTACTTTCAATAATTTTTTGTTCTGAATTTCATATCTAATAACCACAGACCTACTGGCATCAAGTTCATTGCACATCAACGTATCCATGTAGAAGGCAGAACTGCCCCTTAGGGTTTCTGAGGGAGCCTCATCTTTCTATACCCTAGAGGCTCCTGGTTGGAACCTTCAGCTTTGTTGTTACCCGCCACCCCCACCTCAATGCTTAACCCACAGCGTTTTTAATATCTGCTAGGGTCTGTTTCTACTTAGAGGAGATGGTGAATGACATTTCAGGCTCGTTAAGAAATTCAGAGGGTGGATTTTATTTTAATTGCTCAACCAAATTCCAGGCAGACTTGGATGCAAGGACCAAGGGGCTCAGTACTGGGACGGTAACCCCGGGGTGGGGTGGGAGGGGGGCGGGGTGGAGCCCAGGCGAGGTGCCAAGGCCAAGTATCTATGAAGACGTGGCACAGCCGGATTCCTTCCTGCCATGTCGATCCCTTCCTGGCGTGGAAACCAGCGCCTCCGAGGAGGAGACCTGCCTCCTCACCTCCAGACTGCTCTGGGTGTGTGATGAGGCCACTCTGAACGATTGGCCTCCCTGAAGGATGCAGTCCTCACCCTTCCCGAATCTCGGAGGGATGCCCTGAGCTTTGACGTCTGTGTCCCTGTGTTTCCCCAGCTCAGTTCCACAGCCCGAGGTGGGCCTGTCACAGATCACCAGCAACCTGCACAGCAGCAAGGCGGAAGCTTAGGCTGCCCAGCCATCGCGTCTCAGCAGTCATCAACGTCTTGGTGGGGGTGGGGGTGGTGGACACCTTTGCCAGGACATCCGGTACAAGCAGGTACCCGTGGCCAGCGTCCATATCTCGTATCTCTTCGTGGAGCCCACTACTGACCGTCTCTGCAGTGTGGAGATGAAGCGGGACAACTTGCTGATCACATTCGCAGCGCGGAGACGAGACCATCTTCTGTCTTGCCCTTTTCATGAAGTACTTACTAACCCAAACCTCACTGAATGCTCACATCTGCACCACATCCTGCGGGCACCGCATTTGACCCAGCCCTGGCTTTGGGGAACAGCAAGTTCCAGCTAGGTGGCCACTCTTCGGCAGTGTACAGGGCGAACTTATGGGTGGGTGCGGTTCCCGACGGCTCAGAAGAGGGAGCTGGATGCCTGGGGTCACGGTGAGCCCTCAGATCAGACTGGGACCAGAGCTAGAGCTGCTTATCTGCCGTTGGTCCTCCCGTAGGTCCCGAACGTGAACGTTCTGAGCTTGTTGCTACAGGAAACCACTTGTGATGGTTTATAAGGGCAGGCGAATAGGATGGTTTCTGCGGATTTGAACCGTAAAGAGTGGTCTGCTGCAGATGGTGAAACAAATCTTCTCTCTTGGAAGGCAGTTCTGAAACTTGAGACGGCTACAAAAAGTTCATACTAAAATCCCATTATCTTTTCATTCTATTTTTCCATGAACTTTTTGAACCCCTTTTGGCAGCTCTATTTTGTTCCATAGGGTTGCTTTGTTTGCTCTCAATTAGCAGTAAGCCTGTGAGTCAGAGGTGACGGCTACCAGGGCCTGTCCAGGAAGGAGGGGGAGGCACTTGGCACCCAGCTCAGATAGACTTGCCAGCAGTGACCAACACAGGTGGCAAGCCTGGAAATCTGAAGCACTTCTTCAGCCCCACTAACCCTGACTTTTGAGTAAATCATTCAGAACCCCACCTCATTATTTAGAACCCAAAGTTAGAAGAGCCCTTGGCAGCTTGGCATGACCGACACGACTTACAGTGAGTGGCAACTTACTCAAGAGATGGCCTTCAAGGGGAACTTCTTGGACCCTCTGCTGCGCCTGCTTCCACTTCATCCACGGTGAACCAACTCTCTTTCCAGATGGAATATGATGTCTGAAATGGCTTCCAAAGAAAACAATCTGAATAATGTGACTTTTTTTTCAAGTGTTGTTGTAGATGACAAAGCCTTGGAGTGTTCTGGATGATCCCCCATCAGGCTTTGATGAAAGGTAGCACCAGTCTCCTCCCAGGTATGCGCTGAGAGACAACAGGCCTGATGTTAGGTTTCACAGGTCCCTCTCAGGGCCCTGGCTCAGAAAACTGGAAGTTGGGCCTGAAGGCCAGCTCTGTCACCTCTGTCACCTCCTTCTCATGACTCCCTCACAGGTTCAGTTCCCTCCCACTGCCAAAGCAATGCTAGTCCTTCTCTCACTGGATGGTTATAAGGATAATGTGATTCCTTCACAATGTGCCTGGCACCTGGTGCTTGCTTGGTGTAAATGACAGCTCTTGCTATTAACAATACCCCCATAACAACATTGTCTCCATTGTATGTTGGGTTGCAATCCAGAGGTTCACCAGCTCGAAACCACCAGCCTCTCGGAGGGAGGAACACAGGGCTTTCTACTTCCGTTTGGAGTACGTCTTGGAACTCTCAGGGGCGGTGCAGCCCTCCTGCCCTAGAGGTCGCTATGAGTTGGTGTGGACTCAATAGCAGTGAGTTTGCTTTTTTGGTGATATTGTTTATAAAGTACTCTTCAAAGGAAAAAACAAACCAACAACATTCTGTGTGTTTTAAAAAAAGGCCATTTTTAGACCCCACCCCAGGGAAAGACAAGGCATAGGACGATGTGGAAGCCTTTTCAGAGTTCTCATTGTGTGTCAGCCATAGCTGACCAAGGAGTCGTAAAGCAGGGAGCACAGGTGCCTTGTTTAGGGTCATTGACCCCTGGGAGCCAAATGTCTTTGCTTAACCGCTGTGATCCATGGGAGCACTTGACAAAGTCTCACCAGTAGTCCCAGGGTCCGTAATTGCTCAAAGTCCTCCAAGTGCATGGTTCAAGGTGAGGTGCATCAATCCAGAGATTTCTAGAAAAAAGTACATTGATGTAGAAGTGTTGATCTAGAGTCCAGTGGAAGCCCCTTCCCCCTAAACCTGTCCACATTCACCTTGACAAAGGGAGTACCCAGTGGTACAGTTTTGGGGGTAATAAAGAAAGAAAAAAATCAGTGTCCTAGGTGTACCTTTTCATTTCACAGATGGCAAAAGAGACTGCAGAGCATCACAGCTGGGGGCACAACCCCAAAAGTCAGTCTTTATGGCCACATCTCAGAAGAAAATCTAAAGTATATATTTATGTAGACATACATACATAAACACATATGCATGTAATTAAATTCTAAGGTCATATAGAAATCTTTATTTAGAATGTATAGTTGCATGATTCTTTTTTGTTGCTTTTATGAGATTTACTTTTGCATTAACAATTTACAAATTTATACCTTCTCATTCATATGTATTTAGGAATTTATCTATTTTTCATTCTTCTTGTTATATTTTCATTTTGATCATCTTGTTTTGGGTTCAGTGAAAATTTACAGAGAAAATGTGCCTCCCATTCAGCAGTGTATGCACATTTTGCTTTGTAATGTTAGCAGTAGTTCCCTCAATGTAATCACCCTCTTTCCTCTTTCTTTCTGGGGTCCCTGTTTCCATTCACCCATGTTTCATAACTTTTCCTGCCTCATGAATTTTGCTTTATGGTGAGTGTTACCTTTTAGTTTCACATGCTTGATAATTCTAAGGAGCACATTCCCCTACAAGGAATATAAAAAAAACCAGATGAACAATTTTGGGGGCAAAGAGGAATAGTGTCAGTGAGCTCATCTTCCTTTTACGTTTCACCTCACTCTCCATGTGGTTGCTAATAGTGACGGTGCTGTATGATTTGCCCAGCTGTTCTTATTTTGTGGATTATAAATGCGTGAAAACCTCTTCCTTTGGCTCTCGTTTGGCAGGAATAATTGTCACAACAAGAAGAACTAGTGACCCAGTGACTAAGGCTCAGCTGTTAACCCAAAGATTGGTGGGTTGAATTCACCAACGACACCATGGGTGAGAGACGTGGCAGGCTTTGGTAAAGATATATAGACTTGAAAATGAACTTAGTGCTAAGAGATGGTTATAGGAGAGTGTCGTGTATCAGTTTCTTAAGGCTGCTGTAATAGCGTCCCACACGACAGGAGTATTTTGAGGTAGGACTTGGGAGAAAGGTTATTCCTTCGCAATTTTGGAGACCAGAAGCGCAAACCAGTGATTGACACTGAGGAAGAATCTAATTTATGCTGGTTGTAGGGGAACTCTTGACATTCGGGGGTTTGTAGACAGATCACCCAATCTCTGACCCTGCCTTCGCATGGTCGGCTCTATGCCTTTGTGTGCTCTTTCCCTCTATGTTGTGTCATTTTTAATAAGGCAACTTGCACTGGATTTAGAGTTTACACAGGTAATCCAGGTTAATATTACCGCAGTATTCTTAATTATAGTAGTTACCCCTTAGCCATGGGCCCCAGTGGATGCCAGAAACCGCAGAGTACCACATCCTGTCTAGACACTATTTTCCTATACAGACATGTGACTTGCACCCAGGATGCTCCATGGGCAGCTGTGGGGACATGAGTTAATGCTCTGAAATGGCCCCTTCCGCTCAGCACTGTGTCTTTGGGCCCACCTGGATGACACCCTCCTTCCCTCACAGGTAGCCAAAGCCACAGGTCTTGTGAATGTTTCCCGCCATTCCCCTAACGGAATAGCATCAACCTAACAGTGAGTTTCCAGTGTGGTCTTACTGGTTTCACTAGCCCAAATCATTCAAGGTTGTAACTGATGTAAAAAGGATCCTTAGATTACAAGGATCTACGTATAACCTCCTCCCAGGGGGACGGACAACAGAGAAGTGGGTGAAGGGAGACGTCAGATGGTCTAAGATATGACAAAAATAATAATTTATAAATCATCCAGGATTCATGAGGGAGGGAGACAGGAAGGGAGGGGAACATGAGGAGCTGATACCAAGGGCTCAAGTAGAAAGCAAATGTTTTGAGAATGATGAGGGAAACAAATATATGTGACCTCCTCCCTGGGAGATGGACGGCAGAGAAGGGGGAGAAGGGAGACTCCGGATAGGGCAAGATATGACAAAATAACAATGTATAAATTACCAAGGGCACATGAGGGAGGGGGGAGTTGGGAGGTAGGGGAAAAAAAAAAGAGGACCTGATGCAAAGGGCTTAAGTGGAGAGCAAATGCCTTGAGAATGATTGGGGCAGGGAATGTGCGGATGTGCTTTATACAATTGATGTATGTATATGTATGGATTGTGATAAGAGTTGTATGAGCCCCTAATAAAATGTAAAAAAAGAAAAGAGGAGAGAAAAAAAGAAAATGATTAGGGAAAAGAATGTACAGATGTGCTTTATACAATTGACGTATGTATATGTATGGATTGTGATAAGAGTTGTATGAGCCCCCAAGAAAATGATTTAATTATTAACAAAACAGAACAAAAACCAAAAAAATGAAAAAGCGAATGATCCCTTTAGCCGAAAGCAGCACTGTGTGCTGGTTCATAACCCCACTGAAAGAAACTCAGCGGATGCCTCTCAGACTGGTTCTTGGTCAGTTCTTCAGGCTCTCGGCATCTATGTATAAGAAGTTGCCCCACTTTGGGGCGTGAGCTCAAACAAACAGCGTTAACATGTTGGACACTGGTGGGGCCCACCACAGCTGCTGACCCTACTGTTTTCCAAGCTTACGTCAAACAGAGGAGGAGAAGCTGGCTCCCGAATGGTGTAACGTTTTACCAGGCTACTCAGAACAGCCTACACTTTAAATATCTGTGCTCCACACTTGACCTTGGATTACTGAAACTGAAGACAGCAAAACCATGGGCAAGGGCAACTGCTGTCTCTGCATAGGCCCTTTCCTCTGAGGGAGAACCTTCACTTGCTCCAGTGGGGACATCTTTTAATGATTCCCAGGGACCATGCCGCTTGGGGGACCCTCTCAGGCTATCTGCCCTTAGGTGTCCTTTTGAACCTTGAATCTTTAAGGCACTATTTTTAAAAGTCATTTTAAGTCAAGTAATAGCTTAGCAGTTTAGCAGAGACCTTTTTGCCCTACGCATCAGGCCCTTTTAGAGAATTATCGACGTGTAGCAAATTGTGAGCACCAGAAACGCGAGGACTGACTGGACATGCATGACATGTTCTTAGTGACTCAGAACACCTGGCCCGGAAGCCCTGCCCATGTCCCGCTGCTGTCTCCTGAGAACTGACCAGAGAGGAACCTAGGCAACCTCTTGTCACATTCCTGATAGATTAGAATCACTCTCTACTCAATAAATATATGCAGTTGCACTCAACTTTGTAGTTTCTCGGCATATTTAGATTTCAGAGAGGGGCCACGATCACACTCACTACCTGTAGTTTATGCTCTGAAGCTTCTGTGAGCCAAATGCTTTTTATCCTAACTAGTGTTACTTGTGCCTGAGGGCTCGGGGTTGTGGCTGTTTTGAAGGGTGCATGCTGGGCTCACTGGCGTTCACTGGCAGTGGCATGAGCTAGATTACAAGAGCCACTGTATTTCCAAGAGTCTTGAAAGCCACTTGCTCCACACAGTCATTGGTGAAAATTAAATGGTAAAAGCATTCAGTTGAATATATCATATTGTTACCGGGAGGAGGCTTACGGTGTCAAGCCTCTCTGTTCCTTGGCTCTGTTTGACTTGCAAGAAAGATATCAGGCGAGGGACAAGGCCAGGGAAAAGGTTTGAGCAGAAAGAATAAGTTTATTTTAGCTTATTATTATTCATTTTTAATCATTTCATTGGTGCGCTCTTTCAGCTCTTATAACAATCTTTGCGTCAATTGTATCAGGCACATTTGTTCATGTGTGGCCATTATCATTTTCAAAGTATTTCCTTTCTATTTGAGCCCTTGTTATCAGCCCCTCTTTTTCCCTCCCCCTCCCCTTGCACCCTTGTGAACCCTTGATAAATTGTAAATTACTATTACTTTCATATCTCACACCACCAGCTCTCTCCCTTCACCCGCATTTCTGTTGCTTGTCCCCTGGGGCGACGGGGAGTCGTGGTGTTATTCGTCAATCACTGCAATGGGTTCTCCCTCTCTCCCTCTTGTCCTCCCACCTTACCCCTACCCTCATGGTATCGCTACTCCCATTATTGCTCCTGAGGGGTTTATCTGTCATGGATTCTGTGTATTGAGAGCTCTTATCTGGCTGTACCAGTGTACATGTTCCGGTTTAGGTGGATTTGCAAGAGAGAACTGGGGTCATGATGTGGGGTTGTGGGAGAGGGGAGGAAGCACAAAGAACTAGAGCAGTAGTTCTCAACATTCCTCATACTGTGGTGACCCCCCAACCATAAAACTTTTTTCATTGCTACTTCATAACTGTAATTTTGCTACTGTTATGAATCAGGCAACCCCTGTGAAAGGGTCATTTGACCCCCAAAGGGGTGGTGACCCACAGATTGAGAACTGCTACACTAGAGGAATGTTGTGTCTTGTCAGTGCTAAAATACACCCTGACTGGCTCATCCCTTCCTTGTGACCATGCTGTGAGGCGTATCCAATTGCCTACAGATGGGCTTTGGGTTTCACTCCGACCCTCCTTTTTTACATGGATATGATTGTTTTAGATGTCTGATGCCTGATACCTGATTCTGTCAACACCTTGTGACCACACAGGCTGGTGTGCTTCTTCCATGTGGGCTCTGTTGCTTCCCTGCTAGATGGCCACTTGTTTAATTTCAAGCCTTTAAGACTACAGACGCTATATCTTCCAATAGTCAGACACCCTCAGCCTTCTCCACCACATTTGCGTACACATCCATTTTGTGTTTAGCCATTGTGTCAGGAACGTGGGCATCACAGAACAAAGAGTTATTGCATTGAGGGAGGGCTTGAGGAGAGGCCCAATGCCCATCTGCTACCTTAGTGCTTAATGTATAAATATATGTGCGTACACCTATATCCCTATTGTTATATATTCATATATTTACATATATACATGCCTATATTTGTATCTCTATAAATGACTTTTGCCTCCTAGTTCTTTCCTCTATTTCCTTTTACATTCCTCCTGTCCCACAATCACATTTTTAATTATTATTTATTTTATTTATTTTAATTTTTTTATTTTAACAATTTATTGGGGCTGATACAATTTTTTTCACAGTTCATACATATACATACATCAATTGTATAAAGCACATCTGTACAGTCTTTGCCCTAATCATTTTTTTGTCTTTTCTTCTTTTACATTTTATTAGGGACTCAAACAACTCTTACCACAATCCATACATATACATACATCAATTGTATAAAGCACATCCATACATTCCCTGCCCCAATCATTCTCAAGGCATTTGCTCTCCACTTAAGCCCCTTGCATCAGGTCCTCTTCCCCCCCCCTCCCTCCCCATTCCCCCCTCCCTCATATGCCCTTGGTAATTTATACCTCGTTATTTTGTCATATCTTGCCCTATCCGGAGTCTCCCTTCCCCCCTTCTCTGCTGTCCCTCTCCCAGGGAAGAGGTCACATGTGGATCCTTGTAATCAGTTCCCCCTTTCCAACCCACTCACCCTCCACTCTCCCAGCATCGTCCCTCACACCCTTGGTCCTGAAGGTATCATCCACCCTGGATTCCCTGTACCTCCAACCCTCATATGTACCAGTGTACAGCCTCTGTCCTATCCAGCCCTGCAAGGTAGAATTCGGATCATGGTAGTTGGGGGGATATTTATTTTATTTTTATTAAATACTTTTACTGGGGGCTCTTCTGTAGATAGAAAGAAAGAAAGAAAGAAAGAAAGAAAGAAAGAAAGAAAGAAAGAAAGAAAGAAAGAAGCCAATGAATAGTTCCAGGTCTGTCTGCTGGCCTTTATGAATGTTTTCCGATTGGGTCTGATGTGGTGCCAAGCCCCGCTCCCCGAGTCAGAAGTCTGTTTTCGGGATTCCCCGGGGCCTTCGTTGCTTTGCTCCCTTGCTGCTCTGTTGTGCTCCCTTTGTGTTTTGCCTTGGTGTGTGTGTAGAGGGCCAGACTGGGCACAATTCCCACACTGTGTCTCCAGTGCTGTCCAGTGAGGGGACATCATGTCAAGAATAAGTTTGTTGAAGGCGATTCTTTGGAAAAGAAATCCAAAGGGCCCTTTGCTGGGCTAAAACACCTGACAAACATAGAGCTGACCCTACTAGTCTGCTAATGGCCGGCTTCCACCATGGACAGACTCTCTGGTGGGTTTTCTGCTATTGGCTGGTCCTCTGTGGCGCACCCTCCTCCTTTTCGGTACGCACATTGTAGCATTCCAGCGGACACCCCCTCCCCCAACCACACACATGCTGTGCTCTTGTCTCAGACCCCAAACTCAAGACTCTATTTAGTCATTGTGGGGCTTATGGGAACATTCTGCCTTTCTTCCCCCACCATTTCATTAGCTCTGATATCTTGGGCCTCTTTCATTGGTGTTTTATTCTGCCCTTTACCTTCTTCAGGAGCCCTGGTGGTGTGAAGAACCCTGGTGGTATAGTGTCACCAAGATGGACTCTGATCTGCAAGGCCAGCAGTTCAAAACCACCAGCTGCTCCACAGCACAGTGGTCCCTATCATTATGGATATGACATACCTTGTATATTTAATGTGATTCCTGATTTTTGTGAGCAATTTATGAAACGCGCATAATTAAACGTATTTATTATATTTAAACTTACATATGACTTCATGTATTACCATACTGACAAGTTGGCTCTGTCAGGCAACATAGCGTCACTAGTGTTTTTGAAAACATTGTCATTATATATCACCGGATAACATAAATGTTTGCAATAGCGCCAAGCTGATAGTTTGTAAACAGTTGCAAGTTTTTATTTGGGCACTTCAGGGATGACAAAGATATTCCGTGAAGCTTAGAGTTGGCCGCACTTTTCCCTAGCTGCTGCCATCTGATGGAATTCAGGTATGTGCTGCCTAACCTCTATGACCTGCTCAAGAGACATAGGATGCTATGTGACTTGGATGCTGTGCAAACACCATATTAAAACCTCATAGGAGCCAGCTCCCTGTTTCCTCGTTGCTGCCACTGCCGGAGCTGTTGGCAGTGCAGCAGCAAGAGAAAGCAGCTGACCAGGTGACAGAGGGAGTGAAGCAGAGCAAACAAGGAGTAGGAAGCAGATCATGGCCAAGAGCACCCACTGGTTCCTCTACAGGTGGCCTCCCCAAGTCTGAGCATGAAATCATGTCCACTGCCTCCCCTCGCTGCCAGAGTCTGGGTTTGTTGTTGTTTTTTTTAAATTATTAGGGGAGAAATAAAAGAAGGATTGATGTTTTCCCTTTCAAAAATAAAAACAACCCAAACAAAACAAAATCGATGGAACCACAGACTATTTGTGATGGATCTTGTGCCAATGGACATTAAGCTGTTGGTCACACACCTGCAGGCAATGCTTTGTTTACTTTCTTCTTTTTCCTTTGCTGTGCACTGGGGGCCCAGGCTGGAGGTAAGGGAAACGGCTATAGAAGTTGTGATTCTTCAGCCAGCAAGGGTCTAGACTAGAATTATCTGGATGTACTTGCATATGGAAGCAGCCCTCCTATCTATCCATTTCCATTTTAATCCAAGAAGTATGTGGTAAGCTTATTAATACTTTAGAAGAGCTTAAAAATCGTTTTATTGGGGCTCTTACAGCTCTTATTCAAATCCATACATACGTTCATTGTGTCAAGCACATTTGTACATATGTTGCCATCATCATTCTCAAACCAGTTTCTTTCTACTTGAGCCCTTGGTATCCGCTCCTCATTTTTCCACTTTAAAAGAGGTTATCCCTCTGCTTTAGTAGCTTGTGAATCAGGGACGAATACCAAAAAATATATATATATAAAAGGGAAATAAAAGCAAATATGGTAAGAGAAACTGTTTTTCAACTCCTCCAAATCTCAAACTCACTGCTATTGAATTAATTCTGACTCACAGTGACCCTCTAGGACCAAACAGAACTTCCCTTACCTTCAGGAAAAAGAGTCTTTATTAATCCAAAGCAAAGCAAAGCAAAGCAAAGCAAGCCAAGCCAAGCCAAACCAAACCAAACCCGTTACAGTAAGGTGTGTGTGTGATCGGGTGGGGTGGGAGTGGGGTTGGGGGGGTATTGCAGTAGGGAGCACTCCAACAGTAATAGTATCATCAGAGTTTTAAAGGACAACAAGAAAAAATCGTTTCTTTGGCATGAGACAAAGAAACCAGCAAAATCCAGTTGCCCTGCAGCCGAGTGTGCCTCATGGCAGCCCTGGGTGTGTGAGAGCAGACTTGTGCTCCATAGGTTTTTAAAATTTTAAATCATTTTATTGGGGGCTCTTACAGCTCTCATCACAATCCATCCATCCTTCTATTTGTATATGTTGCCATCATCATTTTAAAAACATTTCTTTCTCCTTGAGCCCTTGATATCAGCTCTTCATTTTAACCCCTCCCTCAGAACTCTTGGTAATTTATAAATTATTATTCTTTTTTCATGTCCTACACTGACTGATCTCTCCCGCCACCTGCTTTCTTGTTGTCCATCCTCCTGGACAACAATGTAGATCATTGTGATCAGTTCCCCCTTTCTCCCCCACCTTCCCATCGCCCTCCTGGTATTGCTACTCTCATTATTGGTCCTGAGGGGTGTATCTGTCCTGGATTCCCTGTGTTTCCAGCTCTGATCTGTACCAGTGTACATGCGCTGGTCTAGCCGGATGTGAGGTAGAATTGGGGTCGTGGTAGTTGGGGGTGAGGGTGGGGAAGGAATCATTGAAGAGCTAAGGAAAGTTGTATGTTTCATCGGTGCTACACTGCACCCTGACTGGCTTGTCGCTCCATAGAGTTTTCGGTTTTCAATGGTTGTTTTTTTTTTTTTTTTTTTTTTAAATAGGCCTTTCTCCAAAGTGGTAAAGAGCCCCGTTGGCATAGAGGTTTACCAGTTGGCCTGCTGACGGCTATTATCAATCGTTCCAAAGGACCAGCTGCTTGGCTGGAGAAGAGGCTTTCTGACTCCTGTAAAGATCTAGTCTTAGACACCCATAGGGCACTTAGGGGCGCTAGGGCCTGGAATTGACACTTGATGGCAGTGAGCTTCCCCACCCACTCCCCCCAGGGTACCTCTGGGTGGACTCAAAGCCCAGCTTCTCTGTACCTTGCAGGGCCTCCTCTTTGAGTTGTTCTTACTGCCGTGAGTCGATGCCCACTCACAATGGCCTCATGTGACAGTGCAGAAACAAAGGAGCCAATTCTCAGGTGTTTGTCTGGTGAGAGTGCTGGGGGCCTTCCAATGGCCGGAGTGATTAATGGATGCGCCACCTGACTCCGTTTTCGTTCATATCCACTGTCTTCGGGTTGACTTCAATTCAGGTGACTATAATTCCTTACAGGACCAGGCAGCCATTTCTTTCTCCCATGGAACAGCTGGTGGGTTTCAACGGCTGACCTTGTGGATGTCAGCCCAGCACTCTCCCATAATGCCACCAGGGCATCTTCCCTCCACCCCCACCACCACCTTTCTCTCTATTCTAGGGGAGAGTGAATAAGGCTAGAAAGAACTGCATGTGCCAGGTGGAAGGAGCAGGTGGTGTGTACAATTGATCAGGAAATGTTGTTTGTTTGTCATCTTCTGATTTTCAGAAGGCGCTAGGAGGGAGTATTATTTGGCGTTTCAGTGCTCGCTGGGACTAAAAATGCCTCCTAACACTCAAGTTCAAGGCCTTTGGGTGAAGAATAGAAGATTGATTAATACCTGGTCAAGTGAAATTAGCAGGCATTTCATCCAGGTTGGAGACTGGTTATGTCTCAAGACTAGCTTACCAAGTGTATGTTAGATTTTCTTTTGCTCTAGCATGTGGAGTCAAAGAGAACTTAAAGTTTGCTTAACATGCTTCATGTACTCCACGTGGTTCTGTGTTTAAGAAGTTTTCGGAATAACTTTCCAGTGATTCACATGTTTCTAGGGAACCCTGGTGGCACTGTGGGTTAAGCAAACCACAAGGCTAGCAATTCAAACCAACCAGCTTCTCCGAGGGAGGAAGTTGAAGCTTTCTCCAGTAAAGGGCTGCAGCCTAGCAACACTGACTTCCTGCAAGACAACCACAAGGAGAAGCCACATGGACCTACCCAGATGCCACCCAGGATGCTGGAGCAGCCGTGTGGAGATCCCTGCCAGCGCTGAGATGCTTACATGTTCACTGACTCGGCTTTCCTCCTGCAGTCGGCATCATTGCGTCTGCTTTGTGAGATGGGGACGACTTTGTGGATTGGTGTTGGACATATGGGTTAATGTTGGACTTGTGGGCTTGGGCAGCCCTGGGTTGGGATGTTTTCTTGATGCGTACTTACCCTTTACATAAAACTCTCTATCTGAGTTTCTGTGGATTTGTTTCTCTAAAGTACCCCGACTAACACCCAAACCCAGTGGAACAATTCTCCTTTGTCCTCACTCTGCGTTCGGATTGACTTAATGGCAGCGAGTGTTGTCTTTCCTTTTCGTTTATAGATTCCAATAACTTCTCATTCGTGTTAGAGCTCCTCACTAAGGCAGGCACATTCATAAGTTCATATTTATCAGTTTCTGTATGCATGTAGATGCATTTTGAAAGCATAAGAATGACATACCTTAAGCCATTTGAGAATATTATAGAAACATATAGAACATGTATAGGCAAATTACCTTCTCCATAGAGTTATTGTATTTGAATTGTCCATTTTCAGCAAAGAAACTCTATAGAGTGTAACTCAATATTGTTTGATTCAGAAAACACTTTAGAATTTTTCTGTCAATGGAAATGTAATGTGTCCTGGTTAGTAAAGATTTATTTTTTGTTTCCCTAGACATTTAAAATACATATACACATTTTATACATTCAAAATCAAATGAAAGGAATAATTATTTGGGAGGCTGGGCAGGCTCTTGAGGGAACACAGCCTTTGGGTCAGACACAGCCTGTATGTAAATGTCAATCGTCCCATTTTCTAACTCGAAGTCCTTCATGAAGGTCAACTAAATGCTCCGCGCACCTTTCTGTGTCTGCAAAATGCAGATAATACGATGTTTAATGGAGTGGTCGGGGGATTAATACACCGACTAAAACTGCATATCCCACAGAACACAGACCTCATCGTCTGAGTAAATGCTGATTTCACTCTCTCATTTATTGAAGCAAGTGCATAACGGAAACCCTGGCGTTATACTGGTTTAACAGCTGGATGGTAGTTGCAAGGTCGGCAGTTTGAATCCACCAGGCTGTCTACGGGATAAAAGATCTGGGAATCTACTCCCCTGAAGATTATTTTTAGCCCAGTTCTGATGGATAACAACCCGATGTAGAACAGAATGAAACACTGCCTCACCCTTCACCATAGATTGTTATGCTTGAGCCGATTGTTTCAGCCACTGCGTGATTCTAAATACCTCTGAGGGCTTCTCTCTTTCCCCATGACCCTCTACCTGAGCAAGCATGAGGTCCTTCTCCAGGGACAGGTCTCTCCTGATACATGCCCAAAGTATGTGAGACCAAGTTTTGCCATCCACACTTCTTTTTTCAGTTTTATTTATTTATTTATAAAATAGTTTTATTAGGGACTCATACAACTCTTATCACAATCCATACATACATCAATTGTGTAAAGCACATCTGTACATTCATTGCCCTCATCATTCTCAAAACAGTTGCTCTCAACTTAAGCCCCTGGCACCAGGTCCTCATTTTTCCCCCTCCCTCCCCGTTCTCCCTCCCTCATGAGTCCTTGATAATTTATAAATTATTTTGTAGTATCTTGCCCTGTCCAATGTCTCCCTTTACCCACTTTTCTGTTGTCTGTCCCCCAGGGAGGAGGTCCCATGTAGATCCTTGTAATCGCTTCCCTCTTTCCAACCCACTCTCCCTTTACCCTCCCAGTATCACCACTCACACCCATGACCCTGATTGTATCTTCCCTCCTGGATTCCTATGTTTCCAGTTCCTATCTGTACCAGTGTACATCCTCTGGTCCAGCTAGACTTGCAAGGTAGAATTCTGATCATGATGGGGGGCGGCGGGTAGGAGGGGGAGAAGGACGCATTTTAGGAACTAGAGGAAAGTTGTATTTTTCTTTTATTTAACATTTTATTAGCATCTCATACAAGTCTTATCACAATCCATACATATACATACATCAATTGTATAAGGCACATCTGTACATTCTTTGTCCTAATCATTTTCAAAGTATTTGCTCTCCACTTAAGCCCTTTGCATCAGGTCCTCTTTTTTTCCCCTCCCTCCCAGCTCCTCTCTCCCTCATGAACCCTTGATAATTTATAGATTGTTATTTTGTCATATCTTGCCCTATCCGGAGTCTCCCCCACCCCCTTCTCTGCTGTCCGTCTCCCAGGGAGGAGGTCACATGTAGATCCTTGTAATCTGTTCCCCCTTTCCAAACCACTCACCCTCTACCCTCCCAGTATCGCCCCTCATACCCCTGGTCCTGAAGGTATCATCCACCCTGGATTCCCTGTGCCTCCAGCTCCTATATGCACCAGTGTACAACCTCTGTCCTATCCAGTCTTGCAAGATAGAATTCGGATCATGGTAATTGGGGGGAGGAAGCATCCAGGATCTGGGGGATAGCTGTATTCTTCATCGGTACTACATCACACCCTGACTGACTCATCTCCTCCCCTAGACCCCTCTGTGAGGGGATCTCCAGTGGCTGACAAATGGGCTTTGGGTCTCCACTCTGCACTTCCCCCTTCATTCACTCTGGTATATGTGTGTGTGTGTGTATATATATATATATATATATATATTTTTTTTTTGCATCATGCCTTATACCTGGTCCCTTTGGCACCTCGTGATCGCCCAGGTTTCACATGTACATGAGATGATTGAAAACGTTATGACTCTTATATGTACCAGTGAACATGGTCTGCTTGAAACACAGACTCCAGGACAGAGAAACCTCTCAGGACCAATAATGAGAATAGAGATACTAGGAGGGGAAGGGGAAGGCGGGAGGGAGAAGGGAGGAGCGGGAACCAATCACAATGATCTACATATAACCCTCTCTCAGGGGGATGGACAACAGAAAAGTGGATGAGAGGAGACATCGGTCAGTGTAAGACATGAAAAATAATAATTTATAAATTATCAAGGGTTCATGAGGAAGGGAGGGTGAGGGAGGGAGGGGAAAAATGAGGAGCTGATACCAAGGATTCAAGGAGAAAGACAATGCTTTGAAAATGAAGATGGTAACAATTGTACAAATGTGCTTGACACAATGGATGGATGGGTGGATTGGGATAAGAGCTATAGGAGCCCTCAATAAAACAATTTTAAAAAGAAAAGAAAGAAAATATCATGGCTTGAGATAGGCACACCTTGTTTTTCAAAGTGTCACTTTTCCTTTTGGACACTCCAAAGAGGATTTGTGCAACAGATTTGCCCAGTGCAGTACACCATCTCTTCATCTCTTCCCTGTTGCTTCCATAGCATTGATTATAGATCCAAGTAAGAGGAAAACCTTGAGAACTTCCACAAACCCTGAAGATTGCAGCCAAGGAAATAATTTTGGGCAGGTGTAGGCTGTGCTATAAGTTACTATGAGTCTGAATTCACTCAACAACACACAACAACATACAGAAAACTAGACTAAGCCCTATATGGACTCTATTTTAAGAAGCCATAATCATGTAAATATGTGTTGATTCAAAATATCAGACTATTCACTAGGACTTAAAAAAAATCAACCTAAGCAATTTTAACAACATTTGAAATTATACTTGTTATTTGATTTCATAGTTAATCATAATTTATTCTTTTTAAAAAACATTTTATTAGGGGCACATACAACTCTTATCACAATCCATACATACATCAATTGTGTAAAGCACATCTGTACATTCTTTGCCCTCATCATTTTCAAAGCATTTGGTCTCCATTTGCATCAGCTCCTCTTTTTTTCCCCTCCCTCCCTGATCCCCCTCCCTCATAATTTATTCTTAAATGGCTCCTTTTCTTATCATTTTCTAATTTGCTTTGGTCATTTGGTCTCTGTGACTTTAAATTTTTATTAATGCAAAAACTTTATCCTCCCTTGCTTAACATTGTATTTTTTGCCCCGCCCCCTCTTAACATTGTATTAATGGTCACGATTACCATTGCATTGCATACAAGGGATAGGTCTGGACAGAATCTTTGTCTGCCAGGCGTGCACTTTTCTCTTTGTTCCTGCTGATTTTACCTCTCTTGATTGCTCAGCCCAAATCAATTTTACCTTGGAGGGTACCTTCTAAAGGGAGCAAACACCAAGCCAGTCATATGAAACACTCCCTTCACCTTAGTTGAGTAGGAAATTAAGCTCTGCCACCATTCCCCCCTTTGGATTTGAATTTTATTTACAATCCTTGGGTCACACAGGCTGGTTTGCTTCTTCCACGTGAACTTAGCTAACACCTTGCTTAGATGGCTGCTTGTTTAAACAGAAGCCTTTAGGACCCCAGACACTGTTCTCTCTGATAGCCAGGCAGCATCTGGTTTCTTTATCACACATTGTTATAGCACTCATGTCCTCAGTGATTTCTTCACGAGGACAAATAGATGAGCAGGGTTACATTATAAGAACTAATTGTTCTTAGATTAAGGGTACCATTAAGTGCAAGCTCAAAATCCATTCATGTATCCCTGGTTTAGATATGTCTCTGGTTCACTTTAGAGACATCTTTATCCTTTTATTTGGATAGTAAAAGGACAAACGTTTCCAGGAACAATAAGCTTCGTCTTTCTCCTATAGACTAACTGGTGGGTTCAAACTACTGACCTTGCAGTTAGCAGCCAAACTCGTATGTAACTTGTTACACCATCGGGAGGATATGTAGACAGTATTTTGAGTAAGAACAAAGGTGACTCAATTGCCTAGGGAATCTGGAATCAGGTCCTTTGAGGAGCTCTGGAGGCACAGTGGGTAATTCCTTGGCTGCTACTGGACAGGTTGATTGGAACCCACGTGCTGCTCAGTGGGAGAAAGACATGTCAGTCTGCTGAGATAAAAAAGCCTTGGGAATGGGTCTATGGGCAATTCTGCTCTATCTGACAGGGTCACTATGAGTTAGAATTGATAGCAATGGGTTTCATGTCTGGGCCATTCTTAGTCCAGCAAGCAGATGCTTTTTTGTTTTCATAAAGTCTGTTATAAAAGTAAGAAACCTACTGTCATAGAGTCAATTTTCATTTATGGCCATTCTGTAGGACAGAAAAGAACTGCTCCTGTGGGTTTCTGAGACTGACTTTTTATGGGAAAAGAAAGCCTTATCTTTTCCCGCAGAGGCTGGTGGTTTTGAACTGCTGACCTTGTGGTTTGCAGTGCATTCTGTAACCTGGTATGCCACCAGGGATCCTTAGAGTTGGTCATAGATTCTAAGAATTGTTAAAGGGTTGACTCCAGAGATTTTAATTAGAAGCGTATTTAGTACCTGCAAATAGAGCTGATCATGATTAGTGTTTCAAAGCTTTGGGGGAAATGTTCAGAGACCCATGTATTCTTTTTTTTTTTTTTTAAGTAACAATGTATTTTATTGTTTGACCAAGCTATTTTTCAGAGTAAGCTAATTACACAATATAAAAACTAGAACCTCCCATTCAAAATAACTCTAGATCAACTTGATTCTCAGTTTTGTCAATAGACATCCATGTTTAAATGCATCTTAGAGACCCATTCTCACCTCACTGTATGGTTTCCTGCTGAGGTGACATTCCAATCAGTCTCCACGGTGTTTTCACCATGAAGGGGGGTAAATTGCAAAGCGGCTTTACAATCTGAATCTACAGCCGTAATGACCTTAGAGGCTGGTTCTGACGAGGACACCAGAATCCATTGTGAGCACCTGCTCTTGCCTTAGTTCAGATCCATTTCTCCATGTGTCCCTGGACCAAAAAACGAGCATCAACAGGAGCTAAGGCAAGCAAAGGAAGTATCCCAGATCTGTGCTGAAGGCCTGGCCTTCCCGAGGGCAGTAAGGTGGATGACACTCCATGGTACTTCTTTGGTCCTCAAAGGCCTGGGCGGAACGACCTCCCCACCTGATGCCCTGACCCCGGAGGGAGGGCTGCAATGACATGGTCCAGCACACAGGGCGAGAGCGAGCATCGGCCTAGATGACCCTTTCTCGTGCTCTTCTAACGTGGGTTTGGTTTGAAATCAAATAAACTGGAATATCAGAAGATGCCAATGGAAACAGCATGAACTCTAGCTAGAAATGGAACGTCTTTTAAGAATTAAAACCTCAATATTTCAGACATCGAAGAAAATGATGACATATTGTCCATGTCAAGTCATGGGTTTCATTTCTTTTTTTTTAAAAAAACAATTTATTGGGGCTCATACAACTCTTATCACAGTTCATACATATACGTACATCAATTGTATAAAGCACATCTGTACAGTCTTTGTCCTAATCATTTTATTTCTCCTCTTTTCTTTTTTTACATTTTATTAGGGACTCATACAACTCTTATCACAATCCATACATACACATACATCAATTGTATAAAGCACATCCACACATTCCCTGCCCCAATCATTCTCAAAGCATTTGCTCTCCACTTAAGCCCCTTGCATCAGGTCCTCTTTTTTTTCCCCTCCCTCCCCTTTCCCCCCTCCCTCATGTTCCCCTGGTAATTTATACATCGTTATTTTGTCATATCTTGCCCTATCCGGAGTCTCCCTTCCCCCCCTTCTCTGCTGTCCCTCTCCCAGGGAAGAGGTCACATGTGGATCCTTGTAATCAGTTCCCCCTTTCCAACCCACTCACTCTCCACTCTCCTAGCATCGCCCGGTTTCATTTCTTTTAAGAACTTTCCTTTATCACTTTAGCTTCATGTTTCCAGAATTCTTTAAAAAAAAAAATCAAATCGTTTTACATTTTCCCTTGTGGAAATGATTTACTATACTGCAATAACTTCCCCCATCAGTTGACATGAAACTATTGCTTCAACTTAAATTATGTGAATTAAATAGCATTCTAATTCAGAGAAACTTAAAGGCAACTCACGTACTCGATACACATGTATACCACACACCCAGAGATAAATTGCCACAGGTTTTCTACAAGAAAAGTAACTGTGTCCCATATCCAACTGCAGTCCATGTTCTGAAATTGCAAGAGTCTGTACCAGTTTAAGTTTCCCGGACGATCCATGTAGGGGATGATTTCCACGAATACCTCCTACAAGCATGACTGGACTCTCATTCGCCTATGGCTAACCAAGGGGAAACCAGACACCAGCCGGCTAGCTGCTCTAACACAGACATGGCCCTGGCTAGGCTTTTATGGGGTGGGGGATTTTGTTTCCACTGTCAAATTTATAGTCTATAAATTAAAATGTATAAACTTTAAATCAGCAGACATCTTACTTGCTCTTGGGTGCAGTTAAGTGGATGACTGAAAAAATACTGACGAAAACCTCCCACCAAAAACCTAAAACCAAAACAAACCCCAAACCAACCCCAAGTGTGGGGTGGTTGTTCTTAATCAGTGTTGGTTATGCTGACCTCGTGCAAAATGACAGGCAAAGTCGTATTTGTTTTTACATTTGCAACCACATATGTTACATGGAAAAGGGTTTTCGTGTCTGTGACATCCCATGTGAATGGTGTACATACAGTACATTGTCAGCAAAATACATGTCGCCGTGCTGGCAGTGGTGCAGAAGCTGGGGGTCCTGGGCCAGCAGGGTCAGGACTGGCGTGCTGGGCTGGCTGTTTCCTAGGCTGGGAGTGCTCGTGTGGGCACTTGGTTCCCTGCTGGGCCCTGCCGCTGGGCTGTAGTTCCTCTGACCCGGTGCGGGCCAAGGGTTGGGGCTCTCAGGAATACTTGCCAACACGGCAGCAGAGGGCTGCTGAATCATGAAAGGCTTTTCGTAGGGGCAGGGCATTGCATCGGGGGAGGCGGGGTTTTGGTTTTAAGGAGGCAGGCTGGACAACTGTCCTGCTAGAGACAAGAGCTGATTTAAAGGGTTGTCCACCATGAGTTCTTGGGGTCCCTGGGGAGGCCTCCTGTGGGGGTGGTTTTCACCATGCTCTCATAGGCGTCCATCTGAAGGCTTGGGATTTCGTGGGTGAGGTCGTGAAGAGAATCGGGTTTCTGCACCACCAAGGGCGGCGGGCTCAGGTTGACCAGGGCTCTTTTGCCGTGGCCCAGGTTGGCTGTCTTCTTCTGCAAACCCCCCACAACTTCTTGCTGCCCAGGGAAGACCCGGTACTTTTCATCGGTACCACTTTATGCTTGCGCCTCCGATGGTGGGAGAGGTTGCTCCGGTCGCTGCAGCGGAAGGAACAGTTCACATTTGTACGGCTTTTCGCCAGTGTGCGAACGCATGTGGGCTTCGAGATGCCGCTCGTAAGCGGAGGCTAAGGGACATACGTGACACCTATGTGGTTTCTCACCGGCGGATTCCAATGTGCTCGATAAGCCGGGCCGCCCCTTTGCAGGCGTAGCTGCAGTACCGACACCTGAGCTTCGCATCACAGGTCCTTTCAAACCCGACCGCTAACATGCCTGCGTTTTTGTCCAGAGAAACTCCAGACGCGTGATCGAGTCCATCTTGGTGACCATCGGTTCGGCTCCGCGAAGAGCCTCTGCTCCTTTGTCCCCACCGACGGACCCCGAGATCAGGTTCACATGACGGGCCTGCTGAGAACCCTGTCCAATACAGAGCCCCTTACAAACCACCAGCTGTCAAAAGATATAGCATCTGGGATCTTAAAATCTTGAAGAGAAACAGGCAACCATCTAGCTGAGAAGCAACAAAGTCCACATGGAAGAAGCACACCAGCCGGTGTGATCATGTGGTGTCGATGGGATCAGGTATCAGGCATCAATGACCTAGAACAAAAAATCATATAATTGTGAATGAGGGGGAATGTGGAGTGGAGGCTCAAAGCCCATTTGTAGGTGATTGGACATCCCCTTACAGAAAAGCTGTGGGGAGGAGATGAGTCAGTCAGGGTGTAGTATAGTAATGATGAAACATACAACTTTCCTCTAGTTCTTTAATGCTTCCTCCCTCCCACTATAATGACCCCAATTCTGTCTTACAAATCCAGCTAGAGCAGAGCATGAACATGGGTACACATAAGAGCTGGAAACACAGGGAATCCAGGATAGATAATCTCCTCAAGACAATAAAGAGAACAGTGATACCAGGAGGGTAAGGGGAAGGTGGGGGGAGAAGGGGGAACTGAACATAATGATCTACACATGACCCCCTTCCAGGGCGATGCGGAGCAGGAAGCTGGATCAAGGGAAACACCGGTCAGTGTAAGACATGAAAACATAATAATTTATGAATTATCAAGGTTCCATGAGGGAAAGAGAATGGGGGAGGGAGGGGAAAAATGAGAAGCTGATACCAAGGGCTCAAGTAGCAAGAAAATGTTTTGAAAATGATGATGGCAATAAGTGTACAAATGTGCTTGACACAATGGATGGATGGTTTGTGATAAACATTGTATGAACCCCCAATAAAACGATTAAATAAATATAAATAAATATATATATATATATATATGCAACATTTTGCTTCTGGGAGCTTTCAGCTCCATCTCTCTATCTCTCTTTAGTAAATACTATGATTTCTTAATTATGAGTCATTCATGATATCTTTACATAGATGATCCAGTGAATCAGCAACATGGTCTTTTCCCCTCAAAATTGGAAGACAGCTCCCTTCAAAATCAACTGTAAGAGATCCATATCATGCCTATTCTATAGAAAAGTGATTCAACAGAATGCAAAGATCATCACACATAATCATTAATATCACACATAAGTAAACATTTGAAGACAATTTAAACACTGCTACAGCAATATGACATGGAACTGCCAGAAATTCAAGCTGGATTCAGAAGAAGGCATAAAGTGAGGGATATCATTGTTGCTTTTGGCTAAATCTTTGCTGAAAGCATAGAAAATCAGAAATATGCGGAGATGTGGTTTCACTGACTCTATGAAGGCATTCACCGGTGTGGATCATAACAAATTATGGATACTATTTTGAAGGATGAGACTGTCAAAACATTTAATTGTGCTCACAGAGCCTATACATAGACAACGAGTCATTAATTCCAACAATTAGGGTAGAATGTAGCTTCAAATCATGAGTACAGCCAGGTCATTCCCATCACCCTACTTCTTCAACCCATATGCTGAGCAAATACATTGAGAAGATGGCGATAAGAAGATTGTGGCACCAGATGACACAACCTTGCTAGCTGACGGGGAAGAGAACTTCAAGCACTTACTGATGAAAATCAAAGACTCCAGACTTCGGTGTGGCTTCCACCTCAACAGGATGAAGACAGATATCCTCACTCCCGAATCAAGAAACAACATGACGATAAAAGAAATAAAGATTGAAGTTATCAAGAGATCCATTTTACTAGGAGCCATAGTCAAAGTTCATGGAAGCAGCAGTCAAGAAAGCAAACAATGTACTGCAGTGGCCAAGGCTACTGCACAAATCTCTTAAAATGTTAACAAGCAAGGATGTCATTTTGAAGACCTGAGTGCACCTGACCTGAGCATGGTGTTTTCAATTGCCTCATGTCAAATTTATGGGACCAATAGAAAGACCATAGAATAATGGATGACTTGGAAATATGGAACTGAGTATATCTTGCTGCTGAAAAAAGTATGAACATATCTGTGTTGGAAGAAGTAGAAACCGAATACATTTTTGGGGAAAATCGATGCTGAGACATCATTTCCAATGCATTGGGCTTGTTATCAGGTGCTTGGTGGAAAGGAGGGTCAGTGGAAACAGGAGAGCTCCCTAAAGAGAGAGATTGACACAGTGGCTACAGCAATGGGCTCCATCATAGCAGCAGGTGTGAGAGGCCCCTAGGACTGGGTGGTGTTTTGACCTGTTGTACAGAGTGTGCTGATCAGTGTGGATTGACTGGAAGGTACCTAACAATGACATTTACTTCCATGGCATCATGAAGAAATTATGTCTCGCTATTCATATACACTTATTTAACGTTCAAGTCTTTCAGTAGCTTTTTGGCTTTTTCTCAAACATTTCTGGTACACCACTTCATACACCCCTAGATTTATATCTAAGTAAATTGCAAGTGCTAATGTAAGATGTGTCTTTATGTAATTTAAGTAGTGTCTTTTGAAAAACATGTCTTCTAAACATCGTTTACATATCAGAATATGTAATAGTAATTGATTTTTTGTATTGATTTTTGTGTTCAGCAAGATTTCTGAACTGTTTCATCCATACTTTTGGTCTGTATATAGTCTCTTGAATGTGAAGACAATTAAATTATTTGAACCAATAACATTATGCAACCCTCCTACTCCACTCCTCTAATCCTTATTTACTTACTCTTCTTTTTAAAATTTTCTTCTGCAATGAATTTTCCAAACTGCACAGTCTCAGGATATATGTCTCCATAAGATTGTCACCACTTTATACACTGCTGCAAGTTCAGGGCCATCCTTAGTTCTGACCAACTGTGTATAAATTCCGAAGTTCCTATGATCACTGTAAGGCTTTTTGATTCCTTATAAGGCCTCCCAGAACTCAGGAAAATGGTATAAATATGACTATAGTTTTCATACACTAAAAAGATAAAGTGGAACCAGTCATTAAGAGAGACTCATTAGATGAATTCCAGGAGGATTTTTAAATGTGATGCTTCCAATGTCCTCAGGAATATGTTAACCTCATGAAATCAAAACTCCCCAAACAAAACAAACTCAAGAAGCAAGCAAACAACAACAACAACAATAACAACAAACAAAAATAAAACCCTCGTTGCTATTGAGTCCATTCCAACGCATAGAAACCCTATAGGACAAAGTAGAACTGCCCCTGTGGGTTTCAAAGTCTGTAAATCTTTATAGGAGTAGAAAGCCTCCTCTTTGTCCTCAGGATTGGCTGCAGGTTTTGAACTGCTGACCTCATGGTTAGCAGCCCAGCTTGTAATCACTATGCTACCAGGGCATCGAAGTGCCTTCGTATTCAGAATATTACCAATGAGGGGAGCTCATATGAGCTTTGGTTTTCCCGACTGTTTCATTACATAGGCATGCTTGAGGGAATCAGCAACAGAGCACTAAAATCAGTCTTTCGACCCTCGCCTCTCTGCAGAGGTTGGATTGATATTAAGTGATGCAACTCTTTTATTTACCTCTAATCACATCATGAATCTGTCTGGTGTGCACAGCCCTCACTCCAAGACCATCTGATGGGACATACCCGTCTTGCTTGGAAAACACTCTGAAACACACAGGAAATTCCAGGAATTGGGAATCAGACCGACTGAATTCTTTATGCCTTCCTTCTTTCCCCCTTCCCTTATGCTTCCTTTGTCTCCCCACACCCCCTTCTCTCTCTCTCTCTCTCTCTCTCTCTCTCTCTCTCTCTCTCTCTCTCTCTCTCTCTCTCTCTCTCTCTTTCTTTCTTGGCCCTCTTTCTGGACTGCCTCGGGCCTGTGGAGTCCATCTGCAAAACAGCAGGCTTGCTTTTCAGTTTAAATGTCTTCACCTTCTCTTCTTACTTTGCTAAGTTTTTATTTTATATGAATAATTGGTGCTGAATTTACTATACTAGGATTTTATTTGGGAAAAAATAGATTCTGTCATTTTAATTTTTCTCCCAAAGGCTTTGTTTTTGATATTTATTTATTTGTTTTTAAACTTCATCTTCTGCTTATACTGGAATTGATTTCCAGAAAATGTTTCCAGCCGCATATGACACTTTTAATAACAAGGAGCTGTGTCGTTGGTTTCATAACTACAGATGATTCCCCCTCCCCCCATTGATTCAGATTGATTTTGTGTTCTCTGTTAATATCTACTTATATGTTTGGATAAAATTCAAGTTTTGTTTGATGAGAATGGAAGAAATCACCTTAGAGGACAAACTAATATCTTTAGGCGGCTCAAAACCTATTGATTTCAAACATCCTTTGGACTGCTAACCCTTACCAAAGTCCGCAGTTGAAAGCACCCAGCCTCTCGGAGAGAGATAGGGGTGGAGTTTTCTGCTCCTGCAAAGATTCCCAGGCTCATGACCCAACATCGGGTCACCGAGATTCCAGACGGAGTCAATGGTCGTGCAGTCCTGGAGCCTTCCAGGACCTTATCAGAAAGCTTTATCTCGCCCCACAAGACAAACTTTCTCCATCCTCAGAAGACAGCTTTCGCCTTCAGAGCAAACATTGGTGAGCTAGAAAGGTCTTAAAAGGGCAGCCAATTATTTCCTGCTTCTTTAACAATAGTCACAGATGGCTCTCCACGTCCCCACCCAGGAGGTTTGCAGACTCATTGTGAGCATTCAAAGGCAAGGGCATCCTTTGTAGGGTTTTGTTTGTCAGCAAAGATGGCACTGATTCTATTGTGCCGGTTCAGCGACAGCTACTTTCACTGATGGTTGGTCTCTAACTGTCAGTAAGATTTCTTAGTTCGCCAGCTAGCTATTGACGTTCTTGTAGGGGGTGAAAAGATGAATTTTCCATTATAAAAAGAATCAAGATTAAGTCAAACCAGAGATCTAAACTGAAGGTACTGCCTCCTTGGAAAGTTTGGTCTGAAGGGCAGAAGCCTCTTCGACTCCTAGTTCCAGGCTGCCTTACTGATCCCGTGGGATTATGTGGGCGAAAAGCTGCCTCTGTCATGTTATGACTGCGAACACGTTCTATCCATGTATAGAAATTGGTGACTACGGGGCATTTAATTCTGAAGACTGTCTGGGTAATAGACGTTTTCCATCTGAAACCGTAGCTGCGTCCCCACTTGTGCACTGCGGAGGGTGTGTGCGAACTTGCTGCAGAATGAAGTGGGGGAAAGCTTTTCAGTGTCAGAACAAATAACCCTCCTCCATGACTTTCTTGAGGGCAAAGGGGAAAGGATCTTACAATACCTCATTTTTCCCCCTTTTGTAGCAAGTATCGAACGACTCGGCTTGGAGTTAAGGAAGTACCCCTTCCCCAGACTGAACACTGTTGTCACCCTTATAATGACAGCAGTTTATTTTAGTTAGCGCAGCAGAGACAGCAAGTTGCCTCCCAATTCTATTCTTTGGTAAGTAAACTTTTACCTGAGGATATTGGTGAGTTGCGTGTACTTCTTTCAGGGTTTATTGAAGAATTCTCTCGATGCACAGAGAGTTATCGGGAGTTATCCATACATCATATCATCCTATAGTTCAATTACATCAAGCAGTATTGGTACAATCACTACCACAGTTTCCAAATATTCTATTTTCTCCTGGACCAATTGACATCATCCCCCTTTTGGCACCCCCATCCCCGCACCACCACTCTATCCCCTTTCCCACAAACCTTTATTCGACTTGCTGTCCTGAGAGGTTCATCAATCCTGGGTTTCATATGCTGAAAAACAGAAAAGCATATAGCACAAATCCAAGAGAGTGCCTCCCAGTGGCAAAACACTTCTGACATAAACCCTAACAGGAGCAAACAGAAAACAAAACACAAATACAGAAAATGGTGAAAACCATTTCAAAAAACTCAAATTTCCCGGTTCTGTGAAGTCCTTCTAGCTGAAAGCAATGATTTCACTGGAAATAAGTATTTGTTTCTAAATCGGCACTGCCCTTCCATTCATATTCTTTTGTTTATGACCAACTTCTGGCATTTAGATGGCATTCAATGAATCCCGGCAGGGATAATGTTCTAAATATTACTGACTAGCTTGTCCTTGTTCCCATCAGGGAGAGGCTGCCACGGCCAGCCTTCCTTCCCTTGGGTCTTAAATTCCTCATGAAAGGAATGATGAAGCAGATCACAGTAATAAGGGAAAAACACACCTTAAATCCCGAGGTTTAATATCATAATCCCAGACACATAAGACAAAGATGGGAAGGATACATGATAAATAACAGTGAAATTTCCCACCAAAGGCCTGGTCATGATTCTCTGGGTTGGGATGAGAGCAATCAGTGCTTCCAAACCAGTGAGGTCCAGAGAAGGAGTCTTGTGCTTTATCCCACACTTACCCAGCACTAGAGGGAGGAGTGTGTGTGTGTGTGTGTGTGTGTGTGTGTGTGAGAGAGAGAGAGAGTGAGAGAGAGTGAGAGAGAGAACGGGGAAAGAAGAGAACAATAAAAGATCTTGTTCTCAGGAAAATGCATGACACGAGGTAAGGGAAGACCATTTACAAATAATCATTAATAGCAAGTGTCGTGACGATAACAACGATATGACCATCCGTGCCTCCTGGAGTCACCGAAAGTAACTCAGTATCTGCTGATATTGTTTGAATATAATAATAAGAGAAGTCTTTCCCAGTAGTCTGTAAACACTTCTAGGGAGAGAGTACACTGTCAGCATAGGCCTTGGGAGGGCCTCTGTCACTATTAGCTGATGAGTGAATGGAAGAGGCTGAAGAAGTCACATGGAAGGATGAACAGAAAGGAATCATCGGAAAGGATACAACCCCGCGCGAAGCCTCCCTAACTGTAACCCATTGCCAACTCAGTCAAAGGCCCAAGAAGGATCGAGACTTTTCACCGATGCACAGGCTGGTGGTATTCAATCCAGTGTTCAGGGGGAAAGAATTCTGTGGGCCTAATTTTCTATGAGAGTGAAAGAAATAATCTTCGCTTGCAAAGTAATGAGTCTTTGAGTCTCATAACGTTCTCAATTGTAAATTAACAATCTGCTTGTAGAATAATTTGCTTTCAACAGCACAAGGGCATGTTGCTTCCAATTACTAATACCATTCACAGATTTACTAAGCACTATATGTTATTTGCTGTTATTTAAGTTTTGCTATGACACCATTCCAATGATCTTGTGACAAGTCCAAGGGCTGGACAGGCACATCTGACCTAAAGCTTACATACTCTCCACAATGCTAGGCAGGTTATGGGGATCAGGGAGGTGGACATGGCAGTGAATTAGAATGCGAGTGTTTGAACAAAGTCAATATTCCGTGAAACGAACTGCCGAGGAAGCTCACAGAGGGATGCACTGACACAGATGTTCCATTGTGTATCCTGACACAGTAGTCAGTCTACTCAATGATCAGCACCAGGATTTCATGCAAAATTAGCCAGAAATAGTGGTAAACAGCCAGCACCTGACAGAGCAGATGTGCTCAGTGAACATTTCCTGACATTCAGTGAATGGCTGAAGCGATGCACTGTATTACTCTTTACCTGGGGTTCCGGCGTCATTTAGGCACGGCTTCAGGAGATCATTTGCATATTTTCCCCTGTGATCTTTGAGGGGAATCATGGTGTCATATAATACAAGGCTCAAATCCCAGCAGTACTATTGTGAGCCAATTGCTTAACCGATCCTTCCTTCAGTCTCCTCATCAGTAAAATGGAGATGCTAATAATACCTGCTCCCTAGGACTGTGGGGGGGGGGAGTAACAGCGCACCTACAACACGTCGTAACTACTTTATGCCAGTAGCACATACATGTATATGCAGAGTAAGTATTGAGTTACTGTCATATCATTAATAGTGTTGTCTCTCATTAGTTAATTAATGCGAGTCTAGAATACTCAATTCATCTCCAATCTTGCTTTGCTCAATGCTCATCATTTTTATGGAGCCACTGTGAGATTAAAACATTTTTTGAGAAATAATTGCACTTAGTCTTACAGGCTGCAAAGAATATGGGAGTCACCTTCAATTTTGCCCTCTTATTGATTGGTACCATCCTAGGAGCACTGGTGGTGATGTCAGCTAAGGCTTGGGATGCAAACAGCTAGGTCGGCAGATCAAAGCCAGCAGACATGCTGAGGCCGAAAGATGAGGCTGTCCCCTGCAAAGACTTACAGAAACTCTCCAGGGGCAGTCTGATCTGAGTCCACTGGAGGGCATTGGTGTGCAGTCTGAGCTGAGTCCACTGGAGGGCATTGGTGTGCAGTCTGATCTGAATCTACTGGAGAACATTGGTTGTTGGTGGTGGATTGTTAGCATCAAGGTCACTATGATATTAATAGAAGTCAGTCTTAACCTGAGAAGCATGATATTGAACAAAACATCCTTTGACTTCAGGTAGGAGAAGCAAGGAAAATGGACAATCTCAGTTAATCATGGAAGCATATAAGTAACAAATATATACGTCTAATTTCTGTGACTGTTAAAGAGCTTTTCTGGAAGATATTGGATGGAACAACTAGACTAGATACTGACCCATAAGCTATGCAGGATATGGATTGGTATTTTTTGGTATATCTGAGATCATTTGATCACCTTGTCAGCATCCTTGGTTTTCAGCCCTATGGCCAGTCATTGCAAGTAAGCACCTGCCCAGGAGGGCAAAGATCTGCCTTGCGCTTTGTGAACTGTCATGCTCACTCCTTTAGGAAAAATAACCTTGAAGAGCAGTGAATGTTCCTAAATATGAGCTAAGATCCAATTGAATAGAAAGAAAATAAAACAACAGCGATAATATATCAATATATGTTGATGGTTTTGTGTACCTTATTCCACCTAACCCTTGCAACAAACTTGATGGGCAAGTACGTCTATTTTATAGATGAGGACACGGAGTGTAAGCACATGAGCATGCAATAAATTCTGAGACCAACAGCAAGAACTCTTTGTATATTTATCGGGTCTCTATGTTGATACACATCAGGTCAACAATGCTGGAGTCCATGGTTCTGAAGCAGTGTCAGCAGGATGAGATCAAAGTCTGATTTGAAGCCCTGGCACCTCTGCTTCCTCCTAAGGTTGTGTATGGTTCTTCACTCACTCATTACGATACATTTTGGAGCATTATTTCTAGGGTAATTTGCTAAGTGCTCAAAATAAAAATGTGGTCGTGATAGGGACATTGGCTTATTCATAGCAGGATCCACAGGGCTTTGCTTTGTTCAATTTCAGTCAAATAGCTGGGATTTAAGAGGCTGCTGCTCCAATTGTCGAGCAGAGTAATCTGTGGGCAGTTAATTCATGTCAAGATATGACAAATCAGTGGCTGCAATGTAAGATGTGCGTGGGTTATAAACTACCAGAACTTTCCCCATTGTAGCTTCTGGTTCCAGGCGTGTAAGCTGTACAGAGGGAGGACTACCAGTACCTTCCAAACATGCTGCTTTTCTCTAGTTCACCAACATTTAAGTCACGGCTCTTAACTTCCAGTTATGGAGTATCTTCTACATACCAGATCGTTAGACATCAACTTAAAGTTTTATTCCTCATTCGTAACACAATCTTATGTATTATTTGATTTGGTTCTTTTACCAGAAGAAGTAGATAGTGTCCAGCTACCACTACTACCTGTTCTTAAAAGGAATGCATGAGAAGGTCTTGGGTAGAGTGGGAGAAAAATATGGTACAGGTCTCAAAATCATACGAGGGGTTGGCTTATTGTTTGGACAGAAACTGGTGGGACCTGCTCCTTCCACAGCCCGCCCAGCCCCAGACCATGTTTCTTAGTCTTCACGCCTATTGCTGAACTAAACCCATGTTAGAATGACTGATTAGTCAAGATAAAAAGGGCAGCATTTACCCAAGGACATAGGGGTAGGAAAGGGGGAAAGAGAACAGAACAAATGGGAGGAGGTGGGATAAGCACATTGAGGGGAATAAAACAGATGAGTTAGATACATAAATTATTTAATGGAAAATGCACGAACTGTTTGGTAAACTTTCACTTAAATTACAATAATAATAATAATAATAATAATAAAAACAAAAAGAAGAAAAGATGAGATTGGCTAATTGGAATTAAATTTTGAATTTTGAAATAAAAAAAAGAAGTGCCAGCAACGAACTGGACCAAACCACAACCAATTCCTTGCCATTCTGGCTCATAGTAACCCTATATAGGATTTCTGAGACTGTTCTTCATGGGAGCAAGTAGTTTCATATTTAGTTCAATGCCTAACCCACATCCCCCACCAGAACTCTTTAATGAATGAGATGGCAGACACACTTGGTAAGTCTCACCCAATAATAGACATAGCTTTTTGTAGAATTACAGTGGAATGAATTGTTAATAGAACTACTGAACTTGAATGCTTGCACAATACATTTACTTTGTGGAGATACAACCAAGATATTTGAGATGGCTTGATATAGTTTGTATGTTTCCTTTGTATTATTATGACTTTGTAAAGGTGGAATTGCTTGCTGCATTTTGGTGTGATGACGTGGGACTGACTGGAGCTACAGAGACCCAGTCATGGTTGTTCAGAGCCTCAGTTTGCCCACTGCTAAATGATGATGTTAAGCACAGAATGCCTACATTCTTCCCAGTTGACATGTTATGAATTGATGGTGTAAAATAATAATAATAACTTCAAATACTTAGTGGGAATTGGGGTAAGGTTTCCTGTTGGATTAAGATTTCTTTCAGAAGTATAATTTTCATTTTGTTTGAGCAGGCAAAACTTTAAAGAGAGGGAAGGAACTAAAAGTATTGATGATACTTATTAAGGGAGTGGATTTCTGGTGGCATCCTATCAAAATCCAGTTCTTTCCTATCAAAATGAAAATTTGAAATGATAGATTTCCAAATTAGGTGGACACAATTTTATCTTTCATAGGAAGAAATGGTGTGAGGTAGTTAGTTTATTGTGCCAACCTGGCTGATAAACACATGTGGGGTTAATTGAAGGGTGGAAGGATAAATGGCTCACTGAGTCTTGCCTTTCTAGTTCTCGAGTCTCCTGCTTTGTGATGGTCGGACTAGGCTGCAGCTGCCGTAGCCAGTTCCCTGCTTCAGCTGGCAAGGCTCACTTCCTGCAAGACAGCCCGAGGAGAAGCCATGCGCATGGACCTACCCCGATGCAGCCCTGGGTGCTGGAGCAGCTGTTTGGAGACCCCTGCCAGTGCTCAGATTCTTACAGTTCCCTGACTTGGTTTTCCTCCTGCAGCCAGCATCATTGTGTGTGCTTTGTGAGGTGGAGGAGGACTTTGTGGATTGGTGTTGGACATATGGGTTAATGTTGGACTTGTGGGCTTGGGCAGCACTGAGTTGGGATATTTTCTTGATGTGCACTTAACCTTTATATAAAATTCTCTCTTATACATGAGTTTCTCTGGATTTGTTTCTCTAAAGTACCCAGACTAACATATGGTGAAATTGGTGGCTTGAAGCCCAGGAATTTAGGATGGTGTCCTTTTAGAGTGAATTAAAAATTGTCGCAATCACCTTTTACCCCTGCTTTGTTTCTTTTGAAAAGAAGCCATTGAGAAAATACTTTTTGTTTTAACTACACGTGCTGATGCTTTAGCATAGACATATGAGCAATCAGATACCTCTTCCTGATCTGTGGGAACTTAAAATATTCATGGATGAATTCCATTATCTTTTCAATCCATTTCCCACAAACTGTGGAAGCCCCCTTGTCTATGCATGTATGTAATTCATATTGGATTATTATAGGAAAAATGTATTGTAAATGCAAATATGCCTTACTCTGTACTAAGTGCAAACTAAATTCATAATTACGATCACAAACCCATAGCAATTTACAATATTAAACAAGAGGAGTTCTGGTAAGAAACTTGGGCCTTAGTAATAGCTTTGCTATGTATGTTCCAAGGTTATATTAGTGCAATATTGAATTCTATTGTTCAGTAAACTGTGTAACATGCAGCCTAGAGATACTAAATTTCTGTAAAGGCACTCCCATTTGTGATGCTCTGCCACCATCTCCAGCATCCTTTTGCATCCTCCTTCCCTGGTTTCTGTGCACTAGAAATTGACCCACACCTGGGAGGCATGCCCTCAGCTACCGACACTGCTTTCCCTGCTGACGTAGGAATGCCTGGAAATTGCTGTCCCACCCAGCATGACCAGTTAGTTCAAAAGCCCAGTGACCCTGCCTCGAATGTGTACAAATTCTGAGGCAGAGCTTACACCGGACTTCCTCTGTAAGATCAGGCAGATGGCAGCCCTTGTAAGACTTTGTCTGAAATCCCATCCTTGCTTGACTTCTCCCCTTTCCTGTCCTTATTGCTCTTAGTGGTCGCTGTTGGAAAGACTTCTTTAATGAGCTGTTTGCAAATGATTTCTTATTTCTGAGCCTGCTTTGGGTGAACCTGATTTAAGGCCCATTCATGAGGGATCTAGCAGGTTTCAAGTAAGTAGCCTCAGCCTTCATGTAAAAATAACCTATAGTTTGTAGAAGCGCTAGAAAGTTCCTGGAAACGCCGACCCACAACACGTGTCTTTAACCGCCTTGATCTGAGAGCAGGGGGGCTCAGGATTGCTAGAGTGCGCATCTCAGGCTCCCCGCAGCAAGGATACATCCCATGCATCCAGCGCTTCCCCAGCCCCGCTCAACGCCACATTGCAACCTGCCACTTGTGATGTTGGTTACATGTAAGACTGAAATGACATCATTCTCAAAAGGCAAATAAAAAACACACTTGCACGTTTTATTTGACAGAAAGTAGGTTTTGATGGAACAACATGACACATGAAGTCCAGTTCCACAGCTAGGTCATACGTCTTCCCAACTCTCGTCTTACTACATTGGAGAGCAATTGACCCAGCGTCACACCGAAGTTTCATGAGGCTCCTGAAATAACCTGTCCCCCGAGTCTTCTGCATCCAGGCATCCAAGTAATGTAATGTTTTCACAGCAGAATCCTCCACACTGTGAGTGATGCTGCCTTTTGCTGGAGTTCTCAGCGGTACACTCTTCCACCCAGTTGCATCCAATTTCACTGCTCAGTAGCTCTGGCTGAGCGTCACCCTCATACATTCAATAATTCAGTTGGCAGGTGCAGAGCAGATACATCTGAAAAGGAATGGCGAGATCTTGGAAGAACAAGGAAAATACTGACTGTGTACTCTCTCTTGGATCCTGACATTTAATTTGGATATGAGGAGGGTAAGTAGTTTCAGCATACTCTGGCGCCAGAGGGATTTATTATTTTTTTAAAGGGTGAATTAGATTTTTACTCATTCTTCTGCAAAATGGCTTCAATCTGTAGACTGCTTAAAATACCAGAGCCACCAATCAATAGATTGCTCAGAGGTGGCCAGTCATTGAGTCATGGGGCTGGGCGGATCAAGTTTGGGAACAGACAAGCATTTGAAAACCATGCTCCTCAGAGGAGCATCTTTCTGAAATTACACTTGCACTTGGCAGCTATGCGTCTACAAAAGTTTTCTCATTAGCTGCTTATTTTGGAATAATTTTAAATTTAGAGAAAAGTTGCCATGCTAGCACATTTCATAGAAATCCTCTACACCCTTTGTGTTCCACTTTTTCCTTTTTATGTTCCAGAGTTGAACCCAAGAGAGCACACTGCATTTAGTCATCATGTTTCTTTAATCTGTAAAAAGCCAAAGCCAAGTCCCAAACCCAAATCCCCAAACAAAACCACTGCTCATATCTACCCTAGATAGGCTTCCAGAGACTGTACACCCTTACCAAAGCAGACAACCATCTCTCTCTCACTTGGAGCAGCTTGGGAATTTGAACCACCAACCTTGCTATTAGCAGCCCAACACCTCACCCACAGCACCATCGGAGCTGTTTTAGTCTATATAGAAATTTAGCAAATCTTTCCAACAAGGCTGTCTAGTTGGAGACGCTTTTTATCCATCTCCAAAGAAAGCACTAGAAGCACACACATTGACTGCTGATGCAGTGGGGCCTTGGCAGAGAGCATTTGACAAAAAGAAGTGGGGAGAGTCGGGCAAAGGGATCTGTGGTTCTGTGTGGCTCAGCAGGACACCTGAGGGTCTGGTCACTCTACTTCAGACCATAGTTGTGAGCTGACAGCCCATTCCCTCTCTTTTGCCACTGATTATCACTGTCCCCTCAGGATTCAGGGGCTTCTGAGCCCTGGGACTGGGAGGGTCCCAAACCTCGCATTGTCCACCAGCTTGATGGGAGAGGCTTGAGTCTTGTGTTGATTAGCTCCCAGCATCTGACTGGACCTCTTCAGGATCGGATTGTGGTAGGGCTTCTTCAGAGCATTGGGAAGATAGACTGACACTGCATGTGTTCCGAATCAGGAGGGAAGACAGCTGGCTCACGAGTGAGTGAGCATTTCTCTGTGGGCTCAGGACTCAAAGTGCGAACACCTGTCTGCCTGCAAGCCCATGCCCAAACAGTAATTCAGCCCAATACAGACATCCAGTCCCAGCAGAAGATGGCTTTGGTGACCACGGTTCTAAATAGTCACTTCTCTTCCCCATTGTGCTGCACTGGTCAATCATTGCTAGGCAGCTGGCTACCAAACATTGCCCTCCTGACTTGGGACACAGCCTTGAAACTAGGATTTTGGTGAGGTAATATGGAATTGTTAGTTCCTGCTGAGGGTAGGCTGGTGTGGAATTGTCTGGCCACTCGACTACCAGGGCTCCACAACAGGTGTGTGGGGATGACTTTAAATTTAGAGACAAAGATAAAAAACAAATGAACAAGCTATCACAGTATGTCTTGGAAGCAGTAGTAGATATCTGCACACTTTGAGAAATAGGAGAAAACAACTCAGCTAACAACAACACACCCAGCTACAGACCCGGAAGGGTTCCTGGAGGAGGAGAGGACCATGGAGTCTCCCAGGAGGGAGGTTACAGTGATGATCTCCTGTTACTCTAAGCGTCTGGAGGATAATTTAGATAGAAGTAGAGGAAAAACAGAAGCCACTATTCAAGATCTCAGGAATGCTGTAAAAGACTATCCTAACAAATATAAATGGAAAGCTAGAAATAATTCAACAATTCCAAATAGAAATACAAAAGGCAAACACTACTATATGAGAACTGGCTAACACGGTGAAAGAACAAAACATCAGGATTGAAACAGTGGAATCAAGAATCAGTGATCTCAAAGATAAATCGCTCAAGACCAAAATACAAGAAGATCAAGTTATAAAAACAAACCCCAAAGCTGAATAAAAACCTAAGAATATGATGGAGTACCATCCAAAGAAACAACATACACCTGATAAAGATCCCAGACCAGAAAGAAGAAATATTAACTACATAGAAAATAGTTGATGAAGTATTAAGGGAGAACTTCCCTAATATCATGACAGAGCATCAAATAACTATTCAGGAAGTTCAGAGGTTTACAAACAGAATTGATCCCAAAAGGAAATCACCATGACATGTGATATCAAACTTACCAATATTAATGACAAGGAAATAGTCCCAAGAGCACTATGGCAAAAAAGACATTCACGTATAAAGACCGACCCATTAGGATAAGTTCAGATTCCTTGATTTAGGCCATTTATGCAAATGCAATGATATTTTCAAAATTTCAAAAGAAGAAAAATGCCAACCAAGAATCCTATATTCTGCCAAATTATACTTCAACTTGAAGGGAGAAATAAAACAATTTACTGATGAGGGAAAACTAAGGGAATTTATAAAACATGAACACCTTTACCAAAAATAGTAAAAGGAATTCTATGGACAGAAAATCTAAAACAGCAACAGACAACAACCTATGAATATCAGGAAAGACATTATTATAGAGAATACATATTTTTTCAAGTTTAGTCAAAATAAAGCAGAACTAAACAAATCAAATCAGAGAACCATAGATAACATTCTGAAATGAGGATAAACTAACCCTTAAGAAAACAAACCAGGGAACAAAGTAGGCAATAAACTGTTGAATGGAGAAGATATTAAACCATTTACAAAAATTTGGAAAGAAACCACAAACAACCCTCAAATAAGAAAATCAAAATGTCAATAAAACAAACAAGATGAAAATCAAACAAGCAAGGCAAGCAATAAGACAAAAATAAGAAAAGCAAAGAAAGCATCGACAAGACAAACAACAAACAACAAAAGGAACACAATACCAATATCACGAAAACCGAAACCAGTAGCAACATAAAAAATACACCAAATTGATGCCACAAAAACATAGTTATCAATAATAGCACTACACATGGATTGGCTTCACCAGTTAAGAGACAAAGACTAACAGAATCTATAAGATCACACGAACTTTTACTATGCTGCTTAGAAGAAATGCACCTCAGATAGAAAGACATAGACTAAAAATCAAGGGATGGAAAAAATATATCAAGCTAACAGCAATCAAAAGAAAGCTGGACTAGCAAGATGATCAAAACACATTGACCAAATTCTCATATAATGAGGAGAGAAACAGATTAGAATCTATAGAACACCTCACCTAACAAAGAAATCCTTTCACTTTTCTTTCTAGCACTCATGGTGCCAACTCCAGAATAGAGCACATTTTAGGCCATAAAGCAAGTACCAATACATTTAAAATATCAAGGTTCTATACATCATCTTTTCAGATCACAATGCCATAAAATTAGAAATCAACCATAGAACAATCAACTTCAAAAAATCAAATACATGGAAATTGAAAAATTCTTTACTTAAAAACCACTGGATAATTGAAGAAATTAAGAGCATAATAAAAATTCTTTTGAAACAAATTAGAACAAAAATACAATGTATCAAAATATCCCAAAAGCAGTTCTTGGAGGGCAGTTTATAGCAAGAACCACACACATAAAAAAGACAGAAATAATTAAAATAATCAAGTACACATCAACTACAGCAACTGAAAAATGACCAGCAAACAATCCTTAGATATTAGAAGAAAAGAAATAATAAAGACCAAAGCAGAAATAAATTAATAATAATTTTAAAAAGCTATAGAAAAATCAACAAGTTGATTCTTCAAGAAGATTAACAGAATCAAGAAACCATTGGCAAATGTAACAAAGGAAAAGAATGAGAAAAAGCAAATTCTACAAATAAGAAGTGAAATGGGTGACACTGTAGCAGAGCAAAATGAGCGGAAATGAGAATCACACAGTGTTATGGAAAACTGTGTTTCCACAAATTTGGAAAACCCAGAAGCAATGGTTACCTTTTTTATAAAAGGCATCATTAATCTGAATTACCAGAGACAGCTACCTAACCAACTGACTGAAAGAGATTCCTATTAATGTCCATTCCAAAGAAAGAAAATCAAGCAAAATACATGTCACAGGATAATATCATTGATAATATTCAAGTAAAAATTCGCCGATGAAAATTTAAAAAGACAATTGCAACAGTAAATTGACAAGGATTTGCCAGAAATTCCAGGGAGATTCAGAACAGCACATTGAAGAAGGGCTATGATTTTTAAAGTAAGACGGATCTTGGTTGAAATCAGGGAAAATTAGAAGGTGTTTACCTATGTATTAAGTATTCTTTTAAAAAAATTTTATTGTAGCTATTTTCACAATCCATACAAACACCCATTGAGTCAAACACATCTGTACATATGTTGCCATCACCATTTTCTGTTTTGACTATTCAAAGGTATTCTACCTCGCAGATTATAAAAAAGCACACACACACACACACACACACACACTATGGCCAACATTGCAAAGTGTAGGAATTCCTGAATAGGATACTGCATGGCTTTACATTGTGAAGGTGTGTGTCACGGCTGTATCCTTTCACCATATTATGTCATTCTGTCTGCTGACCTAAAGTATATGCAAAAGAAGAGAATCTGGATGATATGAAAAAGAATGGAAGATTGGAAGAATACTCATTAACAACCCGTGATATGCTGATGGCAGACCTTTGCTCGCTGAAAGATAAGATGACTTGAAGCACTTACTGATGATGAACAAAGATTATAGCTTTACTATACCATAATATAAAGGAAAAAAATCCACACTACTTGACCAATAAACAACATCATCATAAGTTGAGAAAACATTTGGAATCAACAATCAATGGCCATGGAGGAAGCATTGAAGAAATTTAATGACATATTGCTGTAAAAAGTCCTCTTTAGAGTTAAAAAACAAAAAACAAACCCAAAGATATCACTCTGAGGGCTAAATTGTGCCTGGCGTCAAGCTGGATCATGAATAAGGAAGGCCAAAGAATGGGTGCCTTTGAATTATGATATTGTTGAAGAATTTTAAACGTACTATGGATTGCTGGAGGAACAAACAAGTCTCTGCTGGAAGAAGTACAGCTGAATAATCCTTGTGAGGATGGCAAGACATTCTGTGCCGTGCTTGGGCATGTTACGAGGAGAGACTGTCCCGGAGGAAGAATGTCCCACTTGGCATAGCTTAGGCTGAGCGAAACAGAGAAAGAACCTCTAGGAGAGGTCTCAAGAATGGGCTCCAATGTAGCCATGGTTCTGAGGCTGCTGCAGGCTAGGTCAGTGTTTTGCTCTGTTCCACACAGAGCTGCTGAGAGTCAGAACTCACTCTGTGGCTCCTGACGACAGCACTCAGAACTGCCCAGGGCTTTGTGAAAATTGATCAAGAGAATGCATAGAAAAGCGCTTGGAACAGCCAGCCTGCGATAGTTCATTGTGCCAGCCTGGCCGACAAACACAAGTAGGATTAATTGAAGGGCGGAGGGATAAATGGCTCTGTGAGCCTTGCCTTGCTTGTTCTGTGCCTCAGTTTAAAGGGGTACACTACCTGTGGGATGCCTAGCCTGTGGACTGTGTCGCTGTAAGTTGAGGTCCCTTTAAGCCCACACGATTGGAATGTTCGTCTCTGGAGCTGGCGACCGACAGTTGGTGACAGTTGGTGACTTGCCTTGCTGTTTGCTGCCTGGGTATATATAGCCCAGCTCTCTCTACACAAAGGGACTGGCAACTGGAGGCTCTCAAGCCTTAAAGGACTGCTAGTGTCTCACTGCTTTATAATTTAACTGTTAATTTCTTGTGTTAGCTATCTGTATATAATTTAACGGTTCATTTCTTGTATTATTTATCTATCTTTATAAATATATTTATATATAATTACTAGCAATCTGGTTTGTCTCTCTAGAGAAACCCTGTCCAACACACAGCCCGTAAGTGCTCAGTGCATCTTAACTCTTATTTTTATGGTTATTATCCCAGTATTTATCAAGCATTTAGTTATCTATTAATTTCCATGGGACCACAGGTTATTCATATTTATTCTCTTGACTAGTTTGTACTTGCAGAAGGTAAATCAAAACATTCCAGCAATGCTAAATAATATATAGTAATGCAGTCTGAAAAGTCAGATTATATATGTGTAATTTCCTTCTCTGAGCAGTGTTTTAAATTCTATACTATTGAGTAAACCATAAGGATGACTGATAATGTTCTCTGTCATAAAATGATGTTTCTAAAGTGAACCAGAGACACGTATAAGCCATCGATATATGAATGGATTTTGTGATCGCAATTAACGGTAGCCCTAATCTCAGAACGATTAGTTTTTAGAGCAGCAATTCTTAACCTGTGGGTTGTGACCCCTTTGGGGGCCGAACGACCCTTTTGCAGGGATAGCCCAATTCAGTAGCAAAATTATGAAGTAGTAATGAAAATAATTTTATAATTGTGGGGGGGGGGGTCACCAAAACATGAGGAACTGTATTAAGGGGTTGCGGCATTAGGAAGGTTGAGAACCACTGTCTCAGGTCATGGTCTCCCTGGATACACGCCCTCATAAAGAGATCACTGAAGACATGCGTGCTACAGCAAAGCATGGTGAAAAAGCCAGATGGTGTCCTGCTATCAGAAAGAATAGCATCGGGGGTCTTAAGGTCTTGGGGGTCTTCAAAGGAGCAGCCATCTAAGGGAGGCATCAGTTAAGTCCACATGGGAGAAGCACACCTACCTGTGTGAGCCAAGGAATGCATATAGTAACATCCAAATCCAAACAAACTTAAACTCTGAACATCCAGTTTTCAGAAGGCTATGGGTGATAAACAAAGTCCAAAGTCCATTTGCGGGGGCCTCACATGGATCAAGCCTCTGGTGAAGCCCCTCTGACCCCAGTCCAGGGGTGTGGAGAGCCTTGTCACCACACAGCGAGCAGTGTAAAGTCAATTAAGGATGGGGTCGCTAGGTTAAAGTGCAACATCTTATCACATGATCTCCCTTTTGACACTTTTTAAAGTTGTGTCAGTTTTCATTATTGTCTGCTTTCCTTTTAATTGGTTCTTCTGCTTTGTCATTTTAAAATTGATTTGGTTTGGATGATTTTCTGTGTATGAAATACTGGATAGGTAAACCTACAGAGATAGTAGCTGGTTTAATAATTGCCTAAAGGCAAGGTCAGAGAGGATGGGGGGAAATGGGGAGCTGTGTTAGTCTGGGTACACTAGAGAAACAAATCCATAGACACTCATATGTGTATAAAAATAGCTTTATCAGATGTGGGGAAGAAAGCTGATGGTGCCCGGCTTTCAAAAGAGACAGTGTCTGGGGTTTTAAAGGCTTGAAGATAAACAAGTGGCTTCACATGAACAGTATAGTCATTTTTAGCACACATCACACAGAGTACCTCAATCAATACTTGTAGAATTGAGTAAGTTAGCGGCCTAATATAAAAGCTACTCAGCTACGTAGTAAATACTTAAATGATAAGTCTAGAAAAAAAAACACTTGAACATATTCCCTTTTGTGCAGAACGATGGCCTTCAACACTGTTAGCTTTTAATTTTAGTGCTTTAAATAGTGCAAACTTATGCTTTCTGTGGTGCATATTAATTATAAGAAGATCTAGTGGCTCCATATTTAAGCCCTAACCTTGCAATTCAAAGGTTGAACCCATCGTGGCTCTAGGAGGAAAGTCCTGGCGTTCTGTTCCCCTAAAGATCTCAGCTCGGGGAATCTGCCCTGTGAGGGAATGCCGAGGATTATAAGTCAGAATCAACTCAGTGGAGCATAACAACAGTATTAATCATATGGTTCACAGCTACAGAGTAATGATTAAAGATTTAACAGACAGCATTACATTCTAGTTTTTTTCTTCAGGGGAGCTTGGGACACAGTCGCAGTCTTGGTTCGACCCAGTCAAATATCAGTGTTTTGGCTGAAACAAAAGTGCACGGCAGCAGCTTGACCTGGCCTCCAGGAAAGGTGGCTGGCAGGACGGTAGAAGCCCTTTCATGTTCTGAAGCTTGGACACTCGCCTCCATAGAGCCAGTTTTATTAGTCACAAAGAATCCCCTGCGAATACAGAGAAGTTTAATCTCGCCCTGTTTCAGTGACATCTCATCACCGATTGACAATAGTTTGTTTCTGTTAAATTGTTGGCAAGAGTCATCTGCGGAACTTGGCACCATTCAGTGCACCCTTGGAAGAACCAGACCTTGGCCTAGAGACTGCTTCCTGTGCAGTAAGATGGTAGTGCCCTACTTGATAACACTGAGGCCATCCCGTTCTTTTCTACGAGAACAGTTTATAGCCCTGGAGAACAGACACTTTTTCTTGTTTATCTGTCTACCCTCAACGGGGAGCACATTTTCTGGCACATGGTAAGCACCGAGAGACTGCTTGTTCGGCAAATAAATATTCCCAGGTTTTGCTTGTCCACGAAAGGGGGCTCTGGATATCAGCTGTTTTGATATTGGTCAAATGTACTGGTGCAAATTCCCTGGCATTACCAGAGTAAAATGTAAAATAGGAACGTCTGGCCCGTGTAGCTCCTTAACCAGAGACACACAGAATTCGACTCAATAGTTCATAGACAATGTTGGTGATTAATGTGCAGACATTTCTTTGAGGATCACCTGTTCCCAGCATAGAACAACGCATTCTAAGAAGTGTGCTTCCGAGTAGAGGGAGCCACTCAAGCTCATGTTTATTTTAATCACTATGTCATTTTCTCTCTGATCACCCAATAAGCTTTCTTGATATCATTGGGGAAACTTAGGCAGTAGGGCAACTTCTAAGAATGTAACTAATATCTCTCATCCGTTTTCTGTAGGAAAAGGTTGAATGCTTTCAGGAAATATGGTCAGACAGTATATACTGAGAGGACTTCACATGAGTCAAGAAGTAATTTATTAGAGTAGGGCCCCAGGATAGAGGATGGGGAGTGGGTGTTCATGTTGTTTGTTTTCTGGGTCCTTCTAACCTCATGGATGCTTGTCATGGTCACTGTGGTGTACTCCAGACTCCTCTGGGGGCATGCTGGGGGATTCCTCACATCTTGGGAAGATAGACCACTGATGGTTCATAGCTGAGTCCTTCTCTAGGGTTTGCCCTTGTCTAAGAGAAGATGCCTTGCCAAAGTTACACTCATCCGTGGGAGCAGCCATGTGCAGTGATTGCTTGATGCTGGATCCAAAAGTCTAGCCCCCACCTTGTCTTAATTGGGTTACTCAGAAAGGCTTTCCCAGAGCTAGCCCCAACACCCCAAATCCACAGCCTTCAGAACTTTCCAAAGTAATCTAAATTTCCTGCCCTTCTGAATTAAGTATTTTCAAGAAAGGAAAAGATTAATTAAATTCGAAGTTAAACAAGATACCAGAACAGTTCAACCCTTTCTGTTTCTTTAAAAAAAAATTTAAAACCAGTTTTATTGACTTTTAACACAGATACCATAAAATTCACAATTATACAGTTGGGTGAGTTTTAACAAATGCACATGTACAAACCATCATCTCGCCGTCATCCCTTTCTTTCACTGCAGGATCCCTGCTATGGTTTGGATAGTGTCCTTCCAGAATACGTGTCAAGTTTTTGGCCTTTGCATCTGTGAAAAAGAGCCCTCGATGGCACATTGGTTTGAGTGCTTGATTGTTAATCAAACAAGCTGCAGTTTGAGCCCACACACTGCTCTGCAGGAAAGAGATGTGGCTCTTGGCTTTCATAAAGATTTGCCTCCTTGGAAACTTTATCAGGGTCATTCTACTGTGTGCTATTCCAACTAAAAGTTAGAATGGACTCCCAGTAATGAGCTTGGGCTGATGGGGTTGGTGCCAGTGATAAGTTTGGGAAAAAATTGTTTTTTTTTTGTTATGCTACTGAGGTTAGGTTTGGTTAGTCCTAAATCTAATAACTTTTAAGTTCTAAAGAGACCCAAACACACACACACACACACACACACACACACACACACACGTGCATGGGAAGGTAGTCACCATGTCAAGATCATCTACGAGCCAAGGAACACCAAGAAACCCAAAGTAAAAACATTGTCCAAAGGCTAATGACAAGGAGAGAATGGACACAGCCTAAACTCTGATTGGGACTTTTATCCTCCTGGACTGTAAGAAAATAAATTTATGGTATTTAAAGCCAACTCCAGAGGGAGTAGTCACTGAAATCTTTATGCACAGCATGGAAACATCGTCAGATGCTGAAGGCCTAATGATGGAAACAGAGCCTTGTTACAGACCGTTTGAGAGGAGGAGCCCTGGGGCTGGAAGGTACTCAGACGAGAGCCAACCATGGTGACTTTCTCAGATGAGAGCCAACCATGGTGATGTGAATGGGGTAGAGCCTGTGTGAGCAAAGCCTTTGGAATCTTCATTTGCTGATGGGATACAACTCAAAATGAGAAATAGCTGCAAAAAAATCTAATAATAATTGGAACTTGGAACGTCCGATGTATGAATCTAGGAAAATTGGAAGTCAACCAAAATGACATGGAGCTCATAAAGATAGATGTCCTAAGCATTAGTAAGCTGAAATTGACTGGAATTGGCCATTCTGAGTCAGAAACCATATGATGTACTGTGCTGGGCATGACACCATCTAGACGACCAGCATTGGATTCATCATCCAAAAGGCCAGTTCAAGGTCTGTCTCGAAGTACAATGCTGTCTGTGATAGGATTACACCTGTCCAAATATAAAGCTATCCCATCAATACAAATATGACTCAACTTTATGCACCAATGACGAAAGCTAGTGATGGAAAAATTGAAAAATTCTCCCAATGTCTGTAGTCTGAAATTGATCAGATACATCATCAAGGTGCACTGATCATTATTGGTGATTGAACTGTGGAAGTTGGAAACAAAAGAAGGAAGAGTAGTTGGAAAATATGGTATTGATGATAGAAGCAAAGCAAAGAATTTTGCAAGAGCAATGACTTATTCACAGTTAATCCCTTTTTTGCAAGAGCAATGACTTATTCACAGTGAATCCCTTTTTCAACAACATAAACAGCGAGTATGCATACAAACTGACTTCTTCAAATGGAATACACAGAAACCAAACTGACTACACCTGTGGGATGAGATGCTGGGGAAGTTCAATATCAGGAGCTAATACCAGGCCAGGCTGACTGTGGGACTGTTGAAGCTGAAGAAAACCAAAACAACTCCAGGAGAGCCAACCACTCCAGGAGACCTTGAATAGATTCAACCTGAAGTTTGAGACCATCTCAAGAACAGATTTGATACATTGCCAGAAGACCTGGTGAGCTGTGGGAAGACACCAAGAACATCATTCCCGAAGAAAGCAAAAGGTCGTGGAAAAGGCAAGAAACAAAGAAAGATCAATGTGAATGTCAGAAGAAACTCTGAAACTTGTTCTTCAATGTAGAGCAACTAAGGCAAATGGAAAAAAATGTCGAGGTGAAAGACCTGGACAGAAAGTTTCAAAGATCAGCTCAAGAAGACAATGTAAAATATTATAACAAAATGTGCAAAGACCTAGAGTTAGAAAGCCCAAAAGGAAGAACACACTCAACATACTTAAATTGAAAAAACTCAAGAAAAAGTTCCAACCCCAAGTTTCAAGATTGAAAGATTCTATGGACAAAATAATGAACGATGCAGGAATCATCCAAAGAAGAGGTAAAGAGTGCAGTCACTGTGCCAAAAAGAGCCAGTCCACATTGCACCCTTTCAGCAGGTAGCATATAAATAAGAGTCAATGGGACGGAAGGAAGAAGATCAAGCTGCATTAAAGCATTAGCCTAAAACAAGGCTCCAGGAATTGATGGAACACCAATGGAGATGTTTCAACAAGCTGATGAAAGACCACAAGCCATTTACCTGTCAGGAAACTCTGAAGACAGGTACTCAGCCAACTGGCTGGAAAAGTCTGTGTGTACTCGTTCCAAAGAAAGGTGACCCAACAGAATGCTTGAATTATAGAACAATATCATTAATATTGTATGCAATTAAAATTTTGCTGAATATCATCCAATAAGTTTGCAGTTGTATGTTGACGGGAGCTGCCAGAGGTTCAGGTCAGATTCAGAAGAAGACATGGGACAAGTGATATCATTGCTAATGTTTGATGGATCTTGGCTGAAAGTAGAGAGTACCAGGAAGATGTGCGCTTGTGTTTTCCTGACTCTGCCAAGGCATTTGACTGTGCGGGTCATAACAAACTATGGATAGTATTGAGAGGAATAAGAATTCCAGAACACTTTGTTGTGCTCATTCAGAACTTGTACACGGGTCAGGAAGCAGTTGTGCAAACAGAGAACGGGAATGTTGGATGGTTTTCTATCAGGAAAAATGTGCCAGAGTTGTATCCTTGCATCATGCACATTAAATCTGTACGCTGAGCAGATCATCAGAGACACTATGTTATATGAAGAAGAAAACAGCATTAGGACTGAGGGAAGTCTTATTAACAACCTTCGCAGAAGATACAACTCTGCTTATTGAAAGTGGGGAGGACTTGAAGCACTTGCTAACCAAGTTCAAGGATTCTTACCTTCAGTATGACTCACACCTCAATGGAAAGAAGACCACAATCATGATAAATGGAAACAAGATTGAAGTTTTCAAGGATTTTGTCTCCCTTGAAATCATAGTCAATAATTATGGAAATAGCAGACAAGAGATCAAAGGAGGTGTTGCATTGCAAATCTGCTGCATAAGGGCCTCTTTAGAGTATTGCAAAGCAAGGATGTTAATTTGAGGACTAAGGTGCGCCTGACTTAAGACATGGCCTTTTCAGTGGCCTCCTATGCATGTGAAAGTTTGACATTATTTCATGCTGTTCCTCCTTATGGAAAGCAGAAAGAGAATCAATGCATTTGAAATGTGGTGCTGGTGAAGGATATTGAAAATATCATGGATCACCAACAGGACAAACAAATCTGTCTTGGAAAAAATTTAGCCAGAGTGCTCCTTAGAGGCAAGGATGGGGAGACTTCGTCTCATATACTTTGGACATAAGGTCAGGAGGGACCAGTCCCTGGAGAAGGACATCTGCTTGGTCAAGTTGTGGGGCAGCAAAGAGAGGAAGGCCCTCGGCTGCCACAGTGGGCTGAAGCATGGGAACCATTGTGAGGATCGTGCAGGGCTCGGCAGTGTTTCGTTCCATTGTGCATAGGGTCCTCATGGGTGGGAACAGACTTGATGGCATTTAACAACAACAACAACAACAACAACAACAAAACTTGTGGTATTTGTGTCCCAGCAGCACTAAGTAACTAAATGTCCTCCCTCCCTCTCTAGGCATTAGTCACTCCTTTTTCAATTCCCGTGGCACTCCCTGGTTCTTGGTAAACAGGCTGGCACAAAGCAGTTGCTCAATAATGATTTTGATGGTTAAATAAATAAATTGACCTCCCACATTCAGACACTATAAAACATAAGAGGGAACCAAGGTGATAAAAATAGTTAACACTCTTGGAATGTTTATTTAACTGCAACCTTGAGCAAGCATGACTCATGAGATGCAATTATAAAACACCTTGACTTTTGGTTTTCTCTATTCCTCTAAGTCATTGGCTATGTTTAGGGAAGACAAGTAATTAAAATGGCCCTTTCTATGTTATATAAAAACATTGAACTTGGTTTAACATTGAGGCTCTCCCCCTCCATTGCCAGCTAGCTTAGGCTTGACACGTAGGGAGAAAAATTCAGTTAGAGAAGGGAATGTGGTTGGCGCCTTCTCTCCCATCCCTCACTGAATGCTTCTCTTTGTCCCCTAGCTTTTAGTTCACCATGGTTTCTGCACCCCCAGGCTGGTGCCAGAAAAGAAAAGGGTTCAAAAACATTCCTACCTGACCAGATGGTCCTGCACGGGAGCCAGGGTCTCTGGGAAAGGCAGGTGTTTGAATCGACTCTTACTTTTGCAGACCACCTTCTAAAATAGCTGGGACCTGAAGTTCCCTTGGGGTTGAAGTTCCCTTTTCGTTTGTTGTCACCCAATGGCACATTCAGTCCCTCTCCGCTGAGGTCTCTCCGTCTCTCTAAATGGCCCTCCTAGGCAGGAGCTAAGACAAGTGAACCAGCATGGCCTCTGGTGCTCTCTTTCCCCACTGACCTACTTCTCACCACAGGAAACACCCTTCCACGTCCTCAAGAACTCTGAGACATCTAACTGACTGGGCAAACCCGGACTCTGGGCTTCGGGTTTCTCAGGTGGGCAGTTGGCACCAGTTCACAGATTCCTCACTTGTTAGAGACCCACACGCTCTTTGGTGGCCTCGTCTGGCTCTCCACAGTACCCTTGAAGTAAACGGGAGGCGCTCTTGCTTTTTCCTCTCCACTTCCGAACCTTCCTTTCCCGAGCTTCATACGTTTGGTCTTCCTTTTCAGGTTCTTCAAACCTTTCGATGAACTAGGGGTGGGTGGTCAGTTAAGGCTTGCCAAACTGGCTTCTGACATTTCCTTTTTGTAAGCCCTTCATGGTGGGGTCACGTGGAATCCGGCAGCTTCTACCTTTGTTTATCAAGCAAAATGGAGAGGAAATCTCCTTCATTTCATCTTATTTGATGAGCCACGCACTGGTCTCCGATTTCTAAGCCTGAGTCCCTTTCAGACTGAATTCATCCTATAGGATAGCCGAAGGAGCCGAGGGTGAAGGAGGTTAAATGACTTGGCAAACTTCCCTCAGCTGGCAATGGCAGAGTCCAAGTGAAACTCCAGACTGTTTAGTGCTGCAGCATTCAGTGCAAGCTCCTCTCTCACAAACATGGTTAGTGTGTGGAGACATGGCGTGTAAATCATTGTCGAACATGATAGGAAGCAACAAAAGAGGCATTTCCAGAAATTTCTGAGCTGGTTCAAAGGCAACAAAGAGCACATCTGAATTTGGAACTAGGATGAGAAATGAATAGCCCCTCTCGTGGGTCAGCTGGCGGAAAAGGAGTCCAGTTGATGGCAATAGTGGAAATAAAGCAGAAGGTTGCTATGAGACCCATGAGAATCCAGTTTGATTGGTGGCGCTGAGAGGCACAGGGGGTTATGGGCAGTGAGTCCGAAAGTACCTTTCCCATGGATTTGAGTGTCAGGGCGAGGGTGGTTTCTGATTTCCAGTGTGATGTGGAGCCGCTGACTGACAGGAGTGTGTGCATAGACTGCTAGGAAGAAATACAAGAGGCATTATAGAGATGGAATGAAGGAAGCAGGCAGTGGGAGAGCTAGAGGGTTCAAGGGCTGGGGATACAAAGCCCAGGGTGACCACTGAGGGAAAAATGATGGGAAGAGGACAAGTCCTTTCTTTTTCTCCTGGGTTTGGGTGAAAATGTGAGCTCCTGATGACACCCTTATTTTGAACATGTTGGGATGGGCAAAGGCACAAAGGGCCTATTCTGCTTCCCACTTGATGTGTGACACATGTCTTGTATCGTCCCACGGTTGCCGTCCCCTCCAACTCGCATCACCCTTCCCGTGGCTCCCCTGGGGTCTCCATTTCTGCGGAGCCTTCTTTCCCGCCCCCTCTTGCCTTCTGAGATCTGTTTGTGGACCCCTGCGGCCCTGTTGGTCTTGAATGGCTGACTATCCCCAGAAGTCCCTTCGTCAAGGGTTCTGTTGCTCACATTAGACGCCTGTCTGCGGGTGAGCGGAGATGGGATCCCTGGGGGTGAGTTCAGTCCCAGGTTTGCAAGGTACACAGGAGCCAGAGGCGAGCGGGTTCCACCAGTCTTTATCAGACCCATGAGTCTGATCTTTTCTATGGTTTTGAAGTTTGTCTAGATGTTGCTTCCACTCGGATGAGGATATCTTCGTGGGATCCACTCAGAGTGCTTGGTTCTTGGGACCTCAAAGTAGCAGAAGCTGTCGTTCCTGTGGTCCATGAATCCTTTGGATGAATTGTTTCCGTGAGTCTTCTCATTTCTTCACTGTGTTTAGTTAGGGAGAGGCCAATAGCTGCGGATTACATGGCTCTGCTCCAAGTTTAAGATCCAGTGGCTACCGCAACAAATTAGAGGTCGACCATGGTCCTGTGGACCACAGGATGCCAATTAACCTCGGTATTTGCTTCGTCTGTGGTCTGGAGTCATCAGGCCCAATGACTCAGTCCTCATGGTATGAGGACATGACTGAGGAGTTTTTACATCATTTCTCTCTGTGTTCTTTTATACAGATGGATATTTTTCAGATGTACAACAATACATATATAATACCCTATACCAAACATATAGACATTCCTGGGTGTACTCCCATATGGGATGACAATGTTTAAAGACTACTTGTGTGCCAGAGTGCGAAGCACATATTATTTCATTTACTCTCACAAAGAAAATCTTATCACATATGAAAGGGCACCAAAAAGTTCATGGATAAATGGAAAGAAAAGAGGATGCAGTTTTTTTCTTAACCATTTGGAAGACCCCTCATAGTTTTAAAGACCCCCCTTTTTGCCCCCCTCATGTTGAGTTCTGATTACTTGGCAAGGGACTGCATTTTTCACCATTTAAGGCAAGAAGCTACTGCAGTGCCAGGCACCTAATACCTCCTTAATAAATATTACAATGAATCTATCAATGTATTCCTCCCGCAAACAGAGGAAAGGCTTTGGGACCCTGGGCACCAAGGAATGAATGAGCTAGTCAAGCCGCAGTCCCTTCTGAAAGAAAGACAGCAGGTCACCTCTGAGTGGGGTATTTAAATGACCACTGAACTTGAAGTAGAATGACAAACCTCGGAAAGGAGGCATCTTTTCATCAGGCTTGTTATTGCCAGAGGCTCTTTGCGGTCTGATGATCATCATCCCAGGTCAATGACAGTGGGAGCCTGAGATACATTTGTGGGATATACTTAGGAAATAAGCCTGCAGTGACTTCCCTTGATCCTTAATAGCGGGGTGGGGAAAACGCTACCAACAGAGTGCATTGGAGAGATGCCGGTAGACGATCAAAACGAAAAAACGGACTTGAACAGTTAAAGTCTTGTCAGCTGATTCCCTTGCTGATGCATGTTAGGCCTGATCTGGTTTCCAACATCTTCTGTATTTTGTTTGTGGATGTTCAGGTTTATCTCAGATGCATTTGGTCATTGGGGGTGACCCCTCTTGACTTTTTGTTATAATGTTTTCTGTTTTTCAGTTTATGAAACCCAGGCTTGAGGAATCTATAAGAGCAGCAAATAAAATAAGGGTTTCTTGGGTGGATGGTGGAGCAGGGGGGCTAAAAAAGGGAGCTGATGTCAATTGTGCAACACTGCTTGATGTGATTGAACTATGTGACACGATGATCTGCATTAGCTCTCAATAAAATGTTTCTTTTAACAAAAAGCCAGGTCAGATACAGAAGTGAGAACACCTAATTTTCCTGAGGTAGCCTGGAATAACCAGAAATTACCCAGTGTCCTGCACAAAATATGCTCGAAGCTACCAAGCAGCCACATGGGTTCTGGCTGTAGTCCTTCCACAGGCTGTGGAAGTTCCGATTACTGGGTAGGGAGCACACATGGCCATTTTATTTTTTTCCCTTTTAAATTTCCTGGGCTGTGATCAAGGCTGATGTTGTTGGTCATGGTTTTCTCTGCTATTTAAAAAATATCATTTTATTAGGGGCCCATACAACTCATCACAATCCATACATACATCAATTGTGTAAAGCACATTTGTACATTCGTTACCCTCATCATTCTCAAAACATTTGCTCTCCACGTAAACCCCTGGCATCAGCTCCTCATTTCCCCCCACTCCCTCCCTGCTGCGCCAATCCCTCACGAACCCTTGATAATTACAAATTATTATTTTGTCATATCTTACACTGTCCGACGTCTCCCCTCATCCACTCCTCGGTTGTCCTTCCCCCAGGGAGGAGGTTATACGTAGATCCTTATAATGGGTTCCCCTCTCTTATAGCAGGCACTCCAGCAGGGTGCCCCCCTCCCCCTTTTACTGGGCGCCGAGCTACTGTGGCTGCAGATACTCTTCTAAAATCATTTTCATATTTGATGGTATCAAAATCTCTCCCTGAATCCAACCGTTACAGCCTCGTCTGTTGTACACACAGTGGCATCCCTTAAGTATCCAATTAAATAATTTCATTTTTCTATCCTAACTATATGGGCAGGGGGGCTTCAGAGAGCTCGTGGAATGGCTGTTTCTCACGACGTTGGGACCCCTCTCGCAGGTGGACGCGGTGACTAGCGGACGTGACCGGACAGGTGTGTCCTGTACAACTTTCCTGCACAACAACAACGACGACAACAACAACAAAGCAAAGGCAAAAGCCAAGCCGCGGTTGCATCGGGAGGGAATCATTTCGCCTCGGAGGCGCCAGGGGGCACTGTGAGACCGCGCAAGGGTTGGGCTTCCGCGCCAGGGGTTGGCTGGCTTTCAGTCTGGAACCTGGGGTAACTCAAAAGGTTCGTTCTGGTTTCCATGCACCCCCCCGCCCCAAACGAAGAAACAGGTACTGCAACATCAAGAGGGTGACCCCAATGATATGACACTCCCGAGAGACCCTCTAATACGTACAATCAAAAGCCAAACAGAGCTATACTACCCCAAATACGTACGATTTTGGAAACCAGGTCAGATCCAGCACCTATGGAGTCAGCAAGTGGAATAAGGGTCTTGGGGAGGAGTACACAGAGGGGGTGACGGGGTGCAGGGGTGATGACGTCAAGGGATCCATATAGAAAAATAATACTTGGAAATTCGTAGCAAATGTACAAATCTGCTGGACATGATTAAACTATGAACTATATCTGATATATGTATTAATCCCAACTAATAAAAAATAAAATGGAGGGAGCCACATTTCTCTTAAACATTATATATACACATATATATGCATATACATCACAAAAGTTTTCATAAAATTTTCAGGGGTGCAGGGGAACACCTGGAAATAATCTGGGTCCTTAAAGAGGAAACGGTGAGACCTTTTTGCTATTTGAGATTTAGAACAACTTTTGGGTCAGGCAGGGCTGGGGGGAGAAGCACCCGGGCTCCCAGGAATGAGGGACACAGCTGAGTGTGTGGCTGGAGGCTTTGGCGTTTGTGCAAGGAGTCCAAAGTTCAAAAGCATTATCCAAATTCATATTTACAAAATGCATATTCTATTTTCTGAGGCCATGGGCAAAACCCAAACAAACTCACTGCCATCGAGTTGATCTGACTCACAGTGACCCTGCCTAGAGGGAAGAATGAACCACCCCCTGTGGGTTTCTAAGTCTTTAGGAGAGTGAAAAGCCTCATTTATCTCCCAATGAGCACCTGGTGATTTCGAACCACTGACCTTGCAGCCAGTAGGCCAACAAGTCACCTGCTATGCCTCCAGGGCTCTTCAGGGTGTGGACTTCATTAACTACTTGCAGAGCTAGAAGTAGGAGTGAAGGGTTACAGGTGTGTGTGTAGGAGTGGGGGGGCAGGTCGGGGTGGTGGTCGGGGTGGTAGGAGTCATCTGTCCTCCCCAGGGGAAGTGAGAGTAAGGGGCCAGCCTTGAGGGACTGGGGTGGGGACACCATCCTTCTAGGATAGTTTCCCCACCAGGAGAGCTGTCTTGCTTGTTGGATTTTTGACACCAGAAGAACCAGCGTGGCCTCTCTGGGTTCATACATGACACACAGCTGGTCTGTTGGAGGCTCAGCTGGAGCTCTCTGAGGTCCAGGGGGGGGGCTGATAGGATCATATTCGGTCACCATGCAGCAGAGAGCACGTTTGTAAGTAGAGTCACCAGAGCTTGAGGTGGTTCTGTCCCCAGGGGAATTGATTTCTTCAGTGTTCATGAAAGTCTTTTGTGGAGGCCGGATTGCTGATGAAAATGCCTTATTGCAAATAGGTTAAAGATACTTGTGCGGTGCAAACGATTATTCTCCTCTGACTGAAAGGCTGATGGTTTCACCCACCTGGGAGAACCTGGGAAGGTAGGTCTGGCGATCTATTCTCGTAAAGATTACCGTTGAGAAAACCCCACTGAACCTTAGAATGCAATCAGTCTCTTCCTCTATTTTCTTTCCCAGACCCATCAGGGAAACGTCATTTGGTGGAATAACAAAACCTAACTCTGGCCAGAGGAACCGTAAACAATTCAGTCCACTTCCCTGGGATGGTATGGACCGTTTGATGTTGAAGAGACGTTATCAATAATTACATCTGACCTTATGGTACAAAGATATCCTTTGCCTTCTCACGTAGCTTCCTCTGGTGATTCTTGGATCCCCTCTTCCTCGCTTTACTAGTTCAAACGGGTGCTTAAGATGAGGGATAGCTCATTCCTGGGCACCGTCTTTTAGGTGTTGTTTTGTGCACAGAGATTAGGTACATGGCTCCTTTGCAGTGTTGTGTGCAAAAGTTTATCAGGTTATTTATTTATTTGCTAGACCTCATTCTTTTTTTTATGTTCACATTAAAAAAAACATTTTATTAGGGACTCATACAACTCTTAACACAATCCATACATACATCAATTGTATAAAGCACATCTGTACATTCTTTGCCCTCATCATTTTCAAAGCATTTGCTCTCCACTTAAGCCCTTTGCGTCAAGTCCTCTTTTCCCCCCTCCCTCGCCGCTCCCCCCTCCCTCATGCGCCCTGGATAATTTATAAATTATTATTTTGTCATATCTTGCCCTGTCCGGCGTCTCCCTTCACCCCCTTTGCTGTTGGAGAGACTTCACTCTTACGGAAGGTGGCACAGGCATGTGTGAGTGTGTTACTGCAGCTTGTGAAGGAGGCCTGGTGACAGGCGGTAAGCCTTAGGCTGCTGTGGAGCCAGCAGTTCAACCAGCCTCTGTGGGAGAACGCGAGGCTGCCACCTCCAGGAAGGACGCCAGCCTTTGGAAAGCATAGGGAGCCCTTCTGCTCCTTGGTCCTGGGGGTCTTTCTGCACCGCATGGAGGCAGTGGCTGACAGGCTGGGTAGAGGTGGGGAGGAGCCTGGGCAAAGGGAGGGAGGATGGCACTGAACAAAGCCCTTGGCCAGCTCTGCTTGTGTCCAACTCGAGGGGGCATTAAGGTTTCTTGACGGTAAGTAACAGGAAATGACAATGTTAAGTTCAATGTTTTTTTTTAATGAAGGAAATGTACTGAATGTACATGGACAGTTTGTGTAATCAAGGGGACAACCAAGTCACAAAGCTCAGAGCAAGGAGGGGCAGGGAGCAGGCCCTTCCCAGGAAGTGAGGAGAGGACTCGGCTCCAAGGGTTTGTGTCGCTTTTATGATCAGGACTCCACATTCAGGGGGAGTGGGTTCCAGCTTCGAGTTTGTGCCCATCTATGGCATTGGGAAGACAGGGCATGGGGTCAGCCCACAGTCCTTCCCACCCCTTTTCATCTAACAAAAGGGGAGGGAGATGTGATCTGCAAGAGAGTTAGCTACTGCTTCCCTGTGCTTTCAGCACTCATTTTGAATCGGGCTTCAAACAAAGAAAGTCACTGATTTCTCTAACATCAATAAAAGACGCTGATTCACCTCACACCAGTGTTCCCTCTGGGAACATGGCAAAGCCAGATTCAACCCTTTGTTACTCAGTGCGCTGTTTGGAATTAGTCAGACTTATGTAAACACTGAGTTAGAAATTATATTGTGGAACAAACCCAACTCCTCACCCACCCACATACCACCCATGGATCTCATTAGAGCTTAAAGTCTATAACATTAACATGAAGATTTATGTAGGCAATTTGTTAAATAAAAGAATAACAACCGATGACCTTTTATTTTATTTATTTTCCAGCTTGGCCTCAGTCCAGAAGGTCAAGGCATGTAAAATAAATGAAGTCAGAATCTTGACTCATCACTTAGATGACTTGCTGTTAATTCTGAAGCTGCAGCCTTTGAGAGTGAATATATATTTAACTTTTTACAAAGTAGGGGACATATCTTGTTTTGCACTGTCCTTACGGAAGAGGGATTATTTTTAAACTATTTGAAAATAGTTATTTACGTTGTAGGAACCTTGCTTCGAAACATAAGCAGAGATCGTGATGGTGAAGCTATTGAAAGTGTCATGGACTGCCAAAAGAACAAACACACCTGTCTCAGAAGAAGTGCACCAGAATGTTCCTGAGGGGCGAGGGGAGGGGGCAGGACCTCCTGTCGCATACTTTGGACACGTTATCAGGAGAAATGGCAGTCCCTGGTAAAGGACATCAAGCTTGGGAACGCGGAGGAATAGATCATGCTGTGGCTCCAACAGTGGGCGCAAGCATGAGCTCAATTGTGAAGATAGTGCACGACAGGGCATTGCTTCAGTTTTTACACACAGCACTTGACAACAACAACATCAATGACATGCATAGAAACATATCATTTGCAAATAGGGTTTTACTTCTTTGCCAGGTTGGATGCCTTTGATTTCTGTTGGCTGTCTAATAGATCTAGTTAAAAGTTCCAGTGTCCGACTGAACAATTGTGGTGAAGTGGTCGTTCTTGCTCGGTTCTCATTTGTAAGGAGAATGTTTGAGTTTCTCCTCTTTGAACAAGATGTTGGCCCTTTGCTGTTGCTGTTGTTGCGCATGCGTCCTTTAGTTTGTTAGATTCTATTGACTAGTGATTTACTGAGAATGTTTCTATCTATGTTCAAAAGGTGAATGGTCTGTAGACTGTTGATGGCCTTGGCTGGATTTGTTGTCGGGGCCATCCTGCTTCATCAAATGACCCACGGGTGTGCCTTTCTTTTCTGCACGTTGAAATAGTTTGAGTAGGAATGGTGTTGGCTTTTCTCTGTGTGTACAATGTTTGGTAGCGTACCCGCGTGAAACTGCCTGGTCTAGGACTTTTCTTTGTCAGGAGTCTTTCAATGACCAGATCAATTTTTTCTTGTGTTGTGGGTCTGTTTCGTTTTTTTCCTTTCTTTTACATAAGTCTGTGTTAGCTTAGGTAGGTAGTGTATTTCTGGAAATCTATCCATTTCTTCTAGGTTTCCACATTTGTTGCAGTCATTCATAGTACTGTGTCGTTCATTATCATTTTATCATTTCCCTTGGTTCTGTTGTGAGGTTACTAGTTTCATTTTTGTTTGTTTTTAAAGTTCGTTTCATCTTTTATTCGTGATATTTGCATCTTCTTCTTTTCCTTTTTCAGTTTGCTAGTGGTTTGTCAATTTTGCTAATTCTTTCAAAGAGTCAGCTTTTTGTCTTGTTGATTCTACTGTGTTACTCTGGTTTCAGAATCATTTGTTTCTGTTCTAATCTTGATAATTTCTTTTCTCCTGGTAGCTGAAGGTTTATTTCGTTGCTTTTTTTCTAGTTGTGTTAGATGTTGGGTTAATGTGTTGATATTGGTCCTTTCTTCTTGACTCTGAAGTTTTTATGAAAGTGATCTTGCTTTGATACCGTCATGTGGGTATATGACTCTTTTCAGTGTAAGAAAAAAAAGAGACCATGGTTTAAAATGTCTAAATTCTTTTGATTTATTGTTGCCCTACCTTCAATTAAATTCACCCCACTTTATATAATAAAAAATATGTCGATACCATTTGCTACCTTTAAATATGTTGATAACAATTGCTTCCAAATGAACAAATAAACACTTTATTGGGGTAGTTATTTTAGTTTCTAATACTTCAGACCTGCAGCCTCTTTCCTATTGCCATTTGGGAGATGGAGAACCGTCTCTCTGTGCTTGATTGCATCCACCCATTCGTAGGAAGAGCATCTCAAGGACCCACAGTTCTCTGAGCCCCAATCCCTGCTTGTTCTGCTCTAACAAGTGCCTTTTTATTCAAGACTCCACAAAAGAAAACTTTCACTGTTGACTTTCAATAGTTAAGGTCCCTACTTCCAATAGCCAGAGAGAATCTCCTACTAACAAAAGACGTGCCCCCCCACCCCCCAGCATTACTTGAGAAGTGCTGAGATGCTAGTTTTCATCTTATTTGCATAATGAGCTCCCACCAAATATAAGTGATGACAAATGCAGCTCCCCCTAGTTCGTCCCCCTAGGACACAATACCCATGAAATATACTCACACACTTTTTTCTGACTGAACATTCATAGCATTGCCCTGGGACCGATCCCGTTGGGACTGCTCTCCTACAACTCGGCTCATTGATCTGTGCAGTTCTGAGGTCGCGTTTCTTGACATGGGATGTGCAAGAGCTGATGTGGGATAACTTCCCAAGGTCACTTGTCCATGCATTTAGCATCTATATCCATCTTGTAAAGCATTGTTTCAAGTGATACATTGACTGTATCGACAGATACATCAGCAAATAGAGCAGAACATTCCCTGACTCTCAGGGACCTTATAATGCACAGCGGACGGCAGAAGAGGAGTTAAGGACTATGGATGTCAGAAGACAATAGACACTGGAAGCAAAGACGATCTGCTGGTTGAGCCATATTGTGTCTTGCGTGGTGACATATTTGCAGAGAACTGATCGAAACAGGGAACAACACAGTTCAGTTGTTTTCTCTCCACTCTTATTCTGATGATCTGGGTAGAAGCATCTGATGTAGCTAAAACCCTGCTGCTTTTTATAGCTGATTTTATTTTTCCGGCTAGTCAATTGTCAAATCCGTCAAATTTTACCCTGTCATAGAAACTTTTTGATTCTTGGTTAAGTAATCTGTGAAATAGGACAGTATGGGACAGTCAAGTGAGAAAAATATGTGGGTGATGATTTTGAAAATTCAAAAAGAAAATAAAATTATATAGGAGGTTTTTATATTTTTATAATCCCCCTTTTTAGTGACCTTAGTTATTTTTCTTCTCTTGAGTTTTTGCAGTTGTGTCCTCTCTAAAGTCAAAGTCAATGGATCTTTATGTGTGTGGGCTATAGATATGTGTACATACATATGTATCAATATTTACTATATTTACGTTCCATATCTACTGTTATCAGATTGAAATCTAGAGCCCTATTGGCACATCAGTGCCGTTTTGCACAGGTACTTTGCTTGATGGACAATTGATGTGTTAAGTGTGGTGATTAAGTGCTCACCTGCTGAAGGAAAGGCCGTCTGTTCAAGCCCACCAGCAGCTTCTCTGGAGAAAGCTGTGGCAGTCTGCTTCCATAGAGAGTAAAGCCTGGGGAGCCCTATGAAGCAGCTCTACTCTGTCCTATAGGCCGCTGCGAGTCAGAACAACTTGACCATAGTGGATTAGGCTTTTTGTGTAGCTGAAGCACTGGGTTGTGAACTTGGTGTTTTTTTTCAGAGATCTGAATGTACAACCCAAAATGTACAACACCTGGATGCATCTAACCTCTGTACCACTCCACGTCTTTCCTCAAAGCCCCACAGGTAGATGCATATAGAGCATGGGGAAATTGTTGTGATTGTTGACCCTTGTTTAGACCTGAGGTATCTATTTTGAGATGGAAGGTGTTGTCTTTGTTCCCCAGCTGCCAATCTAACATCTACTGAGCTGTACCCAAACAGTCAGACCCATTCCTCTTGGCCCTGATGCATGTCATCCTGGAATCTTGGCAATTCCATAGGTGTTCTGCCTTTTCCTGGCCAATTGACCAACAGATGCTGATGACACCTTTTGCCCTTCTTCCGTTGTTTGGCATACTCCCTGCTGTTGTTCTTGTAACCATCTAATTTCAAGTCTTTATTCTGTGCCTGTGTTTTTGATGAGTTTAAATTAAGTTCCTTTTAAACAATTTCTAAACAAATGATTTCCTCAATTCCTGGAGTCGTATTTTGTCCCGATGTCTTCTGTACCATTGGTGCTTGATCATATGATACCTCCCCAAATGCTTTAGTTCAACTTATATTTTGTGTTAGATGCACTAATATCTAGTGACTGTGTGTCTCCTCCATCTTCTTTTGATACTTGTTGCTTTGATGGCTGTGTGTGAGTGACTGAGTGCATCAGTCAATACCGTAGCCTCAAAATCCTTCCATATTGCAACCTGAGGCTTAAAATTTGTTTCAGTTCTTTCAGGTTGAGAAGGGCTGAGAATATTCTTCCCTTTTTAGTTCTATAAATTCAGATTTTTCATATTTCATCACAGTGCTTTAATTTGTCTTATTGAATCGCCTTTTCAAAGTTTCTGTTCTTTCCATAATTTCTTCCATTTATTTTAGTTACTCTATGTTCACAAGTGAGTTTCAAACTCTTTTCTGACATCTACTTTGGCTTTTTTTTTTAAACCTTTAATGGCCTTGGCTTTCTACATGTATGATGTTCTTGATGTCATCTCAAATTTGCCTGGTCTCCTGCAATTAATGTTCTATGTGTCAAATCTCAATGCAAGAGACCACACACAAACATCCAGGATGAATGCTTCATATAGCATGGTGATGTCAGACATAATTAATGTATCAAGTGGTATACACGCAAGGTCATATTTTGCTGATTGTTTTTTAACTTTCTTCTACTTCAACCTGAACTTGTATATGAACAATTGGTAGCCTGTCCAGCACTTGGCCCCGATTGTTGCTTTGGCTGGTGATACTGAGGTTCTCTATGTCACTTTCCACAGATATGATCCATTTGATTCCTGTGTATTCTATCTGGTTGAGTCCCATGTGTGCTGTGACCATTTATGGTGTTGAAAAAGGTATTTACAATGAAGTCATTGCTCATGAGAAATTCTTCCATGTGCTCTCCAGCTTCATATCTATCATCCGGGTTATCACTTTCCAGTACAGATCCTTCCTCTTTATTCCCAACTATTTCATTTCAATCCAGTAACAATTACCAGTGTATCTTGATACATTTTGATGTATCAAATTGCAGGCTAAAGATGTTGGTAGACATCTTCAATTTCTTCATCACTGCATTTTGTGGTTGGTGTATAAATTGGAATAATAGTTGTATGAAATATATTATTGCTGATGTCAGATGAATCTTGGCTGAAGGCAGAAAATACTTGGAAGATATTCAGTTGAATGTAATTGACTATGTAAAGGCATCCGAATGAGTGATTCATAACAAACTATGCATGTCTGTGAGATTTCCAGAAGACTTAATTGTGCTCCTGTGGAACCTGTACACAAACCAAGAGGCAGTCAGTTGAACCGAACGGGGAAGTCTGAGTGGCTTGAAATCATGAAAGGTGTGGGTCAGGATCTTATTCTTTCACCATATTTATTCAATCTTTTTGCTTCGTAAATGATCTGAGAAGGGGACCAGGTGAAGAAGAGTGAGGTGGAAGGAAGGAAGGCTCATTAATCAACCTGCAATATGCAAATGACATATTCTTGCTTATTGAAAGCAAAGAGGACTTGAAGCACTTACTGATGGGGATTAAAACAATGGCCTTCATGTGAAGTACAACTCTATGTAAAGAAGAAAACAACACCTCACTACTGCACAATAAGCAACATCATCTTGGTAAATGCAGAAAAGATCGAAGTTGGCAAGGATTTTATTTTATTGTAGCCACCATTTACATCCATGGGAGCAGCATTTAAGAGATCAAAGGATGAGTTGCCTTAGGTGAATCTGCTGCACAAGACCTCGCTAAAGTGCTGAAAAACAAAGATGTTACTTTGAAGACTTAGGTGTACTTGGTTCAACCCATGATATTTTCAATGGCCTCATGTGCATGTGAAAGTTGGTCATTGAACACGGAAGGCAGGACAAGAATCAATGCATTGGAACTGCCGTCCTGGAGAAGAATATAGAAAGTCCCATAAACTGCTCAAAAGACCAACCCACCTGTCTTGTCAGGAGTACAGCCCGAGTGCTCCTTAGAAGCAAGGAGGAGAGGACTTCGTATTGCTTACTTTGGGCATGTTGTCCGGAGAAGCTAGTTACTGGAGGGGGACGTAACGCTTGGTAAAGCAGAGGGGCAGCAAAGCAGAGGAAGGCCCTTAATGAGATGGATCGACACAATGGTTCAAGCACAGGAACAATTGTGAGGCGGTGCAGGGTCGTGCGTTGTTTCTTTCTGTTGTGCACAGGGTTGCTATGGGTTGGAACGGACTGGCCTACCCAATGGTACCTAGTAACAACACACAGTATTCAGTTACACTGGTTACAGTTTCCATAAGGCGTTAATATTTTCAAGAATTCCATGTGGTTCCATTTGTAGTTATTTATTCTCCCCTCACCAAACTTTCCCCACCCCTGCCCACCTGGCCCCTTACACTTTCATCTTCCCATTCAGAGTAACTCTTACCCATTTAGTCTCATATAGATTATTTTAAAAAAGGAGTTAGAATTCACATTCTTTTTTGTTAGTTTATTAGAAATATTTGTATCTTTTATTCAATGAAGGGTATAATAAAATAAGCTTAAGTGGAGCCTATTTAAACATTTAAAATAGTTCATTGAAGGACACTTCATAATGCAGTATATTAATCCTAACTGTCAAAAGAAGGCTTTTACCCATCCCCAACCCCAATAAAGGACTAATAAAGGCATGATAAAAATATCAACGAAAGTTTGGTTTCATTTGGACCCTTACACATAATTTTCTGGGCATATTAGCAAGCACAAGGTTGAAAATGCAGTACTTAGGTTAGGAATGGTGGTAAGGTAAGTAGGGAAGAAGAGATAGACTTCAGAGTTAATATCTGAAAATAAAGAAAAATATCTAACAAATGTCACAATTGAACTTTTAATGACTTCTATTTATAACATTATGATTATGGTTCTGAGGAACATTTTTCTCCAAACAATTATTAAATGTTTGATGTATTAACAAATTTACAAAGATAAATAAATTCTGTATTTTGATAAGCTTAAGGACTTGTAATTATTCCTTCATCCTTGTAATGCCTGATTTTGCAATGGCTTTAGAAAATAAGGTTCCAATTTGAACAGAACTTATGACATGGCAAAAGTTAACAGCACCTCTGTTTATAATCATTTTTCTAATAGTAAAGATTATATGATCAGAATGTAAGAATATTTGTGCAAAACTACATTCATTGTTTTTGCTACCTAGTAGCAGTCAAACCTCAGAATACACAAGAACTACATAAAATAATTCTAATTACATTATTAGTAAACATTAAATGAAAGAGTGGTACCACAAATAGCAGAAGCAACAAATGATGAGGCAGTTATGCCAGCTAAGGGACATTGACAATGGGACGTGTCAATAGTTTGTTTCTGTACCAGCGTTGTTTCTGTACCAGTGATTCACCTTAAAAGACTAAAAACAGCCACAGGGCTCACGTGTCACTTCAGCATCCTTATGCTTGAATTTTTAGATTATAAATGGAATGTGTATGAAAGTTTTCCCCCCCCACACTCAGGGAGCATTCTTGTGTCACTGAAAATCCTTACAAGAGTTGAATCAAAATCTCTCAGGATTTATCTCCCTCAATCCATTTACCTGGAATTCGATGCTCATTCTCAATAAATCAATTACACACAATTTTCTGCATTTAAAAGTGTTCTTTAAACATACCATCCAGGGAGAGTGTTACCATTAACTCCAACCTAAGACTTTGCATTTTGTTGGAAAACTAGGGGCCACGGCACCCTTTCACTTGCAAGCCTCTTTTTGGAATCGACTGCGTGGTAGCGAGGTTGAATTTAATGTGTCAGCAACTCCAACTTTGATCTCTACAAGTGTGCTCCACAGTCTGATTTGGCCAATGCTAATGCAGTGAATCCATTCACCACGTGACTGCATTTAACCCAAACAAGGTCCATCACCGCGTATTTCCCTCCACTGAGCTCTCCTCTTGTTTGCAGTCATTCTCCACATTCATGGTCCTGTAGGAAAGGCACCAATACAAGCGAATTGTATCAGCTTTCAGGACTCCATACACCTGTCTCACATTTTAAGAGGGCACTCCCAAACCAATACAAACAGCTGCAAAAGCACAGCGTGACCATGCTACCATAGGAGAACTTCCAACACTGTACCTTCTGCCACATTTTTTGGTGGTGGTCCATGTATGTCTCATTTAGAAAATCAATGCTGTCTCTATCTGTGGTTTAATTCCTTCTTGTGACCTTTGGTGGTGCTGTTGGCTGAGCTTTAGCTCACTGATCACACATGTGGTGCTGCAAAGCCACCAGCTGCTCCGTGGGAGCAAGGGCCTCTATCTCCTCCCTTATGATGTCCAGTCCTGGAAATCTTGGATAGTGTGGGAGTAGACTGGAGGACAGCAGGGTTAGTTTGGTGAGAAGTTTGTACTGATTAGTCATGACCTTGAGCCTCACAGAGAAACCATCGCAGTCAGAGACAAGATCATACACAAGAGGGGCGTTTTTTACGTGGCACCCAGTTTTCACCCCCTTCTGTTCTTGTCTTTGTTGTTTCTGGATACCGTCAATGGCTCGATGAACTTCAAAGACGATATAAATTTTGTCAGGCTTTCCAAATCAGGCTTTTAGACTTTTTGAGCATTCTCTCTACTCTGTCACACAATCCTGGGAGATGAATTAGCACATCATTTCTGCAATTAATGCAGCCATGCTGGAATTAATTATTTCACTGGGAAAAGATGAAAATCACATTCCACGGAAACTACAATTGTTATATACACCTGCAGGCAAGTATCATTCCCTCATTTCCTCTCTGCCACTGACAAATGATGTCAGTGTCTTGTGACTGAAGATTGTCCACCTTCCCTTTGCCTCCATCATCCCACCACTGCCACCCAATTCCCAAGGACCCCCCTGGAGTGACCATAGTCACAGTGGGACAAGTGAATGGGTTGGCCCCAGGGATGCTCTGACTCCTGCGCTGCAGTGAGCGCCTGAAGGGGATGTGGAGAAAGAGTGAGCACACCGAACTGACTGCTCTGCAGTCGCTACTCATGGTCATGTTCTTTATTTTATGTGCCCTTCCATTATGGCGCTACAAGGCAGTCGCAGAATGATTTTCGTTCAAGGTTTACATGCTTTTCAGGGTGATCGTCTGGGGATGTACTCAGTCTGCATGCTGTAAATCATCTGACAAGGTGGCCCATATGAAGAAGAATGCCGTGTCAGAATCTCAACAACCTGAGATACGTAGGGGACCCCACTTGCTCGTGGACAAGGCAGAGGACTTGGAGCACTTTCTGAGGAAGAGCAAAGAGGATGGCACCAGCCTGGTTTATACGTCAGCATTAAGGAAGCTAAGCATCCTCACAGTTGGATCAGTAAACAATATCATTTGTGGAGAGGAGATTGACGTTATCAGGAATTTTTTTACTTAGATTTTTAATCAATGCCTATGGAAGCAGGAGTCAAGGAGATAAAGGATGTTTTAAAAATTTTTTTTCAAGCACATTTGTACATTTATTGCCTTCATCATTCTCAAAACATTTGCTTTCTACTTGAGCCCTGGTATCAGCTCCTCATTTCCCCCCTTCCTCTCTGCCCCCTCCCTCATGAATCCTTGATAACTTATAAATTTTTATTATTTTGTCATATCTTACACTGTCCGACATCTCCCTTCATCCACTTTTCTGTTGTCCATCCCCCAGGGAGGGGGTTTTATGTAGATCCTTGCAATGGGTTCCCCTTTTCTACCTTCCCTTCCCTCCACCCTTCCAGTATTGCCACTCTGACCACTGGTTCTGAAGGGATCATTTGTCCTGGATTCCCTGTGTTTTCAGTTTGTATCTGTACCAGTGTACATCCTCTGATCTAGCCGGATTTGTAAGGTAGAATTGGGATCATGATGGTGGGCGGGAGGAAGCATTTAAGAACTAGAGGAAAGTTGTGTGTTTCATCATTGCTACACTGCATCCTGACTGGCTTGTCTCTTCCTGTTGCTTACAGATGGGCTTTGTTTCCCCACTCAGTACTCCCCCTCATTCACAATGATATGATTTTTTTTTTGATGCATGGTACCTAATGCCATCAACACCTCGTGATCACACAGGCTTGTCTGCCTCTTCCATGTGGGCTTTGTTGCTTCTGAGCTAGATGGCTGTTTGTTTACCTTCAAGCCTTTGAGACCTCAGATGCTATATCTTTTGATAGCTGGGCACCATCAGCTTTCTTCACCACATTTGCTTATGCACCTGCTTTGTCTTTAGTGATCATGCTAGGAAGGTGATCATCATGGAAAGCCAGATTAATAGAATAAAGTGTTCTTGCATTGAGGGAGCACTTGAGTGGAGGCCCAATGTCCATCTGCTACCTTAATACTAACCTATAAATATATGCACATAGATCTATTTCCCCATCATCATATAAAAATATATTTACATATATACATGCCTGTGTTTAGACCTCTTTAAATGCCCTTTGCCTCCTAATTCTTTCCTCCATTTCCTTTTACTTCCCTCTTGTCCCACTGTCATGCTCAGCCTTCATTTGGGTTTCAGTAATTCCTCTAGGTTACTTTGCCCTTGATCAAGCTCTACCAGGTTTCTTACACTCTCCTTGCCACTGATTTTGGACCATTTGTTGTTCTTTTGTCCTTGAGCTTTTTAACACCACTTCAAAGGATGTTTTTCATTGGGTAAAATTTCCACAAAAGATTTTTTTTTTTTAGTTTTAAAAAGCAAAGATGTCACATTGAGAGCCAAAGAGCACCTGATCCACATGATGGCATTATCAGTTACCTCATAGGCACACCAAAGCTTGGTAGTGGATAAAGAAAATCAAAGAAGAATCGATGTCTTTGAAGTCTGGTGTTGGTGAAGAATATGTCATGGACTGACTACAATAAGCAGCGTGTCTTGGACGTACAGCCGTAATGCTCCTTAGTAGCTTGGATGGTGAGATTTAATCTTACGTACTTTGGGTAGGTTATCAGAAGGGACTAGGCCCTGGAAAGGACATCATCCTTGGTACAGGATCAGTGAAAAAGAGGAAAACCCTAACAAGATGAATGGACATACTCATGTGGCTATAGAACTGGGTTCAGAATTGGCACTGATTGAGGATGGCACAGGACCAGGCAGTGTTTCTTTCTGTTGTACACAGGATCTCTGTGATTCAGACCTGACTTGATGGTACCTAACAACAAAAACAACATTGTAGAGAGAAATTAAATGATGGCAGTGAGGTTGAAGGTTCATAATTCAATTTTATTTAATATTGGACAATTTAGAATCCATAACCAATCTGATATGGCATTGTTTGCTCTAGTTTTCAAATCTTATTTGAAGTTTAATAATAGTTTGGTGGAATTACTTTTACTTTATGCTAAATTTTGTAGAGTGACTCCTGCTTGCTTCCCATCTCTCCTCTATAAGACATCAAAGGAGAGCAAAGCCAGCAGGCAGAGAGGATGCTGACTTCCATCAGCAAACAAGGAACCCAAATTCACTGCCATTGCTCTTAGCAACCCCCTGCCCCCCCCCGCCCCCCGGTGGGTTTCTGAGACTGTTTAAGGGAGTAGAAAGCCCAGTCTTTCTTGTGTGGAGCTGCTGCTGGTTTCAAACTGCCCGCCATGCAGATTTCACCCAATGCATAATCACTACGCCACCAGGCTCCTAGGAGACAATCATTTCCTTTGAAGCCAAGATTCCTGCCCTGGAAACATTCTTGACTCAGTAAAACATGAATGCCCAGACACGGAGATCTCCGAGGAATGCAGGCACCTCAGATGTTGAAAAGAGACCAGTACTTTCTACAGCCAACCTGTTGAGAACCTTATTTTTTTAAACAGCCACGTCTACATTTCTTTGTCCTGTACCTCAAGGAAGACAGAATAAAGTTCTCTTTGTAAAGCCAAAAAAAAATTTGTAGAGTGATTGCAGTTTCAAGTGGTAATGTAATTCTCTTTCATCATCTAATGTAGAGATATTTAATAGAATAGCAATTTGTCATGGTAAAGTCCTTTTGTGTTTTGTTTCTTTCTTTTTAAAAATACTTTTATTGGGGACTCTTACATCTCTCATCACAATCCATACATTCATCCAGCATGTCAAGAACATTTGAACATACACCAATATCACAATTTTCAAAGCATTCTCTTCCCACTTGAGCCCCTGATATTTGCTACCCATTTCTTCCCCCTACCTTCCCCGTCCACCTTCCCTCATGAACTCTTGATAAGTTATAGATTATTATTTCCATATCTTACAATGTCCTCCATTGCCCCTCACCCACTTTTCCATTATTCATCCCCCTGGGAGGGGGTTTTAGGTTGATCCTTCCCTTCTCCCCCCACCATCTCGTAATCCTCCTGGTATCTTTACTCTCCTTATTGGCCCTGAGGGGTTTATCTATCTTGGATTCCATGTTGCGGGCTCTTATCTGTAGCAGTGTGCATGTTCTGGTCATGATAGTGGGGTGAAGGAAGCACCAAAGAACTAGAGGGACATTATGTGTTTCATCTGTGCTATACTGCACACTGAATGGCTCATCTCTTCCATGTGATCCCTCTGTGAGGGAATGCCCAATTGTCTACAGCGCATTGGGTCTCCACTCCATGTCCACCCCAACCCCCCATTAAGCTTGGGTATGGTTTTGTTCTGGGTCTTATATGCCTGATACCTGATCCGATCGACACCTCATGATCACACAGGTGTTTGTGCTTCTTCCATGTGGGCTTTGTTGCTTCCATCCTACATGGCCACTTGTTTAAGTCTTTAAGACCTCAAATGCTATATCTTTTGATAGCTGGACACCATCAACTTTCTTTACTATATTTGCTTATGCACCCATTTTTGTCTTCAGGAACCATGTCAGTAAGGTGAGCATCACAGAATTCCAGATTGTTAGAACAAAGTGTTTTTGTGTTAAGGGAGTACTTGAATCAAGGCCCAATGTCCATCTGCAACCTTAATTTTTAACATATAGATATGTTATTAACATATAGATATATACCACTTTCATTATATGTGTACTTACATATGTACATGACTGTATTTAGGCCTCTATAAATGTCCTTAGCCTCCTGGTTCTTTCCTCTATTTCCTCTTACTTTCCTCTTGTACTACCATCATGTTCGACCTTCGTGTGGGTTTAGTAATTCCTCGCTGCTACATTGCCCTTGCTTGAGCCTCACTAGGCATCCTATGACCTTCCTTCCATTGATTATAGTTCACTTATTGTTCCCTTGTCCTTGGGTTGGTTACCACCCCACCCCCTTCCTTTCTCTCAGCTCCCTTTCTCCCGTATCCTTCCTGTAACTATTGGTCCCATTCTTTTCATCTCTGAATTATTTATCCTGCCTATCTTATCTAGATAGACATGTAGATACATTAATAAGTGCAAAAACTAGGCAAAGTCAAGTAAAACAACAAAGGAAGTCAAAACCAACAAAACAATAACAACAGCAGCAGAAAGCAAGAACAAAATAACAATAACACAAAGAAAGTCACTGACAAAAATGGAAGAGCCTATAAATAGTTCAAGGTCTGTTTGTTGGTTTTTGTGTATGTTTTCCAGTCAAGTCTGATGGGGCTGGGGGCGGGGGACTACACTCTGTCTGCAGCCTATTTTTGATATTCCCTGGGGATTTCATCACTCTGACCCCCCTGTTGCTCTGCTGCTTGCTCTCAGTGCCTTGCCCCAGCACGATGGGGTCAGACCGTGCACTATTCCACACTGTGCCTCCAGTGCTGTACCCCGCGGCGTCATGGTTCAGTGAGGGACGCCGTGTCCCATGGTAGGGCTGGCCCTACGGTCCTCCCCATGCATTGTCTGCTTCAAGCAGGATCATCGTCCTCCGCATTTCGTATTTTCTATGTGACTGTGTATATCTCAAAATGATTAGAATGGCGGTTCTGAGCGCTGAACATCTTTACATTTCTTTATATGGATGAGGTTCCTTCCCATCTTTCCCATCTCCAAGTTCCCTTATCCTCATGATAAGCTTATGTGTTGGTATGAGGACATCAAGTTCCATGAAGCACTTGCGTTCTTTGTTCTTTCAGTACCACCTGACTATCATTTACATAGTATGCTCATTTCCCTTGTTACATAAGTTTGATTCCACAACTGGGAAATTGATTCTGGGATTTTTAAGAACAATTAAGATGAAAACTAGAGTTGGGTGAACCATGCAATGTGTGAAATATTAAAGTAGGACATGAGGCCCTGTTGTTAACAGTGGAAAGCTCTCTGGATTCTGAATGTGTTCCTATCACACTGAAAATGCAATCTACCTGGCAGGAGCTCCGACTTGCTGATTTTGAGGCCAGACTTCGAGCTATTAGATTTGACTGACAAAACCCTCACAAGACTAATTTTCTCAGTACTGAGAAACCGGGTTGGCAATGATATACCAATAGAATTTCTACTTTTCTCTCTCCACTCTTAGTTCACTACAGGGAGAGAAAAAAGAGTCAAAGTGAAAAACCATTTTTTCCCCACAGAGGACTTTCCTAATAAAAAGTCTAAACATAATAAATCAAAATAATAATTTACAGGCTGTGAACCCAAAACTTACCAATTTAGATCAATACTTTTCAGCCATATATACATTCCCAATTTAAAATTATACCAGACTGATTAGGAATGCAACCTCCAATATTTAATTTATTGATAAAAATCCATAAAATGAATGACTATTCTTTAAGTTAATAAATTAATCTAATTTTCCCTGATGTACTTATTTGCTTCTTATGACAATAAGCAATGACTTGTTATTTGGGAGTTGAAGTTGATGAGGCAGACATTTTCTAATATGTTCTTACTATTAAAATCACATTATAACATTAATGTAACTTGTTTATTTCATTACTTCTTGGCATAAATGTAGAGATAATTTTGTTAACTATCTTTTAAAAAACAAACGATGCTGATACATGTATGAGTTCTGAGTGAATCATTTACTCTAATTGTTTTATAGATCCTTATTTGGAAAGACTTCCCTTTCTAGAAGGAATAGAAGACGTGTTCTCCAGGCCAAGGAAGGTAGGCGTAATGATTCACTGAGCATCAAAATGGGCCTTTTGTGAGCATGCGATTTTTCCCTGTAAGGGCTTCCCTTGCAGTAAATTGTATTAGGATGGTCAGGAGCAAACATTTACTGCAAGCACATTAATAAAGCATGCCACTGACAACTGCAGTTGAATTTTAATTGAGTTCTTCAGGACTCCAGAAGGGAGATGCTTTGCCAAACTGTTTCTCCTCTCTCCTCTATTCCAACACTGACTTCCTCTGCTCTTGAGCCTGTACTCTCATAACCATTCAGGACAAATAATGTACATGTTTCCCTGTACCCACTACCCCCGCCCCCTCCGGAATCCAGGGTCTCCATCAGTTGGAACTGACTTCACGGCACCTTGCTGGTTGTTTTCTTAATTAAAAGCAACAACAGCAACAAAACAAAAATAAGAACAACGTTAACTAAAATAAAAAATAAAGCAGTAACCTTAATCGGTGGTGATGCTCCTGGCCTAGTGGTTACAGAATTGGGCTACAATCCTCAAGACCTGCAGTTTGAAATCACCAGCAACTTCTCAGGAGAAAGACGGGCTTTTTACTGCAGTAAAGAGTTACTGTGTTGGATTCCCACAGGGGGAAACTATGAGTCAGAATGGACTGATTGCAGCGAGTTTGGAGTTTGAACCCTACTCAGGGTCAGAGTTCGAGGCAAATAAGGACACACATGAGACACGGACAAATTGCTGATGATCTTTATTCTTTCACACAACTGTTAGTTATCACAGCAGACAGCAATTTAATAAGCAAAAAGGGGATACACTGTGTTAGTATAGGTAGACTAAAGAAACAAATTCGTAGACACACATATGTGTATAAGAAAGATCTTTATATACAAGAGCAGTTGAATATTGACAAAACATCCCAGCCCAGTCCAGATCAAATCCATAAGTCTAATATTAGCCCATATGTCCAACACCAATCTATAAAGTCCTCTTCAGACTCATGAAACATATGCAATGATGTGGAATGCAGAGAGCTCACAGGCCAGTGGGTTGGAAGTCTTCTGGATCCAGTGGTGTTGTAAGCATCTCAGAGCTGTCAGGGGTCTCTGTGTGGCTTCTCCAGCTCCAGAGGTCTGATTGCATCAGGGTAGATCCACGTGGCTTCTCCAGCTCCCAGGGCGCAGCACCATGTGTCTTCTCAGTGGAGCATCTCCAAGGGAGTGAGCAGAGAGGGAGAAAATGTCTCCCATCTCCAAGGAAGAAAATATAGGAGTTCCCAGAATTCTCAGAAGGCCATGCCCACACAGAGGCCTCATTGGTTATATCTTGATTGACAGGTCAGACTCCACTCCTTCACTCACAATCCTCTCAAATTGACACTAGATTACGTAACTACCACATTTACCCAGATCAACAGTATGGAGCTTCGAGCATAAGCGAATGAGGGAGGTGTTTAGTTAATATATTTCTTTAGATAAGCCCATGCCTCTGAGTCGGGGCTGTGGTGGTGACATGTTTAGTCTCTACTTTTCTTAGATAAGTTCATGTCTCTGAGTTGGGTCCATGGTGGTGACGATTTTCATCCAAATGTTTCCCAGATAAGTCAGTGCCCATGGTGACAGTGTGCTACCTTAGTTTCACTTCTTGTGAGGCGATTCAGAGTGATGTCTTAAATGCTGAGCAACACTGAGTCCATATTGTAAGTTTGCATGCTCTGTACAAACCCTAATCATAACATGAGTCACGTCTGCTTAAAACAGAGATAGGAAATTATTGAAAAGAAAACAGAAGTTTCTAACTAGTTTTTAACGAGAGAAGAAACATGAAAAAATAAACCCAGCTGTTAATTATATATTAGGTAAGACTCTCCAGTCTACACTGCCTTTGTAACATCAAAGTTCTCAAGTAACTGGCTTTTGATTAGCAGTTAAGCATGATTTTTATCTAGTCCTAACACAGTCAGAGGCTGAAGCCAAAAAGTTGAATAAGCACTCCCTCACTGAAGGTTAGCCCCCCCCCACAGAGCTTTAATTAGCATTTGAAACCTCCTAACAGTTTGAAAAAGCAATGCCAAAACAGCCCTGTGCTTTGTTGTTGCAGTTGTGGTCTTGGTGCCAGCTTACTGATGTGGGCCAAAAAGAACAATAAACAACTTGCAACTGAAACTTCACACACCTCTGCTTCCCATAATTTGAGACATTTTCTGTGCTCACTGTATCTCTGCTGTCACAATTGTGTCATAGTGGGAAGGGTGACAAGAAAAGCAAACCTGTCCAGGAAGATGAAGTACATACCGAACTCCTTGCAGCAGGGAGATGCAGCACCTGAATTTAGCAAGCATGTCTGAGTTTTAGGTACATACAGGTTTGGGGTCACAAAAGACAGTAACCCATCATGGGAATTATATGGACTGATTTCAGACGTCAGGGCTACTTTGATTGTCTTTTATTCCTGAAAGCTTGTAATCATCTGCCAGAGCTCTGTTTGATATATTTTTCCCAGGGTCCTTCTGGCTGTTCAAGGTTGGCTTTGAGTGTTATTTGAGGGGTATTGGAATCTCTGACCCATGGCACGTCACAAGCAGCCTGTCAAATCCACTGGCTCTGAAACCAGTTTTTTTTCCCTAACAGTTTTTTTTCCCTGAGAACTCAGGTTAAAATCAGGGTCCTGATAGAGGTGGGGAGTTGACCTGATCCTCCATCTCAATCCATCGGATGACTGCCCTGTTAACAGTTTCCAAGATCCTGGCAGAGAGGAGGCTCCTTAAGAGTTCTGCTAAGAATCACCTGCAAGTGAACCTCTCTAGCTTTCTTTTTCCCTTTCATGATGGAAGTAAACAGATCGTATTAAAATTTCCTAGACTCCTTTCAACTCAATACACCGATTGTTTAAACATTTTTATGTGTCCTATTGAGTTGTTTTTTAACTTTGATTCTTGATGCATTTTTGATAGTTGCAGTATGAGAGTAGGATGGATGTTTTGAAATTCAAGTAGCTCTACAGTATATGAGGAACAATAAAGAACCAGTCCTAAGACTATACTTTCAGGGAGAATTTCTTCAGTTCGTTTAGAGAAACAGAGTAACGAAAACCGCGAGAAGGTGAGGCATTCTCGCCTGAGCACGCAGCCTGCTCTTGGTCTAGCCTCCCTGCGTCTGCCCTTTGCCTTTGGTGCCCATTCTCCTTTCTCTTTGCAGAGAAGAGGGAGAGGACGCAGTCTGGGTGACTATCGTGTTTTAAAGACATATTCCTACCAAACCTGGTCAACTTTCTAAAAGGTTTTTATATCAACTATAATAATTTCCCCAATATTTGTGGGACGTGTCCTGGTTTTTCATGCATTGGTTCATTGTTCTTTGAAACTAAGTGTCACAGACGAATGGCATGCTGATCTTGCCCAGGTAGTGTGTGGGTTTTATTGGGCTCAGAGGGTACTTCCAAAATCCCTCAGGACATGAACATATGCTCTGCTGGATTCAGTCCTGGCTCTCTCAATTGTCTACACCTGGGACATTTTCTAAAGTCGGTATTTGCAAAAGAGTCCTGGTAGGGGACTACTGTAAATGCATGCAGAGCTCCAAGTGACTGCAGACCGGATAGCTGTGTTTATTTAAACTGGTTTATTTTACTTACTGCAGCAAGGGAGGGGCATAGGAGAGGAACGGTTGAGCATTTTGCTAAGGAATCGAGAGATTCAAGACTTTGAACTTGGGCTGGGTAATTTCAGGGAGGAGTTTAAAGAATAGGGTGTCGTTTGGATTGCTGTCTTCATGAAATAAGAAACTGTTTTGTAACTTTCCCCCCAAAAAGCACTCTCTAGATTGTAGATCCGTGTCTTTTTGGTGAGAGACATAGTCACACCCATGTGAAGTAATGAGAGCAACTTGACCGAAGCAAACGATCCCTTCAAAAAGCACTGCAGAGAACAAACTGTTTGTGCTGAAGCATGTGCATGCAGATAACGTCTCGAGATGGAACTCCAGATATGTATTTGTGGAGGACTTATAGCTACTTAGACATAACCAAACATCTGTGATGAGACTGTTTTTCTAGGTTTGACAGCTTAGGTAGGATGTTAGTTTCTTGGGGGCAACTCATTGAAATGGCATACTTAAATTCACAAAGTTCCTGTTCTGCATCCTGCTGAGCTCAGTAGTCTCTGGAGTCTTAAACATTTGTGAAAAGGAATTTAAGCTACAACATTTGGTCCCTCCTCATCAGGAGTAGCAGGCAAAGAAGGAAACCAAAATTTCAGAACAGAGACTAATAGTTTCCGTGTATTATGGCCTCATCTACCCAGAGGCCTGAAGGATTGGACAGTGCAGATTGTTTCCAACAGGGTCACAGTTGATGAACCCTGTTAGAATGGGAGAGAAAAGGCAGAAAAGTAAAATTCTTAAAAACACAAGCTTATTCGACTCCCGGAGGCTAAAGGACTCCCTGAGACTATTGCCTTGAATTACTTTTTAAACCTTCATCTAGTATTATCCTGCATTAGTCTGGATACATTAGAGAAACAAATCCACAGAAACTCATGTATAAGAGAGACTTTTATATAAAGGTTAAGTGCACATCAAGAAAACATCCCAACTTAGTGCTGCCCAAACCCACAAGTCCACCATTAATCCATATGTCTGACACCAATCCACAAAGTTCTCCTCTATCTCACAAAACACATACTATGATGCCGACTGCAGGAGGAAAGCCGAATCAGTGAGCATGTAAGCATCTCAGCGCTGGCAGGGTCTCCACACGGCTACTCCAGAACCGAGGGCTGCATGGGGTAGGTCCATGCGGTTTTTCCATGGAGATGTCTTGCAGGAAGTGAGCCTTGCCAGCTGAAGCAGGGAACTGGCTAAGGCAGCTGCACCCTAGTGCAACCATCACAAAGCAAGAGACCTGAGAACGAGAAAGGCGAGGCTCATGGAGCCTTTTATCCCTCTGCCCTTCAACTAACCCCACATGTGTTTATCAGCCAGGTTGGCACAATAAACTAACTACCTCATATCACCTGTGGTATAACTGCATAATAGATTAGCCTGCAAAATAAAGTATATTACCTGTGATTATGGTGCTTCATTGAAACAAGCAAACAAACAAACTATATGAGACCAACAGGTCAACAATTACCAAAAAGTAAAGAAGAGAAAATAAGGGGGCAGGCAAACCTGTGTAGTGGAAACATAAGAGGAAAGCACCGAAAGAGAATGGTGACATCTTAAGGGACCCATGGGGGGATAGTGGTAACTAGTTGGGCTGCTAATTGCAAGATCAGCAGTTCGAAACCACCATGTATTCCTGTAAAGAGTTACAGTCTCAAACTCAGCCGAAGTCTACCTTGCCCTACCGGGTCACTATGAGCTGGCATCGACTCAGTGGCACTGAATTTGGTCTTTGTTTAATGTCACTGAACAGGTTTTGCAGAAACTATCAAAATGTAATCCGATTTTTTTTGGTGTAAACTTCCACCTAAAACACAATAAAATAGTAAACATTAAAAAAAATCAGGAGGTGGAAGGATTAAAGTGAGGTTCATACAATGTGCTTTACACAATTGATGTATGTATGGATTGTGATAAGAGTTGTTTGAGCCCCTAATAAAATGACTAAAAAAAGGAAGAGTACTAAAAAAAGGAAAAAAGAAAAAACAAACAATGGTCAGATAAGTAAACAAGAAGAAAGGGATGCTTACCAATTTTATGATTATGCTTGCAGATGGTCCTCATCTCTTGTTTTAGACAATATCACAGAGAGATTTTATCTGTAACCTTTTGCATAATTTCACAGGCTCAGCAGACTTCTTTGATTATTATATCTATCTTGTAAAGTTGTTTATGTTCACTTGGGAATATGAAAGCTTAGCTTTCAGGTGCTGGGGCTAATGTTCACAAATGAAAGTTAGCCTTCCGTTCTCATGAAAGGCTTAGGTATAAACAAACCAATTAGAGATTAGTCTCCAGTGAAGATGAGCCAAGAAGCAGCGGGCTCACCTCCTGTCATTATCAATTGTATACCTAATAAATCAACTTGTCTTTTACTTTCCACTCGAGGTCTTGAGAGCTTATTTTTCATTATGAGTCCTTGTGTGTTAGACTGACAGAATGAGTACTTCTACCACTGAAAGGAAGCTATACTTTGGTGAGGACTTAGGGGTGTGGTAACATGCTTAAAAATCCAAGGTTTCCACCATCTTGCTGGTTTCTCAGAAAGGGAGGGATGGTAGAACTTTGGAGCGCCATTATTTTGCTGCATCACTCTTGTTGGGCACGGACTACATCTTAGGAAGTATGACCTATTGAAAATCCCGCAGGGTGTCTGCTGAGCTTGTTTGCCTTCTCAGGATGTGGTCTGTGCAGTGCAGACGTTCACTGTTTTTTCTCCTATCCTCTGTGTGGTTAGAACATTTAAGCTACTACTCAGGCTTCCACCAGTCATGTTTGTCATGCTGTGGTGGCTTGCATGTTGCTGTGATGCAGGAGGCTTTGCCACTGGTATTTAAAATACTATCAGGGTCACTGGCAGGTGTATTCAGACTAAGATAAACCAGGAAGAAGTTCCCTAGCTATCTGTTTTCAAAATATTGGCCAGTGCAAACCTTATGAGTAGCGGCAGGAGATTGTCTGATACGGTGCCCTAAGCTGGGCTCTTCAGGTTGGAAGGCCTTCAGCGTACAATGGGGGGAAAGCTGCCTCCTCAAAGTAGAGTCCACCTTAACGATGTCAATGGAGTGACGCTTTCAGAATCTTTGCTTATAAAACACAATTAAAATGGACAAGAGCAACTGCAAACATTCATTAACAACAAGAACATTGACTGTACAAAGTATAAACCTGGGAAAATTGGAAACACATCCCATGTGGATTGAGGGACTGTTTGAAGATTAGAATGACACATGGAACACTAATGAGCAAAGAGTTACGTAATGACATCAAGGCCATCACGCAGGAAGAAAGCACGTTCATGAAAAAGACAGGAAAATCTGTGAGATGTAAATTAAAATGACAATGAGATAACACCTCATACCCAGAATGATAAAAAACGCCCCAAAATAGAAAATAACAAATGCTAGAGAGGACATGGAGAAACTGGAAGTCATATTCACTGTCGGCAGACATGTAAACACACAACACCACTATGCCCCATATGATCTAGAAATATGCTAAGGAAATAAGAGACAGGATGTACGATCTCCTATGATTTTTGCAGCACAGTTCACAATAGCAAGAACCTGGAAAAAGCCCAATAGCCTATGGCCCAGTGTGTCAGTCTGCGTAGCCTAGAGAAACAAATTCATAGATACTCATATGAATAAGAGTATGAAAGAGCTTTATATACAAGAAAAATGGAATATTGAGGAATCATCCCAGCCCAGTCCAGATCAAGTCCATAGCTCGATATTAGCCTATATGTCCGATACCAATCTATAGGTACCAATCTATAAAGCCTTCTTTATACTCAGGAAACACATGCAATGACGCTAAATGCAGGAAGATCACAGGCCAGTGGGTGGGAAGTCTTGTGGACCCAGTGGCATTTAAGCATCTCAGCTCAGAGCACTAGTGTAGTTCCATGTGTCTTGTCAGCTGCAATGTCTCCTGGAACGAGCGTGTGTCCCACCTCCTATGAGCTCTTTATGTCCTTAGCATTTACAAATGAGGCCATCAAGCTGGTTCCTGATTGGCAGGCTAAACTCCACCCCTTCACTCTTAATACCCAAATTGACAACAGATTATGTAACTACCATACCCAGTATAAGAATGGATAAATAAATGGCAGGGGTAGGATGTTGGGAGGGGGTGGTAAAAAGAGGACATATCTATATTTTGGAGGAGACATTTATACTTCTGTTGGTGGGGAAAATAGGGAGGAGCAACTTCCCACAGGGAAGGGATGCTTAACAATACTTATATAGAACCCAAGGGGGAGAATAAGCCTGGTACTATGTTCCTTGTTAGATATATTTTTTAACCTACTTTCTAGCCTGCCTATGGTGACCATAGACTATGAACTATGATGACCTTAGACTGTCCTTTCTGGGAACAGCATCCTTCATAGGCCACACCAGAGGGATTTGAGGTGGAAATCTTATGAAATGAACTGGACTTTACCTATTTGTAGCTCTTGGATGTCTGCCTGTGAGAAGAAACAGATGACTCACCCCCAGTGCTGTGGAATTGGTAGTTCCTGGACCTTGGTTAGGATCTTGGAGTAACTTCAGATTAAATGAGGCCAGACTGATACAGCACTCCCTTGTCTTGGTGCGGCCTTAAAATTCGAACTAATTTCATATGAATAAGTTTCTAAGTACCTACATATATGGGATGGGGCTAGCCATTGTAGGAGTTTATCCTGAAAACAAAGCTCCTGTTTGCTTTCCTAGTTTCCATTTCTCAGTGCATGGCTGGTCTGATATGCCCGGAAAAATATAATGATGGAGAAGACAGGAAATTGCTCCTGCTCACTTTCCATCATTACCTTCAAATTACCTATTTTTAGTAGAAGTTCTCTCAGTTCCTATTTAATTTTTTTCCCGAGGCCCACTTCTTATTTTACGTGTACTTGTTGTTTCTACAATGATCGAAGATACTTGGAGCGAGATTTCCCTTTGATGTGCAAATTAGTCTTTGTTTCAAAATCGCCTGTTGATCCATTACCATGAGCAGTGGGCAAGAAATCTAAAAGGAAAGAATGGGGCAGGAGGGTCTGTGGGAAGAAAACTGTCTCCTTTTCTTTTTGCATACTAGTTCCAGAGACAGGCTGCTTATTTCAGGGGCAACAAATATTTGGGGAGAACTGAGAACAGAAGGCAAGGTGAGGCAGAAACCCTGGTTGGAAGCAAGAACTTGGCATGAAGGAGAAGACAGTGGTCCTGAGATAAACAGAAGAACATTGAGGTAGTGATGGGGAGCTGAGCTAAGGCTCCCTCTCCTGCTGCTTCTTGCTATCCATATCCTAGTACACTTTTCTTAAGAAGAACTCTCAGGCACAACCAGTCCACTAGTCTCTTAGAGCCTTTTTTCTAAGCCATCCTTGGATCTATGGAAACCTGACAAGAGATAGCAGGGTAGTCGTGGGTGATCACTGACCTTGCCAAGCCAAACATGCTCAGTAGAGAATCTGAAGGCTTGTGATGGCGAAAGCCTTGTTAAACCACACTAGCCCTGCCCTCCTGAGTGCCTACTGCCACCATTACATTTAGCTTCTGAAAATCAGCACCTATTGTAGGCGATATTCTAGAGAGGGCATCTCCACATTTTGTCCTATGTTGCTTCAATCAAATTCGAGCGTTAGGGCTATTCTGAAGGGCTTCTAGAGCCATAAGTATAGTCCCAAATCAGAAGATCTTAGAGAAGCTTATTCAGATAGGCAGAGACCATTCAGACAGGCCTGACCTAATCACACAGAACTAATCACACTGGATGAGACGTCAGAGATGTTTGAAGCTTTAGAGAGAGTCAACATGTTGCTGGTTTTGAAATGGGAAGTGGTCACAAAAGTAAGAGGTTGGCAGTCTCTAGAACAATGGTTCTCAACCTTCCTCTTGCCGCGATCCTTTCATACAGTTCCTCATGTTGTGGGAACCCCCCAACCATAACATTGTTGTCGTTGCTACTTCATAACTGTCCTTTTGCTACTTTTATGAATTGGGCGACCCCTGTGAAAGGGTTGTTTGACCCCTAAAGAGATCATGACCCCCAGGTTGAGAACCGCTGCTCTAGCAGGTGAAGGCAGTTTTCAGGTGACAGCCTGTGATGAAATGGGGCCTCAGTCCCACCACTCAAGGACCCTTCCCACTAACCACCTGGATGAATTTGGAAGCAGATGGTGCTGCAGAGTCTTCAGAAAGGACCACAGTCTTGCTGGCATTCTGATTACAGCTTGTGAGACTCTGACCAAGAATCTGCCCTCGTCGTACATACAGAGCTGTGATATAATAAAATTGTGCTGCTTTAAGCTATCACATCGGTAGTAATTTTTTATGCAGCAAGAGAAAACTGATATAAGTTCTAATGTTTAGTGAGCTTCCTACATTTCTCAAGGGGACTGCCAAAAGGTGGAACTTCAGAGAATACCCTTTTCTTTAGAGCTTTCTGTTCTTGTTATCAGTGGTCTCAATGTAATATTTAGCACGTGGAATTCTTTGTAATTAAAAAACAACTCACAAAGCCCAATTTCTCTATAAAGTAGGTTGAATTTTATGAAGGCACTGCTAAATTTAGGCTGGGGCAGATTTTTAACACAGCTGTTTTACGTTTACAGGGAAACTAGTAAAGTGTCAGGTTTTTTGTGATGCCATGGGTTTTAAAGAAGTTTTAATTCTTGCTAATATTATAATGTGTGTGGGTCTTGACAACAAATTAAAAAAAGGTTTATTGGCATATAGTTCACAAATCATACAATTCAATAGCTCAATCAGCTTAAGGAGAGTTTTCAGTCTTCACCACAATCAGGTTTAACTGTGTGCTGTCTAGTCCTTGCTTCCTGTCGGTGGGGGGTGGCTGATTTCATTACATGCTTGATACCCAACGTGATTGATATTGCATTATAATCCTCTATTCTTCATCAGCGCACTCAAAGACAGGCTTTCTCTATTTGCAAATAGAATGTGATAAAGAAGCAAAAGCAAACAGCCTCAATAGAAACAAACAAACACAAAACAAAACCAAACTCAAGATATAAGGAAAGATGGAAAGATTTTGAAGAGGTCAAACTCATGAATTTATTTCCTTCCTTTTGAGTTATATAGAGCTCAGCTTGTAGGAAAGGACCAGTATCAGCTCCATGACACCCTGTCGTCATGGTGACAATTTATCAAACACAGCGATTTTGCTGATGAAGGAAGGGGTTGCTGCTTGGGAAGTAATGAGTGTCAGTGTACTAAGATGGGGCTATGCTAGCTCTCCCCACCATACCAAGCAAAATCACCCCAAAGTAGAATCACTTTTTTTCAGGGGCAGTGAATTATTTATGGTGCCTCTTTTAACCAAAGTCTCTAACTCCTATCAAATGACCTTTGCCTGCATGGATTTGTTAAGGGAGGGTGAGGGATAATACTGATAGGATTCACCTGGTAGGCCGCCCAGCCGAGTATAAAAGAAGCCATCTGCGAAGCAGGAGGACGGTTCTCACTAGCAACAAGAAACCGGAGTGGATCTCGGCTTCTGGACCTGAGCTCTCTGTGCATAAACCTCATGGCTGCAGAAGGCAGATACAACATCAGATGAGCAGCAGCAGAACCACAAGCCGGAACATCGAACGCAGTGTTGGACTTCCCAATTCATGGATCAAGTAAAGGGGAGTGCTTTTGTGCAGGAGGCTGGCTTCCGTAGTGGAGTGCCTGTGGGCACTTACTTGGGGAAGCCAGGCTTACTGATCCATGCAAATGGTGCTGAGTCAAGTTATGATGTACCTCACCTCCCCAGATGGCAACGATACTGAGAGCAGTACTGCAGATAAAGTCTGGGGAGAGAGACCCGTCTGTCCCGTTCACATGGGAACGAACTAAGAGGGAAAGGGAGAGAGCAGCAAGCCCTGAGGACCACGTTCTTGCCTGCAGCAGCTTGCTCGAAGGCCGGACTGCAGCGCTGGCCCTAGTTGGGGACACGACATCTCTCCTCCCTAGATCACAGACATATAGAGGGCAGCACTGAACATATAGTCTGACCTTCCCACAGGAGCGCCAACCAAGAGGGGCGTGCAACAGAACTATGGGAACAAATCCACGAAGTCCGTGAGGAACCCTCAAAAGTAGAATTCTGACTCGGAGACAGTGCTTGGCACCTCAACTGGGCTGGTCGGCCGATATTCACAAAGGTCAGCAGTCAAATTGTTTATATGTTTGCTTTTCGCTTCTTCAAAAATTATTATTTTTTGATGTCTATCAACATATGATGTACAGGTTAAGCAAGCCTAACAATGGGGGGAGGGGGAGATCATGGGAGAGGAGGCGATGGGGGGATGGGAGCTTGAGCTAATTATGGTATTCCCGGGACAGGGGAATCTCGAGGGATCTTAAATCGTCGGTGAGGAGGGTGTACTGTCTCTGGGGGTGTTTGATCATAATCCGAGAGGAATAACTTAGAGGCAAACTAGGTGTACGCATGATAGTGGGACAGGGAAGACAAAAAGAAACAGAGGAAGCAACTAAGAAGTAAAAATTATATGTCCATAGGTATAAATATAGATGTTATCAATATAAAGATATAAATATAGGTATATTTATCAAGGTATGTATATATACATAAGGAAGTATAATGAAGCAGGTAGGCTTTGGGCCTCTACTTAAATCCTACCTCAGTACAAGAATGGTTTGTTCTAATAATGTGGTAACCCACTATCATGATCCCAAATCTACCTTACAAATCTAGCTAGACCAGAGGCTGTAAACTGGTACAGATAGGAACTGGAAACAGGGAATCCAGGACATATGAGCCCCTCAGGACCAGTGGTGGGAGTGGCAATACCAGGAGGGTGGAGGGAAGGTGGGGTAGAAAGGGGGAACCAATTACAAAGATCTATATATAACCCCATCCTTGCGTGTTAGACAACAGAATGGGTGAAGGGAGATGTCAGACAGTGTAAGACATGACACAATAATAATAATTTATAAATTATCAAGAGTTCATGAGGGAAGGGGGCAGGGTGGGAGGGGAAAATGGGGAGCTGATGCCAAGGGCTTAAGTGGAGAGCAAATGTTTTGAGAATAATGATATGGCAACAAATGTGCTTGATACAATGGCTGTACATATCGATTGTGATATGAGTTACCAATATAATGATTTAAAAAAAATGAGTTACAAATGATCAACATCCAGATAATCCCTCCCTCCCACCTCACCCACCAAATGAGTTATTCTTTGGATAACTTCATAGGAAGTTTTGAGTTAACAAAGGAAAATGAAAAGGGAGAAACTGGCGGTGGTGTGGGGTAGGTGGTAGGCTGTTAACTACAATGTTGGTAGTTCAAACCCACTAGCTGTTCCACTAGAGAAAGATGGGGCTTCCTGATTGTAGCAGATTTACAGAAATAAAAATCCTATAGCGGGTCCTAGTGAATAGGAACTGCCTGGATGGCAGTGGTTGTTAGGGCTTCATTTGAAAGTCAACAGTACTTAGCATCATCTTTGGGGCAGGCAGAAATTTTTGGTGCTGCATAGTCCTTAGTCCATGCTTCCCATGCTCTCCACTTTCTAAGAGTCTCTTCAGTCTCTCTGATGCCAAAACTGGAGATTATGTAACATCACCTTTCACTCACTTACACGCTGATGTAAAGGGACAGGAACATTTGATAATGTATATAGTTTGTAGTTATATGTAGGGAGTTTAATAGAGATATCTGGTAAGATACTTTATAAAAATGATGTAAACGACATGTATAGAGGTTTAAATATAGGCATGTACATATATAAATATATTTATATATAATGATAGGGAAATATATCTATGTTAAGTATTAAGGTAGCAGATGAACATTGGGACTCTACTCAAGTACTCCCTCAATGCAAGAACAGTTTATTCTAATAACCTGGCATTCTGCGATGCTCACCTTCCCAACACGATCATTGAAGACAAAATGGATGCTTAAGAAAATGTGGTGAAGAAAGCTGATGGTGCCTGCTATCAAAAGATATAGTGTCTGGGGTCTTCAAAGCTTGAAGATAAACAAGCAGTCATCTAGCTGAGAAGCAACCAAGTTCACATGGAAGAAGTACACCAGTCTGTGTGATCATGAGGTGTTTTGATGGGATCTGGTATCAGGCATCTAAGACCCAAAACAAAATCATATCAATGTGAATGAGGGGAAGAGTGCGGAGTGGAGACCTAAAGCCCATTAATAGACAATTGGACATCCCCTTAGAGAAGGACCACAGGGATCCCCCCAAAATGATTTTTTTTTCTAAAAAGAAGGGTCACAAGGAAGTGATGAGCCTGCGAGGATGTAATATATCACCATTGAAACATACATCTTTCCTCTAGTTTTTAAATGCTTCCCCGACCTCCATCATGACCCCAATTCTACCTTACAAATCCAGCTAGACCAGCGTGAGCATGGGTACAGATAAGAGCTGGAAACACAGGGAACTCAGGACAGATAAACTCCTCAAGACCAATAATGAGAGTAGCAATACCAGGAGGAGAAGGGGGAGGTGAGGGGAGAAAGAGGGAATCTATCACAGTGATCTACATATAACCCTTCCCAGGGGGACAGTCAACAGAAAAGTGGGTGAAAGGAGACATTGGTTAGTGTAAGACATGAAAAATAATATTTATAAATTATCAAGGGCTTTTGAGGAAGGAAGGATGGGGGAGGGAGGAAAAAATGAGGAGCTGATACCAAAGGCTTATGTAGAAAGAAAATGTTTTGAAAATGATGATGCCAACATATTTACAAATGTGCTTTACACATGGATGTATGTATGAATTGTGATTAGAGCTATACCAGCCCTCAATAAATTGATAAAATTATGCATAATAGTATTCAAAAGAGACTTGTACTATGGTTTCTTAAGACCAGAGGATAAGCTGTATTTAATGAAAATAATTATTTGTTCAAAGTCCTATGGTTGCCAGTTGAAGAAATACATTTTTTTTCTGCTGAGTAGATTCTGATTCATGGTGGCCCTATAGAATAGAGTAGACTTGACCCATAAAGTTTCCAAGATTGTGATCTTATGGAAGGAGGCTAACACATCTTTCTTTCTTTTTTAAAAAATCTGTTTTTGGGGTCCGTACAATTCTTATCACAATGCATCCATCCATCCACTGTAACACATGTTTCTTGCACAAGTTTTAACTGTATGACTTTTGGATGGCAGCCAGCTGAATAACCGTCATGCCACCAGCACTCTTGGCAGTTGGATAAAACCCCAATACAAATCCCTTGTCATCAAGTTGATTCTGACTCCCAGAGACCCTGCCCTGTGTTTCCAAGGCTTTGTCAATTTTATGGGTGCAGTCACCCTCTGTTTTCTCCCAAAGATCCACTGGTGGGTTTTGAGCTGCCAAACTTGTGGTTAGCAGCCCAGTGCTTACCTGACACCACCAACAGGACCAGTTGAATACAAGCCATTAATTATTAACCAGAGCTTGATCGGAGGAGCTTTTTGAGACTACACAAACCCAGTTACTACCTTCTGAGATCTCTCTCTAGTCCTTGAGAATTTGACTTTTATAGTCTGGAATTTGAACAAAAACTTTTCTTGGTCGAAGCACTCTTGGTGATTAAGGTAAGTAGAGAGGAAAGGGAGAACTTAAAAAATCATTTTATTGGGGCCTTTACAGTGTTTATCACAATCCATCTATCCATCCATTGTGTCAAGCACATTTGTACATATGTTGCCATAATCATTTTCAAAACAGTTTCTTTCTACTTGAGCTCTTGGTATCAGCTCGTTGTCCCCCTCCCTCATGAATACTTGATAATTTATAAATTATTATTTTTTCATATCTTACACTGACTGCTGTCTCCCTTCACCTACTTTTCTGTTGTCCATCCCCCTGGGAGGTAGTTATATGTAGATCATTGTGATCGGTTCTCACCCCCTCACCCCCACTTTCCCCTTACTCTCCTGGTATTGGTACTCTCATTATTGGTCCTAAGGGGTTTCTCTGTTCTGGATTCCCTCTGTGTGAGCTCTTATATGTACCAGTGTACATGGTCTGGTCTAGCTGGATTTGTAAGGTAGAATTGGGGTCAGGTAAGTGGGGGGAAGTGACATTAAAGAACTCGAGAAAAGTTGTATGTTTCAATAGTGCTATATTGCACCCTGACTGACTCGTCTCTTCCTTGTGACTCTTCTTTGAGGGGATGTGTAGTTGTCTACAGATGGGCTGTGGTTCCCCACTACACAATCCCCCTCATTCACATTGATATGATTTTTTGTTCTGGGTCTTTGATGCCTGATACCTGATCGAAAGGGAGAAATTTTAAGATCATGGCTTGGAAGCTTTTTTTTTCTGATTTGAAGAATGTTGACAACAACAACTGTTGCTCTATGTCAGGCATTTTTCTTTACAATCAACAGAGATCAATTTGACTCCCTCTGTGCAAAGAAACAATAAAGAAGCTCTACCAGCAGCTAAAACAAATGCAGGAGTTGGCTACAGAGCAAACTCTCAGTCACTCAGGTGTACATTAAGGTTGCCGCTGAGGAAAATGAAAACCACCCCATATGAGCCAAAAGATGACCTGAAGTATAGTTTGAGAACCCGACTTTGTAGAACACCTCGGGAACCGATTTGATGCATTGAACAGTAATGAAAGGCGCCCCAAGGAAGAACTGTGGGATGGCACCAAGGCCATCACACGTATTAAACCAGCGGCCATCTAGCAGAGAAGCCACAAGATCACATGGGAGACGCACACCAGCCTGTGTGATCATGAAGGGTTGAAAGGATCGGGTAACAGGCATCAGAAGACCCATAACAAACAAACAAGTGAACAAACATCAAACAAACAAACATCAAACAAAAACTATATTGTTGGGAAAGGGGCGGTTGGAGCAGACATCCCAACCCATCTGTAGACAGTGGGACATCCCTTTATAGAAGGGACACAACGAAGGAGTGAGTCAACCATGATGTAGTATAGCACCAATGAAACACAATATTCCTCTGGTTCCTCGAGGCTTCCTTACCCCCCACTGTGATGACCCCAGTCCTGCTTTAAAGTTCAGGCTAGACCAGAGTATGTACACTGATGCAGATAAGAGAGAAGTGCTCGTGACACATGGAATCCAAGAACAGAAATGGGAGTAGGGATACCAGGAGGGTAGGGAGAAGGTGGGAAGAGGGAACAGCTCGCAATGACGGACACATAGCCCCTCCCACACACATACCACCAGGGGGAGGAACAACAGAAACCATGGGGGAAGGGAGACAGTGGTAAGTGAAAGATATGCAAATAATAATAATAATTTTTAATTCATCAAGGGGTCATGAGGTGGGAAGGGGGAGGGAGGGAAAAAGAGGAGCTGATACTAAGTGTTCTATAATAAATGTTTGGAAAATAACCGTGGCAACATATGTACAACTGTTCTTGATACAATTGATGTATGGATTGTTATGAGAGCTATAGGAGTCCCCAGTAAACGATCTTTTAATAAGTAACTAACAAAAGAAAGAACACCATACATAAAGAGAGCCAAAGGTCATTAAGAAGACAGGAAAGCAAGAGGATACCAAAGTGGACGCCAGAAGAAACTTCAAAACTTGCTCTTAGTCATGGAGTAGCTAAGGCAAATGGAAGAAATGAGGAAGTCAAAGAGTGGAACAGAACACTGAAATGGGCATAACAAAAGTAAAATATTATCATGAAATGTGCCAAGATCTAGAGTTAGAAAACCAAAAAGTAAGAAGATGCTCGGCATACCTTTTTATTTGTGTTATACTTATGTCATTTCATAGATCAATCACATCAAGCAGTATTGTACAATTGCTACCACTCTGTTTCTAAACATTCTTTTGCTCCCTGGACTCTTTGACCTTGTCTCTCTCTAGGCTCATCAATCCTGGGTTTCATATCTTAAACTAAAAGAACTCAAGAAATTTAAAGCCTTGAGTTGCAATATTGAAAGATTTGATGGGAAAAATATTGAATGATGCAGAAAGCATCAAAAGAAGATGGAAAGAGCACACAGTCTCTGTACCAAAAAGAGCTAGTGAAAACCCAACCATTTTAAGAGGTAGCATATGATCAAGAATCAATAGTATTAAAGGAAGAAGTCCAAGCTGCACTAAAGTCATTAGGCAAACCTCCAGGAACTGAAGGGATACCAATTGAACTGTTTCACCAAGCTAATGAAGCATTAGAAGCATACCAAGAGATTTGGAAGACAGCTAGTTGGACAACTGACTAGAAGAGATTCATATTTGTATCTTTTCCAAAGAAAAGTGACCCAACAGAATGCTAAAGTTAAAGAACAATATCATTAGTATCACATTGAAGCAAAATTTTGCCGAAGATCATCCTATAAGATTTGCAGCAATACATTATCAGGGAACTGCCAGAAGGTCAGGCCAGATTTAGAAGAGGACATTGAACAAGGGCTATTGTTGCTGACATCAAATGGATCTTGGCTGAAAGAGAAGACTAGAAAGATATTTATTTGTGTATTGTTGATTATGCAAAGGCATTTGAATGTGTAGACTATAACAAATTATGGGAAGCCTGGAGAAGAATGGGAATTCTAGACACTTAAGTGTGCTCATGTGGAACATGGACATAGACCAAGAGGCAGTAATGGGAAAAGAACAGAGGCATACTGCATGGTTTAAAATCAGGAAAGATGTGCTTTAGGGTTTCAATCTCTCATCATACTTATTCAATCTGTGTACTTAAAAAATCAGAGAAGCTGAGTTCTATGGAAAAATAATATGACATCTGGATCAGAAGAAGGCTAATCAACAGTCTACGACATACAGATGACACACCTTACTTGCTGAAAGTAAGGACTTGAAGCACTTGTTCCTGAAGATCCAGGATTTCCACCTTCCGAATGGATTACAATCAGTGCTCATAAACAAATAGGGAAGAGATTAAAGGACTCATTCCATCAGTTAAATCTACTGCACATGACCTCTTTAAAGTATTGAAAAGCCATAATCCTACTTTGAGGACTAGGGTGTGCCTGGCATGGCATTTTTCAATGCGTATTTCCTTCCCCCTCCCATTTTATTTGGGGCTCTTACAACTCCTGTTACAAACCATACATCAATTGTATCTGACATATTCGTACTTATATTCCATCATTCTTTTCTAGACATTTACTTTCCATTGAGCCCTTGGGATCAGCTTCAGTGGGTATTTTCAATATCCCCCTATGCATCTGAATGCTGTGCTTTGGGTAAGGAAGACCAAAGAAGAACCTATTCATCTGAATGATGGTGCAGGCAAAGAATCTCCAAAGTAGCACGGACTGTCAAAATGACCAACAATTGGTCTGGAAGAAGCACGGCCAGCATGCTATTTAGGAGCAAGGATGGCGAGACTTTGTCTGATGTACTCTGCACCTGTTATCAGAAGAGATCCATTCCTGGAAATGGCCATCATGCTTGCTAAAGTAGAGGGTCAGCAAAACAGGTGGCAGACTCTTGAAAAGATGGATTAACACAGTGGCCCAAACAAGGGCTCAAACATAAGAGTAACTATGAGTCAGAATCAACTAAATGCCACCTAGCAACAATTAATAACACACATTGAAAAAAAACCCAACCACTTCATTGTTACTACAATCCTAACACAGGATTTCACGTTTGAAGAAATGAACCTCAGAGAGTCTAAGTAACTTGCTCACATCTCAAAGCCAAGCTCCTCTGGTTCCTGAACCTATCTTTGCAATCACTGTGCTATTCTGAGTAGATGACTGAGCCATAAAGCAATTGTCTAGAAGACTGGCTAGTTTGGAAGAGGAGGTAGGAAGATACCTGTGTCCATATAATATGGGCTAATGTGAGGAGACAGTGAAGGAAGGAATATTTAGTGTGGAATTCAGGATTAATTTTTGCATTCTTACCACCAGGATTTCATTGTTAACTCTATTTTGGTTTGGCAATGATTTATGCAATTGTTCTTTGTTAATAAAGAAATGAATATCTATGAATATCTAAGTCCTTAATTGTCCTATCTGTGATGAAGATGAATCATCTTAATAAAATAATACCTAGACCTTTCTTAGTTTAAACCCTTATTTCACATAAAAATATTATTGACTCAGAGGGAATACTCTTTAGTCTTCCTTCTTTTTTTGTTTTATTACCATGCAGGTAATTTATAATTCAGATTTAGCCTCTTCTTAGCCCTGTCTGATGCTGGCCTCTTTTTGGCTCTTGTCCCTTTGTCCCCGAGATCACTTGGCCCCTTGGGCCTCTTGGGCTGGCCCAGCTTTGGCCCCTTTGGGTTCCGTGTTTCACAGCACTTTGGATCTGTCAATAACCAAGACCCTGCCTCCTCAACCCCTCCTGTATCTTCCAACTTCATCTTTGGCCACCAGAGGGAATTCAGGCATCGCCTCAATAAAACAAGCTTTATACATGACCAGTGCTGGCCAGGCTGGGCAACTACAGTGGAACAGACAGAATAGCCCTTCCCTGTTGTGTTTATTCTAGCGGCCAACGGCCCTAGGTTTCAGTTAATGTGAATATGTGACTTCTGCAGCACCTATCTCCAGAAGTACCCTGGTTAGGGTGGGCAGTTTCGCTGCCTCAAATTCTGGGAATTTGGGTCACAGCTCTGCACTCAGAGCAAGGCTCACTGCTGGCCTAATTTTCGGACCACAGAAGCCTGTGAGTTGTTTTTGCATGTGTGTGGGTGAAGGAAGCTCACTGTATGCTGGTGGATGCGGCAGTCAATTTTTCTTTTTGTCTGCAGAACCTCTCATCTTGAAATACACTGTTACCCGCCCACACGCATCCACCATGGAGGGGAGAGGTAAAGATCTCTTATTACTTTCTATTTTATTGATTTGCTTTTCGAAATTCCATTTCTTAAGTACAAGCTTACTCTGCCTTTGAAACCAGGAAAGGAATGTTTTCCACAATAATCCTTCTGATGACAGTGTGGATGATGGGTGATTGAGGAAAGGCCTGAAGTAAGGGAGATCCGGGAGAAGCTGGTTTGGTGGGACCAGCATGACAGGACAGCCATTTAAAGGTGGCTTTCCAGCCAATTTTCTGGGTACAAATATTAGCTCCTCTTTTGTTTCTTGGCTGTGTGGATGTGGGCCAGGGGTTCTACTTCTCTATACTATATATTTTTGTTTTCCACACGAAGATGAAAACAGTTGTTCAAGAAAGGGTGTTGAGTTGGCTTAAAAGACTCGACATAAAGAAAGTATGCAGAATAATTTCCTTGCATGCAGTAAGACTCACCCCAAGCAGTAGCTATCGTTGTTAGCTGCTGCGGAGTCAGTTGTGATTTATTGAAGCCCTGCGGACAACAGCGTGAATCACTGCCTGGGCCTGTGCTGTGCCCACATTAGCGACCACTGTCTATTATCATCATCACTGCTACTTGTGTTTTTATTAAACGAAGACTGGGGCAATTTGAATAAATTTGAGAGGCAAGAAAGGTTGTGGGTTTTAGGATGGAAAGTCCCATATCTTGGGAGCTTCCTCAGTGCCAGGAAAATTGGGAACGGTTTGCACTACCAGCTTTGAGACCTAAGGAGAGGCAGTTCACCGCTGCCGAGAAGGGTCTGGGGGAGGAGCTAACTGGGAGGAAGTGGATGTACCTAAGAGTGAATGTCCTGAGTTTGAAGAATGGTCTCATCTTTCCACTCTCATCATTTATTGCTAGAACCTTAGACCATGCACCATTTTTGTTCTTTGCTCAGTAAGAATAGGGTTGACTGAGGGCAATACGGTCTTGATTTTAGATTCTTCCTATAGGAGTATTTTATAGATCCCCTTTGAATCAAGCTTGTTGCTTGGTGCCATAGAGTTGATCCTGATTCACAGTGACTTCAAGTGACATAGGGCTTCCTTGGCTGTAATGGTATGGCAGCAGACCACCAGATTTTTCTCTCATGCAGCTGCTGGGTGGATTTGAATGTTCAACCCTTTGGTTACCAGTTGAGCCCAACCATTTGCGCTACTCAGTCTCCTTGAATAAAGACTAGTGCTATGCCCCAGCATGCTTCTCTGAAACGGATGCTTACAGAGTTTCAAAAACTGTCTAATTCTTTGCTGTTTCTGGTGACTGAGCTATTAAGCAACAGGGGTGGAGAGGGATGTTGATTATATTAGAGACAACAATTCTATTCTTGTCCCAGAGTGGTAAATATAATGTAGTTGGGCATTTTTTGTGTTTAGACAGTTCAGGCTAAAATGATCAGAAGTTTCCAAACAAAATATCCAAGGAAATTCTCTCTTGCCCTAGCAGAAGACGTGAGGCTACGTTGTAAAGCGGAGGCACGTATTCTTCTTTGTGTAAGGAGGAAATAGGGGACTAGGCTCTGCAAAAGAGCCTCAGTTCAGTTTAAAGAGCCAGGCAATAACACAAACAGTGAATACTACTGTCCATGATTTCCTATTTTAGCTCCTTTCTTTAAATAACACAGATGAATCCTACTGCTGGGGAGTTGTGCTAACGATCGATTGGCCTGGATGCAGCAAAACTGGTGCAACTAATTCCCCGCCATTTATCCTGTGCTTTCATGCCCCACTCCCCTTCCTCCTCCCTCCCTTCCTTCCTTCCTTCCTTCCTTCCTTCCTTCCTTCCTTCCTTCCTTCCTTCCTTCCTTCCTCCCATGAAATAAAAAACAAAGCAAACTCTACAGATCAGAATTTCATGCCCATCCCTTCTTTCTCCCCTGTGACAATGCACTATAAAATGCAAATAAATGAATGATGTAAATACACGTATAAGAGAGTACAATTTAAATAAAAAATTATCCATCTCATAATTTCTGGGTATCTCTACTTGCCAGGTGTGCTAACACAGATAATGTTCTTTTCATGTGGAAGGACTGATGTTTGCTTATGGATTATAAAAATAATACTGTATATTTATCAAGGGGGCCACAAAGCTTAATGTTTTTCTCTTGGGTTTGTCAGTCAAACAAATCAACACTGGAAACCTAGGTCTGAAATTTGTCTTGTGTGACTTTGGGTAAGTAATTAACTTTAAGCTTCTATAAAATGAATATTTAAAAGAGCCAAGACAGAGAATAGTTTTGTGGGTGGAGTAAGACAATACATTTAAAATTCTTAGCTCAATGCCTGGCATACTTGACAGATATTATTATTATTAAGGCGCTCTGGTGGCATAGTCGGTTACATCTTGGGGTGGTAGTGGCAAAGTTGGTAGTTCAAACCCATCAGCAACTCTGAGGGAGAAAAAGGAAGCTTTCTGCTCCCATAAAGATTTACAGCTTCAGAAATCAAAAGAGGCAGTTTATACTATGTCCTGTAGGGTCACTAAGAGTGAGATTAAACTTATTGTCCTTGAATTTTTTTTTTTGGAATTATTACTAGAGCACATTTTCACTTCTGGATCACACACTGTTCACAACAGATCTCCCCGAGAGATAAAGCAAAACACCATGGCAGGTTCCATTCATTCATGGGAAAGTGGTAAATGAACTAAGCAAAGATTGGTTTATGAATGATTGTAAGTGAGGTGTAGATTTGTAATGTTTAAGTTCTAACATTAGCTAGGGATTTGGTAGCAAATGTGAATAGAATTTCTGTTCTAAAAATAGATAATAATAATAATAATTAATAACTGGTATTTCAAAGCACCAACTTAATAGTATTTTTATTTTGGTATTTAGTGAGATGAATGGTCAGTATAGGAATTCAGTGAAATAATAATAGAAAAATTTCATGCTCTGACCCAGAAGGTACTATGAGAGGAGAAAGCAGGTTTCTGAGCAGGAATCAGTCTAGAACTACAAGAAAGGGGGTAAAAGCACAGGCCCATTTGTGGCAGGGGCAAGGTCAGTCTGAAATAATATTACCAACATGGTGTTGGAATTCACAAGCCAAGAAGTGCCATTTCAGTGGATTCTGACCCATGACATCTTTTGGTGCCTGGAAGATAAAGATATAAACTAGCTCTGGATAGTTTCTCCATTGAGAATACTTGGGAGTTTCATAGGAAAAAGGACAAAAATAAAACTGAAAAATGCATTAGTTTTCACTGGAGATGAGTACACACACATACACACACACGTGTGCACACAAACACAGCCACACACACTCTTCACAAACCATTTGATGAGAAAATCTATTATGAACATGAATCAGCAGATAGACTGAACAAGGGATTAGGTTACTAACACAGTTTGCATTATTATCAGATTTATTTTAAATTTTATTAAAAAAAACTGGTACAAAGGCAAATGTTGCCTAGAATTTTATAAAATAAAGTCAAATTTCGTGATACAAATAAATAGATATTTTAAAAGAAAGTGAAGAAAGAAGCAAAATAATAAAATATTAATTATTTCTAAATAGGACATAAACTAAAAGTGTACATCAAATATATATAAACATGTATGTTATGTCGGCATAGATAAATGTAGCAAAGTTGAATGTACTGCTTAACATTTTAGCTTTTATTTTTATTTTATTTTATTTTTTTCAATTTTTAATAATTTTATTTTCATTTGTTTTGATTATTTTTTTTCCATCTTCTACTTTAATTCTTTTTTTTTCTTCTTTTACATTTTATTAGGGACTCCAACAACTCTTACCACAATCCATACATATACATACATCAATTGTATAAAGCACATCCATACATTCCCTGCCCCAATCATTCTCAAGGCATTTGCTCTCCACTTAAGCCCCTTGCATCAGGTCCTCTTTTTTTCCCCCCCTCCCTCCCCTTTCACCCCTCCCTCATATGCCCTTGGTAATTTATACCTCGTTATTTTGTCATATCTTGCCCTATTCGGGGTCTCCCTTCCCCCCTTCTCTACTGTCCCTCTCCCAGGGAAGAGGTCACATGTGGCTCCTTGTAATCAGTTCCCCCTTTCCAACCCACTCACCCTCCACTCTCCCAGCATCGTCCCTCACGCCCTTGGTACCTCCAACCCTCATATGTACCAGTGTACAGCCTCTGTCCTATCCAGCCCTGCAAGGTAGAATTCGGATCATGGTAGTTGGGGGGAGGAAGCATCCAGGATCTGGGGGAAAGCTGTGTTCTTCATCGATACTACCTCACACCCTAGTTAACCCATATCCTCTCCTAAGCCCCTCTATGAGGGGATCTCCATTGGCCGACACTTGGGCCTTGGGTCTCCACTCTGCACTTCCCCCTTCATTTAATATAATATATATATACACATACATATATACATATACACATATATACACATACATACACACACTTATATCTTTTTTTTTTTTTTGCATGATGCCTTATATCTGGTCCCTTGGGCACCTCGTGATCGCACTGGCCGGTGTGCTTCTTCCATGTGGGCTTATTTGTTTCTGAGCGAGATGGCCGCTTGTTCACCTTCAAGCCTTTAAGACCCCAGACACTATCTCTTTTGATAGCCGGGCACCATCAGCTTTCTTCACCACATTTGCTTGTGCACCCATTTGTCTTCAGCGATCCTATCATGGAGGTGTGTAGTCTATGATATGATTTTTTGTTCTTTGATGCCTGGTAACTGATCCCTTTGGGACCACTCGATCACACAGGCTGGTGTGTTCTTCCATGTGGACTTTGTTGCTTCTGAGCTAGATGGCCGCTTGTTTATCTTCAAGCCTTTAAGACCCCAGTCACTATCTCTTTTGATAGCCGGGCACCATCAGCTTTCTTCACCACATTTACTTGTTCACCCACTTTGGCTCCAGCCGTTGTGTCGGGAGAGTGAGCATCATAGAGTTCCAATTTAATATAAGAAGGTATTCATGCATAGAGGGAGTGTTTGAGTAGAGGCCCAAGGTCCTTCCGCCACCTTAATACTTGACCTATAAATATCGACACAAAGATCTATTTCCCCAACCTCCTATATATATTTGCATGTACATGTCTTTGTCTAGACCTCCATGAATGCCCTTTGACTCCTAGCTCTTTCCTCCATCTCCCTTGACCTTCCTCCTGCCCTACTACCATGCTTCATCGCCACCTGGGCTAGAGTATACCTCTTCTCTAAGCAACCTTACCCTTGATCATTTCCCATCAGGCCTGCCACTCCCCCTTCTCTACCCTTTGGGGTCCCATGTTTTTCCCTTGTCCCTGGGTTTGTTAACACCACTTCCTTACCCCCCCTACCCCCCACCCCAAGTCCCCCCGGAACTGTCGGTCCCGTTGTTTTTCATCCAGATAGTTCATCCAGCCTGTCCTATTCAGACAGACCTGTGGAGTCACTAACATGCACGAAAACTAGACAGAGGAACACAAAGCAACAGTATACAACCAGACAACAAAACAACCAAAACAAACCACTGAAAAAGAACAGAACAAAACAGTTCACAAGAGAAAAGCTTGTAGTTAGTTCAGGGATCTTTGCTGGCCCTTAGGAGCGTTTTCCAGTCCAGTCTGTTGGGGCACCACACCCTGGCCCCAAAGTCCACTTTCAGCATTCCCTGGGGACCTTGCCACTCCATTCCCTTGCTGTTCCGCTGCACTCCCCCAGTGATTTGCCTCAGTGTGGTGGGATCAGGTCAGGTGCAATTCCCACACTGTGTCTCCGGTGCTGTCCCCTGTATCGCCCTTAGTCACTGAGGGGCATCATGTCTCATAGTAGGGCCAGCCATGTTGTTCTCTCTGTGGACTGGCTGCTCTACTCAGGAACATCATCATCACGGCCTGGTGGGCCAGGCTGTGCTCCACTCTCTCCTCCTGCCCCTTCATCTGCTCCCGTGTGCTCTGATCAAATATGTCCATCTCCCATAGCTGCAGGGTCAATGTTGTCCTTTGGAACAAGTTCTTTTCGGGGGAGGGGCAGGAATCCACTTAATTTATGGTGCTGGGGCCAGCCTCCCAGACCTCTCCACCGGTTCCGTCCTCCACGCCGGGATATTGCATTCACACCTTGCGACACTGGGTTGAAGTCTGGTCCCACTTTCCCTGTGGAGATATAAACCATACCCTCCCCTTGGGTGGATTAATGCCCCATTTCTGTCATGCTGATTGTACTTACCTCAGGGGACTCATGTTGTACCTGTCCCTTTGGGTCTGGCTTACCTCGCTTAACATAATTCCTTCCAGCTCTTCCCATGAAATAACGTGTTTCATGTGCTCATCGGTGCTTTTTAGTGCTGCATAATACTCCATTGTGTGTATGTGCCAAAGTTTGCTAATCCACTGGTCTATCGATGGAAACTTAGGCTGTTTCCAAGTCTTTGCTATTGTGAATTGTGCCGCAATAAACATTGGAGCGCATATGACTGGTCGTGTTTTATTTGCTGCTTCAACCGGGTATATGCCCAGTAGAGGGATGGCTGGGTCGTAAGGTAGATCAATTTCCATTTTCTTTAGGTATCGCCAGATTGCTTTCCACAGTGTCTGTACAAATCTGCACGACCACCAGCAGTGGAGGAGGCATTTTAGCTTTTATTTATTTATTTTTTAAAATCTTTTTATTGGGGCTCATAAGGCTCTTATCACAATCTGTACATACATCAATTGAGCAAAGCACCCTTATACATTCGTTGCACTCGTCACTCTCATAATTCACCTTCCACTTGGGTTCCTGGAATCAGCTCGGTTTCCCTTTTTTCCCCCATCCCCCTCCCTCCCCAATCCCACCCCTGGTCCCTTGATAGTTTATAAATAATTATTATATCTTATCTTACACTCCCCGGTGTCTCCCCTCACCCGCCTCCCCCTTGCCAATCTCCCAGAGAGGAGGTTACACATAGATCTCCGAGATCGGTTCTCCCTTTCTACATGCCCTTCCCTCCTGGTGTCGCCACTCCCACCGCTGATGTTGAGGGGTTCGTCTGTCCTAGATTCCCTGTGCCTCCAGATCCCCACTGCACCGCTGTACATCCTCTGGTACAACCAGGTCTGCAAGGCAAGGTAGGATTGGGGTCATGATGATTGGGAGGGGAGGAAGCGTTCAGGAACTAGAGGAAGGTTTTGAGTTTCATTGTTGTTACACTGAACCCTGAGTGGCCCATCTCCTCCTCACTACCCCTCTGGAAGGGGTGTCCAGCTGTCTACAGGTGGGCATTGGGTCCCCATCATGCACTCCCCCTCTTTCACGGTGATGTGATTCTCACCACCACCTCACCTTTGATGTTGGAGACCTGGTCTCCTCTGTCCTTCATGGTCACCTATGTTGGTGTGCTGCTTCCGTGTGGGCTCGGTTGCTTCTGGGCTAGATGGCCGCTTGTTTGCTTTCAAGCCTTTAAGTCCCCAGACGCTATATCTCTCAGTAGCCGGGCACCATCCGCCTTCTTCACCACACTTGCTTATGCACACTTTCGTCTTCAGCCATTATGTGAGGAAGGTGATCACACAATGATTGTTTTTGTTCCTTTGTATCTGCTACATGGTCCATTCAACACCTTGTATTCGCTTAGGCTGTGTGCTTCTTCTCTGTGGGCTTTGTTGCTTCTGAGCTAGATGGCCGCTTATTTGCCTTCAAGCCTTTAAGACCCCATTTTAGCTTTTATAATGTAAAAATGAGTTTTCCATTTTTACACTAACTCACTTGCTTATACATTTATATTTATAGCATAAATATTTATTTTCCTAAATATCTGTCATAAAACATATTTCACTTTAAACAAAACATTTTCACATTATTGAATTTAAATTGCTACATATTTCAGGGTAACCTATTACTGTCATGATAATATTCATCTTTCCTGATGTACAAATTTATTTCCATAGCTCAATGTAAAATTTATAAGTATTTTAATGCTAACCAATTTTGTCTTACAGATTTTCATTACAATGCTTCCCTGTTTATTTATCAGTATCATCAATCAATCTCAAAGCATGTGGAAGAGTTAACATTTTAGGGGCAATCAGCAAATCAAATATATATCATCCAGCATATGAAAGCAAAAGATTGTAGCTAATTATGGGAATCTTAACACAATACAGGCTTAATTGCTAGTATTTGAAGGCTTGCAGACATAGCATTCTTTGCTTCTGGGGACATGGATTTCAGAAGTATTCCCACCATTCTGTGATAAGAGTAGCTCATTTATACATGTGCTGTTTGGGCAAACAATATGATTTATGCGGAACACCTGTTTTCCTTCTTGGAATCTGGCATTTTGGTATGGGCTATAGGCAGAGGGTGCCTATGTGAGAACTACCCTTACCCAAGCCAAGCCAAGCCAAAACAAACCAAAACAAACCAAACCAAGCACCAACAAACTCACTGCTATTGAGTCAATTATAGCAGCGGCCCTACAGGACAGGACCAATATTTAATAAAAACACTGGGTACTGACACTTCAGTGAGCTTTCCTAATACACAACATTTCACATGTGTTGTTTTAACTAATTTCAGGGAAAATTAAGTGTATCCTGCGTGACTTCGTGGGCAGAGGACCCTTGGCAGTTTGCCTCTGTTTTATTTGGACTTTATTCCTGTGCCTTTTTCTGAATTTTCTTATAAGTTTTTGCTGTAATATATCATAGCTGTGAATACTAGAGGGCTTGAAAAGTTACAGGAAAAATAGAATTAATAATAATGGAAAAATTCTACAAAATTTTGTAAGTCCTCTTGTTTTAGGAAACTCCTATAAAACATACAGAGACATTGAATTGTCTTTGTAACTCTTAGGTTTTATCCACTGAAGTCTATAGTCATACATATATATAAGAATGAAGGTTAATTTGAGAATGATGAGGGCAATGAATGTACAGATGTGCTTTACACAATTGATGTATGTATGGATTTTGATAAGAGTTGTATGATCCCCTAATAAAAAGATTAAGCAAAGAATGAAGGTTAAAACATAAATACTTTATTCCGTCTTTGCACCGGTTACTAGTTTTTCAATGAGGGGCTCCCCTAAGTTTCCAAAGGAAAGAGCCGCACCTTCAAATCTCATAAGTAATAAAGTGAATAGCATGCAAAAGAGTCAATGTTACTGGTCTGGAGTAGATGCTGTGTCATCGTCTTGAAAGGGAAGGTCCTTGCTTCTGGGGCAGTGTTCAGCGATACTGCCTTTAGTGAAGGAATGCTACTCACGTGCCTCTTGGCCCCAGAAACTCATGGCACCCGAGCACAGGAGAAGCAAGTACAGGAGAAGCAAGTATCAAGCTGAGGGAGTGATATCCTGTGTCTCGATCTGCTGCTTATAAATGTTTGATCACTATGGCCCTTTGAACATGTGTACCCAATTTTGCTGATATGTTTTTTGGCATTTTCCATGCCACCATATGGGTTATCTATTTTACCTAGGTCATTACTTATCTGTTCTTTTCAGGCTCACCATCTAGATGTGACTAATTCTTAATTTAGGCTTACAGCACCCCTTATAGGCAGCCTCTAATTTATGACTATGTTCCTTGATTAGTTGAACTTGGGCTTCATTTAAGTTGAATATATCTCTTTCTCTATTTGCTTTTCATTATTGTTGCCTTTTATTTTCAGTATCTTTATAAATTGATCTTTATTTGTCAGCATCAGTGTTGAAACAATGAAGTCAGAGTTATAATAACAGTTATAATAGCTATCAGGTGCATGTGTGGTTCAATTACGCATGCTATTAGAGTGGAATATTGCAGAAATTACTATCCATTATAACAACCTACATCAACACTGAAATAGCCTGTTATATGGAAATGTTTTGATCAGTAAGTCATAGCAGCTGTGAGTGAATATCAGAGAATGATGACATTATGTAACATTGTATGTAGTTGTTTACTAACAATAAGATGCAATACACCAACAATAACTCTGATGTGCAGTTTAACATAGCTCAAATACGGCCCAAGTGGTTCTCCTGTAATATCCTTGAGCCTATAGGTGGAGGACCGTTTTATTAAAAATCATTTTATTTATTTATTTTTAATTTTTAATAAGTCATTATATTGGATGCTCTTACAGCTCTTATAACAGTCCATATATCAATTGTATTAAGCACATTTGTACATATGTTGCCATGATCATTTCCAAAACATTTTCTTTCTACTTGAGTCCTTGGTATCAGTTCCTCTTTTTCCCCCTCCCTTACCTCCCCTCCCACTCTTGTGAACCTCTGATAATTTATAAATTATTTTTATTTTTTACATCGTCTGCTGTCTCCCTTCACTAACATTTCTGTTGTTCATCCCCTTCCAGTGTTGGAGGGTTTGTACATGAATCATTGCGATTGGCTCCCCCTTTCTTCCCCTTCTCCCCCACCTTCCCCCTCCTCTCAAGGTATCGATACTCTTATTATTGGTCCTGAAGGGTTTATATGTCCTGGATTCTGTGTGTCAAGAGCTCCGATCTGTACCAGTGTACATGCTCTGCTCTAGCCAGTTTTTTAAGATAGAACTGGGGTCATGATAGTGGAGGGGAGGGGTGAGGAGGAAGCAATAAAGAACTAGAGGAATGTTGTGTGTTTCCTCACTGATAAACTGCATCCTGGCTGACTCATTCCTTCCTTGTTCCCTTCTGTGAGGGGATGTCCAATTTTCTACAGATGGGCTTTGGGTTTCCATTCTGATCCCCCTCATTGACATCCAAATGGCTCTTTGTTTTGGGTCTTCTGTTGTCTGATACCTAATCCCATCAACACCTCCTGATAACATGGCCTGGTGTGCTTCTTTCAGGGGGGCTTTGCTGCTTCCCTGCTAGATGGCCACTTGTTTAACTCCAAGCCCCTAGGACCCCAGATGCTGTATCCTATAACAGCTGGGCACCATCAACTCTCTTCACCACATTAGCTTATGCACCCATTTTGTCTTCAGTGATCGGTGTTGGAAAGGCAAGTGAGTATTCAGTGTCAGAAAGGTGAATTTTACAGTATTCCAGGTTATTAGAGCAAAGAGTTCTTGGGTTGAGGGAGTGTGTTAGGGTTCTCTAGAGAAACAAAACCAGATTTATGATATGGATAGGTATATACAACATGAAGAAATAAACAGCTAATTAGTCTACAGAGCAGTACAGAGGGCTCAGTTCAACTCACTTCCGCGAGACAGTTAATATACTGGCAGTCCTTCAACTCACAAGGGCTGCCGGGTATAAGTCAAGGAAGCAGACAGCTGAGTCTTCTGTCGTGCAATCTAGGTAGTCCGGCTACAGGCAGCAAACAGCAGGGCAGGTCACCGACAGTCAGCCAGATGACAGGTTCCAACAGTCCCCAGCTCAAGTGATGTATACACCAGCATTGTGGCAAAGTGTCTCGAAGGAACCTCAAACTATAGTGACACGGTCCATGGGTTGGATGTCCCATGGGCAGTGAAGCTTGCAAGTTGAGGTAGAGAACTAGCTAAGGCAGCCTCACACTGGTCCAATCATCAGAGAGCAAGAGACGGAAAGGCAAGGCTCACTGAGCCATTTATCTCTTTGTCCTTCAATTAAACTGCAACCTCATTAATCCCACATGTGTTTATTGGCCTGGTTGGCACAATAAACCTACTGATCACAGGGAGTATTTGAGTAGAGGCTCAATGTCTATCTGCTACCTTAATAGTTAACCTATAAATATATTTACATAGACCTATATCCCTATTGTTATATATTAATATATTTATACATATACATGCCTACGTTTTACCTCTGTAAATGCCTTTTGCATCCTAGTTCTTTCCTCCTGTCCCACTATCATGTTTGACTTCATTCGGCTCTCTGTACTTTTTCTGGGCTACATTGCACCTGATCGAACCCCACCAGTAGGAGGGGTTCCAACTATCCCTCTAGCCTAGTTGGAGGATTTTGATACAAATATATTGTTATTGGAATTTAATGAGCTTTTCAATATACTCTATCATGTAACAAAATGCTTTTTGCTATTGAGTTAATTTAATTTTTTACTTAAAACCTAAATATTTAGGCTTAATTTGGTGGACTGAATTACACTTGGCTATTAAGGAATAACCTCAGATTTGATTTAGTTACTCCATAATGTATGGTTTGATAGAAATGACTGTTTTCTGTTTCAGCAATGCAAATTTTATTCAAATGAGTTTATAATCATATCTTGAAACAAATTATGAATCTGATTATTTTGGTGTATTAAATGACAACAACTTATGAATATTTATTTTACATTTATTTTTATTGATTCTATCCAAGTTCATATTCCAATTATGTTTATTTATTCATTCCCTTAACAAAAATTCATGGACACATATATTAACCAGATACTATGGTTGGCACTGATGATTCATGATGAACCTGCCTTCATAGACTTCATAGTCATAAAACCTGCCTTCATAGACTTTTTCAGTCTAGTAGAAAAGAAAGTTTTGAGATGAACTTCTGCATGTTATAGATTCCTAGATTCATTCATTAGGACAGAAATGATAACTCCTCTAGGCAATGGGCTAAATGGTGACCCCTCCCCATCAACCAACCACACAAACACACACACACACATACACGCACTCACACACAAAAGCATGTCCATATATGAATCCTTGGAATTAGTGAATATTAACTTAAAATAAAGGCTGTATCTAAGAACCTTAAACTCCTTCCATAGAAAATTGAGACCACTTAACAATAATAACAGCTACCAATTATTGCTCTTAATCCTAGAGTAGCTAAAGGAAATGGAAGAAATGATGAAGTCGAAGTGTTGAGCAGAAAATTTCAATAGGAAACTCAAGAAGACAAACTATTTTAATGAAATTGGCAAAAACCTCGAGTTAGAAAAACACTCAGCACAAACTGAAGTAACTGAAGAAAAACATTCAAGCCTCACGTTGCATTCTTGAAAGAGTCTATGGGAAACTATCGAGTGGTGTAGGAAACGTCAAAGGAACCTAGAAAGGAAACACAAGCATTTCAAGAGGTAGCAGATGATCAAGGACCAACGGGACTGAAGGAGAAAGTCCAAGTTTCACCAAAAAAACAAACAAACAAAACCCCTCCAGGAATTGGCTGCAACAATGGGTTGAAGCATAACGATTATGGGGACGGTGCCCGACTGGGCAGTGGTTTGCTCTGCTGTACAGAGGACTGCGGTGTGTGGGAACAGACTCGATGCACTGACACCACCCCACCAGTTGGGGCATGCTGCCTGAGCTTCACGAGGGCCTCTGCTGAGAACAAAGCGAGCATCTGATTGATGCACACATCAGCCCAGGGAGAGACATTGCCCCTCTTCTTAGTTAGATAGGATTATTGAGTTAGTGCATTTCTATAGTGACGCTCTCGTTAATTGGCATCGAATCAATTCCTAGCGAGTCTAAAATCCCATATTTGTTGTGTGGCAAAGACTCAGGATTTGAATCAAGTCGACTCCCCAAACTCGTGTCTTAGGTCACTGTGCTTTTATAGATATTAGCAGGGACTCAGCCCATTTGCACTATTGTGAGATTTGACAACATAATGCTTTAAGTGGCAAATTGTCTCTATTTTTATCTGCTCTTACTGGGCCCTGGCCAGGAACCACTGTTCAGGTACTACACACTTAGGAAATGATAGGGTCACCTCTGGCAAGCTCCGCACACCTCAGTTTGCCTCTACTAGCTAGGTGCCACCGTGGGAACAATGCTTTATTTGTTCACGGTTCGAATTGTGTGACCCAGGAGCTCAACACTTGTAGCATGATTATTTCCACTGATAATGAGTCCAAATAAATGAAGATTGTGTGATTTCTACCTCAGCATCGTTATCTTCTCTCTCCCTGTGATATATATAGTATGTGTTATTTCCTCTTACATGGCAAAACAGTCTGTCTTTAAAATTGATTCCAGTAGTGGTAGCGGTCCATGCTTTAACGCCCGAGACTATCATGGGAAAATATATCACTTCACATGGCAAAATAATTTTACACATACATTTGCCATCTAAGCCCGCTGCATGTTGGCATCGACTTGAGGCAGTGAGTTGACTGAGCTATCCCTCGAAATGAAATACCAACCCCCCTGCCAGGAAGTTCATTCCAACCCACAGTAGGGTTTCCAAAGCCGTAAAACTTAGGGGAGCAAATAGGCACATCTTTCTCCCAAGGAGTGGCTGGTTGGTTTGAACCACTGACCTTGCTGTCAGCAGTCCAATGCTTACCCGACAGCACTACCAGGACTCGAATCCTGTAAGCCCTTAACAGTAGGAAAATTCCTCCCCGTGAAGTGAGAGAGGTGAAGGAGGGACAGTCAGAGAGGTTTCAAGCAAGAGAAGAATTTGATGCTCTTTCAAAATGTGATCTCAAGGGGCCCAGGGGCAAGCCCGAAGAAGCACCTCTAGGAATTTTTACAGCCAGCAAGGAAACTCAGACCGTAGTCTTTCAGTGAGAAAGGACTCAATTTGGTCAACAACCTGAATGTATTAGAAGTGGATGCTTCCCTTGAGCCTCCAGTAAAAAAAAATGCAGTTTACAGACTCCTTGAGATTTAGCTAGTGAGAGGTGTTGAATTCCTAACCTGTAGAACTCTGAAATTATAATGGGCTATGTTTTAGCCATTAGGCTGGAGGTCATTTATTGTGAAAACAATTGAAAATATAGGCTAGTCCAATCCTTATTCTAGATATTAGGTCTAGGCCATATTTGATTTTGAGGAAAATTGACAGTTGTTAAAACTATTGTTTCTGAGTTGTAATTCTTATTATTCCTTGCATGCTCATTTACTATTAAAATAACAAGATTAAGAAATTCAGCTGTCAAAATCAATTTTTATAGTTGGAATAAATTGAAATTCTTTATTAAATTTATTTTTCTGTGTTTTCCGGTAGAGGAAAATAACTCAATGCTTCTAATGACTTCTCTGAGTAACAAGGTAGTCCCAAAGTGCAATCATCTCCTTCCCTCCATGCCACCGAGTGGCGGGAGACCTCGTGGGTGTCAGGCTGGGCTCACTTATATAAAGGGGCTCCAGAGACACACTCCTTTTTATTAAGGACAGAGCTTGTTTACTCTTTATGAAGCCCATACTTTTTTGTCACCTGCATGAAAGCAGTAAGTGAAGGCAATTAATTATGCATCTTGCACAAGCAATTTCATCCAGTTGACATTATTATCTATGTTGAGTTTAATGCTGCTCTGAATTCCAAATAAAGCTGGACTTTACCCTAGTAGACTAGCAGCTGCCTCCTTATTTAGCACCGAGTGGACAGCAGGACAAAGAATTGCCTTCTTTTTCTTGCATTCTCTTAGCAATAGTCACTTGCTATTCAACGACGGGCACAAAAAAAAACCCCTTATCTTTTGATATAACAGCAAGAACATGGAATACAGGAACTCAAGTATATTTCCCCCCTCCCATTCCATTGTAGCAGAGGGAGATAATTGTAATGCGTATCATGTGGACAGGGTTTTCTTGGGACTGACACGGAAAGCTTTAAATAAAAAAAATTACAGACTCTTTTCTCCAACTGATTTTGAGCCTAGTCTCTTTTTGTCCCATTACTACTTCTTCCTTGTTGCTGTTTCAGATGTTAGGTAAAAGTAGAAGTAGAGAATTTCTCAAAGGCAAGATGTGTTAGCTGAAAAAAAAAAGGTAAGTTATGAATAAAGCAGAGTTAAAAAGATTTATGTGTTACAAGATTTTTTTATAGCTTATAGATGTTAGTAACATGTACAAACATTCAAATATATTGAGAATTTGCTGTGTATCAGACATTGGCCTGGGCACCTGGCATGCATTCATTAGGTTAACCCCTCCTCCAACCTTGCTCTGTAGGTACCAAGATCGCCATCATCATCATTTTCACATTTAGAAACTGAAGCCAGAGAGGTAAGTCATTTGTCCCAGGTCACGCAGTTGATGCGTTTCAGAGCAGAATGCAGTGTATAGTACATTGCACACTCAACTGATGAAACATTCCTCCATATCTTTTTGACCTGTAGCATGTCATAGAATTAGTGGGCCCTGAAACACAGTTTTTGGAATCTTGGAGTAGAGATAACAGAGTGGCGGAGAGGTGGAGCAGCAGCGCAGAATGTTTTATACATTTTCCACTATAGGAGATGGATGTTCCAGAAGCCCCAATGTCCAAGGATACCTTCCCCATCTTGGATATCAGAGATACTAGATTGATAGCTAAGAGACAGCATTTTAAAGCCTGTGATCTTCGCTCCCAGGGGATTTCTTGCCCTGCCTAGTAAGAAAATTGAGTTTTGAAGAAACAGAACTAATTCTGGTACATACCAGAGAGCCACAACCCAAATTTTAGAACCATTGTTAATTCACTTAAGTCTGTAGCCTGATCTCAACTAGTCAGGCCTCAAACATTGTCCTGAGCAGACTGTAATGAAGATTGTATCTGAAGGGGCTGCATTACTTTTGGGAAAATTCCACTATCTTTTAATTTCATTTTCTACAAACCTTTGAAAGTCTCTTTACCCTAGAAGGCTATTGTTTTTATAGGGTGTGAATAGGAAAATTAAATAGCCATAAACATATTAAAGTATGCTTATCCTTACTCATTATTAAGGAAATAAAACTGAGGACATGAGTTGTCATCCTTCCTACGTACAAGTTGGCACTTAAAGAGGTTCGATAAAATATACAGTTGAAAATATCCTTTCATTTACCACTGATGGGAGGGCAAGTTATCCCATAATTTTTGAAGAACTCTTTGGAAGTATAAAGTAAAATTGATATGGAATGGGAAATGAATGGACAAAATATTTCTAGCCCTAGGGTGATCCTCCTTTCTCTTTGTGCCAAGCTATCTCTCATACAGTCTTTACAGTGCAGACTTTGGTAGACTGTTGTTATGGATGGAATCGTGTCTCTAAAACTGGTATGTTCAAGTCTTAATCTTCTGAACATAATCTTGTTTGGAAAAACAGGGTTTTTCTTTTGTTAGCAGTTGGGTCAAACAAGGCTCACTGGAATAAGATGGGTTGTAAACCTAATCTGGTGGTGCTATGGGTCAGGCATTGGGCTGCTAATTGCAGAGTCAGACGTTCAAGCTCACTAACCACTCTGTGGGAGAAAGAGGAGGCTATCTGCTCCTGGAAAGATTTACAGTCTTAGAGATTTCATATAGGGTCTAGGAGTCAACTCCATGGGACTGGTGTCAGGTTTCCAACCCTAATCTCTTCTGAGTGATGTCTTTTTTACAAAAGGAAATACAGTAACAGAAAAGTACACATGGGATGTGTGTGTGTATTATATCCTATCTGACAATGGAGGAAGATGATGTACAAGCTTAGAGACACCAACAATTTCTGGCATTTATTATATGCTGAAAAAGGAAAAAAAGAAAAACAACCCCCCACCAACCTTTCTCTGAGAGCTGACACCCTGATTTTGGATGTCTAATCCACAGAGCTGTGGGATATTAAATATCTGTACTTTAAAGTGACCCACTTGAAATATTTTTTTCTTAAGGCAGCACTTCATAACTAAGCCATTGTTTATTGTATTAGTATATAAATGTATTATTGTTTTGTTCTTTCTTCTCAGAGTATCATGTTCTCTTATTAGTTACTAAGTAACTTGCTGTACTGCTCCCAACAAGAGCACCTGCTCCCACCTGGCAGCAGACTGGGCCAGTGGAATCTGAGTAGAAGTAATCTGCGCCAGGTCCCAGCAGAAGGCTGAATGCTGTCATGTGGTTGCATCATTTTTATTCCTCCTTTCAGCTAGGAGAGTAAAACAGGCTATTCTTTTAGTCTGAGTTTTAAGACACAGAAGATATAGAGGAAAATTGAAGCAAATTCTCATGTGAGTGAGAAATAAGTATTTGGGAAGCCATTGAGTTTTTGATTGCCATTTATTAAGTTCAGTGTTGTAATTCAACATAAACAAATACAAAATATTTGCTCCCCCTCCCCAAAAGCCTCTGATGCCTGTCTTACTTAACCTTTGGAGTCTTTTTGTTTTCCAATATCTGTAAAACATGTAAAGTATATAATATATGACTGTTGAAGTATATATTTTCAAATTATATTAAATATAAATATAATAACTATTGTTAATCTTGGGATAGAGTGTAAATTCTTCGAAGCCTCATGCCATACCTTAAGCAATTCATTTCCCCGGTTCTAGAAACGATATGAACTGAATTAATAAATACCCTTCAATTGCTTATAAACCCAAACTCCTTGCTGTCAGGTCAATCCTGACTCCTACTGAGCCTGTAGGACAGAGTAGAACTGCCTCATAGGTTTCCAGAGCAATGGTCTTCATGGGCGCTGACTGCTACATTTTCTCCCACAGAGAACCTGGCAGGTTGGAGCCACTGATCTTACGGTTACCAGCTGAGTACTTAGCAACTATACCAGCATTCCTCCTACTCAGCCAACATCCTACAAATATTTATTAAGGGTATGCAATATACAAGCCACTGTTTGTCCATTCCCATAGAAGGGGGTAGTTTGTTTTAGAAAGACTTTGCTTGCTGGCTGATTAATTTTTAGAAACCCTTGTAATCATTGGCTTGCTCTAGAGAACTCATGGTTTAATCCATGAAAAGCCAAAAAAGCTTAAAAAATACTCCCGACAAAGTGGGCCCCTTCCCATAGGATTTGGAGGAGGATGTGCCCTCTTAAGCCTCTATTAACAGGAAACTTGTTTATTATACAGTAGTTTAACAATGGCAATTATTGGATGCACATAGATGACTCTCAGAGAGAAATTACTTTATATGGAAATGTTTGTGTGAGGTGAAAAAAGAGACGAAAAGGCAGAAAAACAATAATCAGTGTAACCTCCCACCTACTCCCCAAAACAGCTCTTGTTTGCCCTTGTGCACCTGTAGCTGACGACATCTCTCAGATACAAGTCTTATTTATAGCTTTTCTTATAATGTCTTAGTAAGGAATACATTATAGCTTGCATTTAAAGATTTACAGAGCTTGCATGTGCTATGCTGCTGTTATATAGTAACTTGCTCATCTTGAAAGGAAGGCAACTTCGTGAGATCTGTAAAATGACTTCCAGTGACTTCAAATGGGAAACCTTTCTGGCATATTGGGGCGATTAAGTTTGACCTTAGTGATGGAGGAGCGACATGGATCTCAGCCCTTTGAAATCATAATGGATGGCATAATCTAGACTAGAACAGCAGTTACCTAGGATAAATATTCTAAGTCCTTTTGAAGAACAATACAATTGTACATTTCCCATGTTTGCTGAATAGCTATAATAAGCATATGGCATCTGTATTAGTTTACGTGCTGTGATCTCTTAATATTTTGATACTCAGAGTAAAATGTCATTGGATCATTGCACAGTTAACCTTGTGAGGTCTTTGGAACGCTAACAGGCCAGTATAATATGAATTGATATGAGGGATTAGTCAAGGTTAAACAGTTATTACTTTTAGGTGGTACATGGCCCATTTTAATGTCTCACAAAGAGAAGTGCTGTTTTTCCAGAGAGGCTGGTGGTGGGAGGGAGGGAGAGAGAGAGAGAGAGAGAGAGAGAGAGAGAGAGAGAGAGAGAGAGAGAGAGAGAGAGAGAGAGAGAACTTTCTGATTTTACAATGAATTTTATATAGCTATCTGAAAGAGCCTATCATCTGTTCATGCTGTAGTTTCCTCATCTTTTGAAAATCAATACAATTCTATCTCAGAAGTTTTCTACTCCTCAGAAGAAAGTTTCAAGTGAAATTCAGAGTATCTTACATTTCTAGAGTTGAAAAGGACTCTAAGATTTCTGGTCCAACTATTTCATTTCTTGGTGGAAAATATGAGTCCTCAAATTGTTAAGCTTTTGTTTGCTGTCAGAGCGATGATTAAACTATGAATATTAAAACATATTCCAGGTGAATAAATTTTGAGAAAAAGAAAAAAATTAAGATCACAATTCAGACCGAAGTTAGTGATCTCCAGGGTATCACTTGAGATTTTGTAGACTGAACCAGAAACCTGCTTCCGGTAGTAGAAAGATCTTTCATAGAAGAGGGGAAAGGTGTGACACTATTTTATGAAAGTGAGGGAATGGTGGTGGTGTTTGGGGTGGTGGTGGGGCAGCAGGGCCATATCTGATTTCCTTTAGCTGCCCAAGGGAGAAGCCGTATACAACTCTACGCCAGCCCACCAATGCAAGGCTGAGTTCTAGGGAGCAGGAGTCAAACATGGCTCCACCCTTCAACCTTCTTTTCCCTATCCTGACACCAACCATCACTCCCACAGCTCTCTGCTTTTCTGCTGGGGTCAATAGTCCATCTCCATGGCTGCACAGAACTCACAGACACTACTCATGATTATGGGGGTTGTGGCTGTTCAGTTTATGTCAACTTGCACCTGTGTAGGGGTGGGGTCTAACCTGTCAGTCACATCACAGCTTGATGATGCCTATTAGGGGCTGTGGCTTTTTTATAAGAAAGATTCTTGGAATTTCTCTCTCTCTCTCTTCCTCTCCTCTCGATCTGCCCCTTCACCTTCCTGCTTGCTGGCACTCTGTGCTGCCTCCAGGGGTGGCCCCATATGGACCGCTCAATCCCAAGAACTGTTGGCACCTGCCTTGCTTCCATAGACCTTGGATCTACTTGACTCTGCACCAACCAGCCTGTCACCTTCCTGCTTCCCACTTCCCCTTTCTGTGTCATTGGCCTGCAGGTATGTGAGTTGCAAGAGGCTCTTCCTAGCATTACCATGGACTTAAGTTAAACTGGCTTGTGATGCCTTCTTGATATAAGATTCTTTCTTGATATAAAGCTCTTTCTTATATATATGTGTGTCTTGTGGGTTTGTTTTTCTAGAACACCCAGCCTAACACAGGGGCTTATTAGGGAAGTTAACAGGTTACTGCAATCCAGGGTCAGAAAACATTAAGGGTAGTGTACCTTTGTTAGAAGCACTCTTCTCAAGCATCCTGCAAGCATGGGTCCTTCCCTGTGGTCCTTGGTCTCAGAGCCACACAGCCCCGTGGCTGCTGTCCTGCTCAGGCAAGTGTTTCAAAGCTCCTTTAGCACCGATAAATGCCCAAAGGGCATTCCATTCTTCAAGCCAGCCTTCTGACAGCATTCACTCAGCTTTACTCTTTCTGTAGGTTCCAAAGTTCAGGGTTCTTCCTCATGCTGCTGTAGTTTCAACTCTTCCTAGCAAGGAGCTCCAAGTGCTTCACTCTCTACTTCTTCATTCTTGGTGATCACGAAATTCTCTGATCCTGTTTCTGAAATGACTCACTTGGACCCAGTGGGATGGCAAACCGAACACTTCCCAAATTAGAGGCCTCTACATTTCACTTGCATGCTGATTATTTGGTGGTAGTAGCAGACTGTGGATGGGAGAACCACAGCAAGTAATTTCACTGCACTGCCGAAGGTGACCACATTCACAAACACCAATTAGCCCACACGGGAATAGACACAGGATAGAGAGAGGATCTACTGAGCCGGCCCAGGACACTTTATCCTGGACATTGGGCTACTAACCCCCAAGGTTAACAGTTCATATCCACTTGCTGTTCCATGGAGAAAGATGAGACTGTCTACCCCTGTAAAGATGGACAGTCTTAAAGCCCCATACAGGGTTACTGAGTTGGAGTTGCTTAATGGCACTTGGTTTGGTTTTTGGTTGGAAAGTTCTCGTGTCGTGGGTGGTTTGGCTTAGTTCTTTGCAATGTTTTGCATAGTTGATGTGTATGAATCTATGTAATGGACGGTGATTGGAAAACACAAAGCTAAGTGAGCAGAATAGATATGCTCCATGATAAGTGAGATAGAGCTAAAATAATTTACTGAGAAATGAACCGTGGACCCAAAACAATGAGTAAACATGAAAAACCCAAGAAATAAGTCAAATCATCCTAAAAGAGTGGCCTAAGTTCAGAATTTGTGATATTTGGCTTGGCGGCAATGAAAATAGTCCATATGTGCAAGTTTCAGTTGTTCACAAACTCCGTGAAATTTGACAGGAAAGTCTGACAAAAAGTGGTGCAATGCAATCTTAGGCCATTTTAAATTTTGGATCGGACACATGTGAAGTTTATTTTTATGATATTAAAAAATAGTTATACAGGGAATGTATGGGTGTGCTTTATACAATTGATGTATGTATATGTATGGATTGTGGTAAGAGTTGTTGGAGTTCCTAATAAAATGTAAAAGAAGAAAAGAGGAGAAAAAAATGATTAGGGCAAAGACTGTACAGATGTGCTTTATACAATTGATGTATGTATATGTATGAACTGTGAAAAGAATTGTATCAGCCCCAATAATTTGTTAAAAAAAAAAAAAAAAGAAAAGTAAATGTTTAGAAAATGATGATGGCAAAATATGTACAAAAGTGCTTAACACAATGGATGTGTGTATGGATTGTTACAGGAGCTGTAAGAGTCCCCAATAAAATATGGATTGCTAAAAAAAAATAGTTATTTACCAAGTATTGTTCTTCATTATGTCAAAATGTAGTATATATTTGTTCAGGCAAATGGAAATGTTGTTATAATGAAGGCATTTTATATATGGATTTGCTGTTTTCTTAGCCAGGTTGTATTCTTATTTATATCAGAATATATTAGCACAATAGTACGGTATTTACCAGTGGTAAGACTATTGTCAAATTATTATAAAAGTGTTCTTAAATACGTTCTTAGGTTAACCCCTTAGGGAATGAGTTAAATGTTACATGATTTCCCCACTGAATATAAATTCGATAGTTAAATGTCATGTATAGTGTCAGGGGGCTTACAAATGCAGATGGAGCATAGAGATGGTCACTTAGGAGAGTAATCAGAAAGATGAGGGATGTGGAAATCATAGCAAATGGTAAACAGGTGATAGGACTGGGGTGCTTAATTAATTAGGGAAAAAGGCTGCAGGAGGATTTCAGGTGATCATTACTAGAGTTCACCAGTTTCTAATTAGCTGGATTCCACTCAGGGCAGAAATTGCATGCCCATGACATCAAACGTAATTCCCATTTGGAAAAAATAATTATAGGTTTCTCTTTATCTTTTTCAGGAGTATAGAAATATAACACATAATTTCGGAGCCACAGGGCTCTGAACAAGAGATTCTTAAACATTTTGTACTTTCAATATGCTTGAAGATATGTGGTCTGTATTCTGTAAGGAGACCTATAGAGTTTTATATCTTATTTAAGACTAAGTAATGATCACTGCATTTCATGAAAAGGAAATATTGTTTGTTATAGATACTCCAATGCTCACCAAAGAGATTTCTCATAGAAGTAACGAAGACGGTCCTAACTCTTTGGCCTAGTCACAAATGAGCTGGGAGTTTCCTGGGAAACAGGGATTGTGTAGAAGGGATTTGAGTGCTTGGTAAGTCTAAGTTCCAATCACATGCTTCGTCTGTAGTTATTTTCCCCTTAGTTTCCCTACCCCCTTAAATTTTCTTAGGAACTTTTTATCATAAGCAAATCATGAGTGGACATTAACATTGCTAAAGATATTCAAGAATTTTTTCATTTAATGCATCCACGTATGTTTATAAGGAATTCTGGAACAAATTATAGGACACCATTACTTTGTAACACATGTAACACATGTCCCCCCTTCCTCTTTTAAAGTCCAAATTCCAAAGGCAGAAACATGCTTGGTGGATGTGAGGTTGAGCTATAATTCAATTATTCATGAAAATGCTGGAGAAGAATGACTAGCCTTTGTTAAAAGGAGAAATTCAGTCCAAATCAAGGGCGAGACACCATCTATTTCACCTTTTTATGTCCAGGCCACTAGATCATGTTCCTGAATATTTGAAGAAGTGATTCCGCGACAATCACTGATTTAGTAGCACCTGCTCCTAATGCTCGGTCCCGCGCTTGCAGCACAGAGGACTTATCACATCTCTCTTGCACGAGTCTCTTGGGACCTGTTTGATTTGAATCCTAAAATGAATGTGACTTGGTATTCCCAAGAAAATGAATCTAGCTCTCCTAGATGTCAGCTGTTTTTATTTCTATAACAATCAAAATGAGATTCATTGCTTCATGAAACAGGTTGTGGTCGGCAGCTAACGACAAACACCTTCCACGATGCCACAGTGAATTACTTTGGCGAAGAATGTAAAGTAATGGGCTCACAAATATACCAACCCAACCCAACCCAATCAAGTCAATTCTTCACTCTGAATTCTTTCGGAGCCCTGATGGCACAGGTGTTATGCTTTGTGCTGCTCATCACAAGGTCAAAACTACCAGATGCTGTGGTAGCATGGTGACGCTTTCTATTCCTGTCCCAGAAACCCAAAGGGTTGTTATACGTTGGTACAGACTCAGTGACAACGAGTTTAGTTTTCTGGAGTGTTTATGAGGATCCTAGTGGCCATGTGTTGTACTGCCAAACCCGAGGTCACCAGTTTGAAACCAACAGCTGCTCTGGCAGGAGCAGGTCGGGACTTCCAATCCCGTAATGAGTTATAGTCTTGAAAACCCACAGGGACAATGGTACTGCATCCAACCTATAGGTTACTATGAATTAGTGTTGAATTAATAGCAGTGAATGTGGAATGTTTACATTTGGAAATGATCACAAGAGAATCAAGTGTAGTGAGGCTATGTTACTTATTTGTGAAAAAGCACACGTCTTTAGAGAAAGTGACAAATTTTGACAGTGAGTGTGTTGGGTATTGTGGATTAAAGATGGGTAGGGAATGAATAGTAACATCAAGAACGTGTGATATTGATTACATAGGGAGACACAAACTGTCTCTCTGAACACAATTAATATTCTCTTCGTTGATGTGTCATAGTAGAAATATCACTTACATTTTCTCAGGCTCAATATTCTCATCTGTATAATTGGAATGACAATTTTACCTGCATTATACTCCTGCTGATTGTTAAGATTAAAGGGGAAATGCATATATAACAAATAACCAGATGTCTGGTATGCAGTTAATACTCAGAACTCAAAACTCACTGCTGTTGAGTGATTCCATCTCCTAGTGATGCTATAGAACGGAGCTGAACTCTGTTTTCGAAAACCCACGGGCTCATGAGCCTCTTTATGGGAGTGACTCAATATTTGTTCTTTTGATAAATATCCGCGTCTGGCCAGGGTAAGGCCGTGCGGCCAGCTGGATGGAAGCAGTGTGGCAGTAGCAATAGTACCAGATTGTGAATCAGCAGGTTCTTGCTCTAACAGCACAACTTTGTGTAGTTGTCAGCACATCCTTACCTACTCTGGATCTAGATTAAGTTTTGATTTATTTTGCCTTTTTTTGCAACTGTAAACTCTTTGATTTTATATAACTCAGCAGCCTGACTATAAAATAACTTGGTAAATTTAAATACGGAAAACTATCCACTGTGACACAGAGTATGTATTCATTATGGTGGCCAGGTGAACGCCCTGCTTTAAGACACAGCATGTATCAATTAAGTAGTTTGGAGGAATGCTTTAGAAAGCTTTTGAGTCAAAGGGGCATTTATAAAATGTGGATTCTGAGTCAAGAGTAGGTGGAGACTGAGAGTCTGCCTTTCCATCAAGCTCCAGATTACCTGTGAAAGGTGAAGCCCACAGGTCTGTCTCCCTTTGGTTTCTTTATTAGACCAAGAGGTTTTCAGCTGTGTGGATTTGAATATTAATACTCTTCTATTAGCACCAATTTGTCAATTTGAAAGAAACTAAAGGGGAAAAAGTGAAAAAGCTCAATATGCCAGAAGCACAATAGCAATTCATCACACAAGTCAAAAATTAAAGTCGCAGCTTTGTAAGAGCGACTTGAGAAACCATGACCCTTTTAGGAATCGAAGTCGGGATTTTCTGGGCAGATGCCACAGCCCAGACCGACTTTTTCCTCCCCTCCAGAACTCGAGGATAAAAATATCTTTGTAACAAAGGAGTGAAATTATCTGGAATACCAAGGAACATGAAGATTGCAGGACTGGAGCAATTGAGCTGTCTGACGTATTTCTCACTAAAAGTACTTCTCAGTGCCGTCTTGAACCTCGACAAAGTTTTATGACCAGACATTGTCATAAAATTCGCATTTTGCTTAAGAACTGTGGATAATTTTTCCCTAGAAAGGATCCCCTCCACCTCCCCCACAAAATCCATTTTCTTTAAACTGTCAGTGTGAGTGTCATGGAGCAGAAAGGGTTTTAAGGATAAACTGAAATTAAATCGCTAATAACTCTATGTCTCCAATTTTCAAGTGCATAGTGTTGATCCGATGTGAAATGCGCAGAACAAAGGGGACTTCTTACAAAATACCAAATCACAAAGAGAAAAGTGTCCTCATTTATTTCAGGCCAAGAATTGCCCTTTGATTTCACGTTTTTAATATTGAATATGAAGAGGTATAGAGCATGCAGGCTGTTGACTAGAAGCACCTGCCAATTGTTTTTCTCTTGCCATTGGCCAGACTTTGAAGTCAAGAGAGAGAAAGGGCATGACCGTAACAGCTGGCTTGGAGAAAGATGCGGGGTTAGGTATGATCGTCCTTGCAGGTAGATAGATGCTGGGAAATGGAACTAAGTTAAGCAGATAGAATGTTGGCAATAAAATATAAATGGGACTAAGTAAGAGGTTTTGTTCCAAATATTTGCTTCCAAATATTTGATTCCAAATATTCGTAGCAATGGAGTTTGTATGTGGACATAGCTGGAGGGACAGAGGAGAAATAAATTGTGGGATATCTCTGTCTATTCATTTATGTTTATAGGACAGAGGTCTTCCTGAAAGAGGAGTAAAATGTTGTTTTTTTTGCTTATACATTTTTATTTAAAGAAGAATCCACTCATAAATCTTCAAATATAAGCATTATTATTGTTGAGCATTACTTTGTGACCCAGATAGACACTAATCTATGGGAAAAATATTTTAACATTTACTGTCCTTATAGGTGGACAGGAGTCCCTGTGTAGGGAAATGGTGAAGTACTTAACTTCCAACCAAAAGTTGGCAATTTGAACCTATTCAGAGGCACTTTGGAAATCATGCTTTCTTCCTTACAGCCTGGAAAGTTGGGCACAATGAGTTGGAATTGATTCAACACTAACTAATAGCAACAATAGGCATAGAGTCCTGCACGTGATATTTTCTCTTTCAGAACTTGATTACTTGTTGACTTTTGGATTGTGACCTGAGCCCATCAGTCTGAGAGTTCAATGTCAAACCCTTGATATTTTAGAAAGGTTTTTTAGCTTTCATGTTAAACCTTAATAGATGATAAAATGCAGATATATTGGTCTCTGATAGTATTTTCCCTACACTCATTGTTAGTGTTTAAACAGTGAACCTTGATTGTGCAGTGGTTAATGCTCATCTGCTAACGGAAAGATTTCAGCTTCTTGATGGGAGAAAGATGTGGCTACCTGTTTCTGGAAAGATTTATAACCTCGGAAACCCTGTGGGGAACTTCTACTTTTCCCATGGGATCTAGGGAACTTAGAATGGACTCAACACCTATGGGCAATGGGGAGTGATTAAATGCCTATAGTGAAAATACCATGGTCTCTGTTTTCTTTCCTTTCCCACTAGATTTTTCTAATCTCTGTGACCAACCCTTGGAATCTTCCATGTCACAAGGTTGTTCTGGCTCAAACTTTGCCTCGGAAAGAGGCATTAGAGATCACAGTTCACCACGTAGTTCACAGCTCACCACCATTTATGAAGCTTTTATACGTTGGGGAATAAAAATATCACGTTTGAAGTAGTTATGGTTAATGGTAGTCAAACTCTTTCACTTGGTTCTTTAAGAATTGAGACCATTCAAGAAGCTTTCAAGAATTCCATTGTGTGATAATTCTGTCTCCCAGAGATGCTGTGGGACACAGTAGAACTGCCCCTGTAAGTTTCTGAGGCTAGAACTCTTTATGGGAGTATGAAGCCTTGACTTTCTGTTGTAGAGCGGCTGGTGGTTTTGAACTGCTGATCTTGCGGTTAGCAGCCCAAAGCATAACCCACTACACCACCAGGGCTCACTACGAATCAAAATTAACCTGATGACAGTAAGTTTGCCTTTTCATTACATTCTCCCACACACATTTGAAGCCCTTCTCTTGTATGCGTATATCTTGCTTTAGCACTTCTATGAATGACCGAGTAAAAGTCTTCTGCACAGGTTATGCTCAAGAAAAGATTCCTTTTTCTCTTTCTTATTTTAATTTGGAGTATCTTTATTTTATTTTAAACAGTTTTATTGACACTTCATTCACATGTTATACAATTCAGTAATTCAGTCATACCAAGAAAAATTATATAATAATTACCACAATCAATTTTAGAACATTAAAAATATGCTTGACATAATGGATATATGTATGGATTGTGATAAGAGCTGTATGAGCCTTCAATAAAATGTTTTTTTAAAAATTTAGAACATTTTCTTTTTCTTTGTACTCATTGTTATTCATGTAATTGTTTTTTTAATTGTGGCAAAATATACCCAACAAAACATTCTCCAATTCAACAACTTTTACATGTCTAATTCAGTGCATTGATTATACTCTTCAAATCATACAACCATTATTTTACCAAATTATTAACATGACTCAATGCCCCTAAGTCAAAACTCTTCCTCCTTCCCCTGTGGTAATCCTTGGTCCTGTTTTCGTCTTCTTCTTTTTTTTTAAAGTAGTTTCTTGCTACAATATTCCCATATCATACACTTCCATAGTTAAATCGCTTTCAAAAAGAGTTATATATCCATCATTACAATCAGTTCTAATACTCCCTAAGAAAAGACTTCTCCAGTTTACATTTGTTTTAGGTGGAGAGGCAGGACAGAGAACAAGTAGAAAATGGCGAGATGTTGTTTCATGTATCTTGGACATGTTTTCAGGAAAGATCTGTCCCTGGAAAAGGCCATGCTTGGTAAAGCAGAGGCACAGTGAAAAGAGGATGGCCTTTGGAAAAGACGGATCGGCCCAGTGGCCTCCACAGTTGGTTTAAACGGAAGAACAGTTGTGAGCTTGGCGCTGGCCTGGTGGTAGTTACTTCTGTCATTCATGGAGGTGCTGTGAGTTCGTACCACTGCAAGGGCACCTAACACCACAGAAACAAGAGGGACACCTCGTAAGACTCCCAGGGCTGCTATTTCCCATATATATGTATTTTAATATGTATTGGATAATAATAACATAGTACCTATGGTTTGTAAAAAATCCACAAATCTGTTAAGAAAATAAAAATGACCAATTAATAATATATGGATGCATTGCTTTCTCTCTATATTAAGCATAATGTAAAACAAGTTAGAGTTTAATTTTTTAAAACATTATGTTGTGAACATGTCTCTGCCATTACACATCCTTCATAAATGTTATCTTAATGGCTAAGTTGGATCTAGTATAATTGCTTTCATCTTCATTTAACTTGATACAATTTATACACTGATGCATTTCCAGCAAGACCTCATGTCAATTTTCTTTATCTTAAAACATGAACAGAAATATTGGGGAAAGATAAAAGATATCTGCTTCAGTTCCAGGTGGACCCAGAGCAGAGCTCAAAGCAGAACCTTGGCCTCTTATTCCATGACTGACACCCAATTTCAGTGCTCTCGCCTCTGCGGCTCGCATCCTATCCCAGACCTCCCAGGAGGGTGTCTGGAGAGGCTGTTGTCTGGAGGGCATTGATCTGACAGGTGATTTAGTCTGCAGCAAAGGGAGCATGGTGAGAAAATGACTGTCAAATGGACAGTGTCCCTGGAGTGCTGCTGTCTCTGCTCGGAGTCCTCTGAGACTGTGTGAAGGGCATGGGCACAGAGGTTAGGCACCAGTCTCTCTCGGTGAGAAATGAAGAGAGAAAAATGGTCTGGATGCAATTACCACTCTTAATTGATGTGAAATGGACAAAATGCTTTTCACAGGGTGGTCAACAACCGGAAACCATCCACTCAGTTTATAAACGAAATGGAAGAAGATGGACATCCCCATTTCTTAGGTAATTGGCACAGATTGCTTACAAGAGGCTTAAAGAATCTACCAGGTAATGGAAGGGACAGGAGACTCACCACGGACCAGTTGGGAGTGACCGATTCAGGCCTTGATGACATAATTTTCCTTCCCTTCAGCGTTATAATCCTCCATCTCTGACCAAACCAATCATGACCAGCAAGATGGGGTTTTTGAAGAACAAAAAGAGCAGATTAAAGTGACTGGTTTATTTTTATTACTGTATTCATTCATTTTTGTCTCCCTTTTGGAAAAAATAAATAGCTTTTTATAAAAATTATAAGAACCTTTTCTTCCATATTAGCCAATTTATTTTTTATTAGAGTTTTTCAATAAATCTCTTGAACCAGACTGTTATATCAGTTCTCCATTGATTAGGTTGATAAGAGTATGGTTTTTTTTAACAGTCTGTTCTCTGATATAGAGAAAAAAATTACTGGCATGAAAGATAATAAAGCTTGTTTTTGTAACTATCAGTATTCATGCAAAAGACCATTGCATCAGTAAGTGTGGAAATAGCTTACATTGAGTTATCCTGTACAAAACAGGATTGTGCTGGTGTGTGTGTGTGTGTGTGTAAGTTTTTGGGGTTATCCCCGACCCAAGAGTGAAAACGTGGCTGAAATGTGCACTAGGCACTCTGGGAAGTTGCCTAGAGAAAAGGTTGCTTCCAACTGCTGCAAAGGAGCTTACGTCATTCTTTCCCTCAATTCAGATACATCGTACCTTCCAGGCCAAGCTCTGCTACACACCCCATCTTTGGTAACTGGAGGGTTCTCATATCTACCTTCCCTATGTGTCAATAGGAGGCTGGCTCAAGAGCCTGAGAGTAATAGTCTTTTTTCTGTCCCCTGTGAAGACTTGCCACCGTAGGAAAACAATCACCATCGTCTTTCTCTTCCACATCCCGATCACCTTCTCTCACATCATACTCATCTATTATCATCAATATGTCATTTTCAAAGTATACTTCTTGTGATATTAAAAGCATATTTCCCATAAGAAGGTCAGCGCGTCAGCCATTTTTTAATGCATTAATAAGGGAACCGGCAATGTGACATAGTGGCCTCCTAAAGAATAAGAGAGAAGCTGAGATTTCTTAATCTTCATCAGCAATGAAAATTAACACTGATATCAGATTGCAAATTTAAAAATAAAGCTGGCTAACATCTTGCAGAGGAATAAAACCACAATTTGGGGGATTTTCTTGTCTCTTACAAAAAAAGTAGAATAATCAAACTTTAACAAGTTCCAGTGTAATAAAATGCTGGGATGTTAATCTAGGGTACAAACACTGGTTTTTCTAGAATGATAATTTTGAGGATGGCTTCTTTAAACATGGCAGTCGAACACCACATTATTGTCTTTAAGTTTTCACTCAAATTTGCTTAATATAACAGGTTTTTGAAATATTTCATGACATCATGATATCTAATCTTCACATATGTGAAGGCTTCAGAAAGTTACTGAACATTTTCCATTATTTAAAACTTTTTAACTTGAATTTTTTGAAGCTACCTCATACTAATCATTTAATTGTCACTACTCAAAAGTAGTCCTTGTTGATGGGAACACATTGCTTATCAGACAGAGTATTGTCGAGGTGATTATAATGGATTAAATATCTGCCTTGAATAGTTAAAACCTTATAATTTGTTCTCTTGACCCATTTTGAGTTTGATCTCGCTTTTTTGGCTTTTCTTTTGAAGTAGAGTTTCTCTCTTTGCATTTTGTACTGGTAACCTTCTCCACTCTCCGTTATATATTTTTATATATTTTTCAGTACTGGAAGGAAACCAGTATAGGAAACCCAGGATTGAGGAATCAGTAGAGACAAGAACTAGATTCAGGGTTGCGGGGTGGGGTGGGGTGGGGGGTGCAACAAAGGAGGTGGTGTGTAATGGGGAGCTGGTAACAAGGAGGGCAAGAAGGAAAGGTTTGGAAATGGATTGTGATAGCAACTGTATGACACTTCTTGAGATGACTGAACTATTGAGTTATGTGATGTCTGGATAAAATAACTCTTAAAAAGTAGCTCTTGTCATCTGAATTTTTATAGATGATGATAATGGAGGCAGGAAAGAGGTCAAGTAACTTGCTTAAGGCCACACAGAGTGTGTGTTTGGAAAAAACCCCAAATCTACTGCTTGTTTTGCTACGCATTCCTTTCTCTAAGTCAGCCAGATACGTCTTCCTCATCTGTTGTTATTTCATGGCCTAACTGCCTTAAAAGAAGACAAGTGCTGTCTATCAGTAACTTCTCCTGAAATGTGACATTCCTTCTCAGCTAACCACGGAGAGAAGGATATCACCGTGCATGGTTCTTAGAGCGTATTTTCCTTAGATCAAAGAAGGTCCAAGAACCCCCCAAAGGAATCTTGATTGGACTGTTTTACCTTCTGCTCACTGCTGTTAGATCAGTGTCATAAATAACTCCGAAGGCTGGAAATTCATTTAATTCCTGCTGCTTGTTCAAACCACATTTAAGGAGCACACAGTAGTAATGAGCATATGTATATGTGTGTGTGTGTGTGTGTGTGTTACTTTCTTTGAGTAGCAATACATCCTGGTTTGCTAGTTAATGCACATTTTAGTTTGTGCTTTAATTTGGAAAATGTGTGCTATTTGTAGGATGTGGTTTTTGTCAGTAGCTGTTGTTAGTTGTCATGAGTTGACTCAGATCCTTTTGACCCTATACACAACAGAACCAAACACAGCAGCTACTGGGTCAACTCATCTAGTCTTTTGGCCATCCTGCCACTTTACCAAGAATGATGTCCTTTTCCAGGAACTGGTCTCTCCCGACAATATGAGGGGATACTCATCCCAAAATGGAATTGTGCTGGCAGAGTGGAGATTTCAAAGTATGCATTTTTTCCCACTGAAGGAGCATCCAGCAATTTGCTCTGAGTTAGTGCACCCAGTGGCGTCACCTGGGAAGGTTCTTTTGATCACAGTGAATTTCTACTATGAAATACACATCCTACAAATAACAAACATTTCATAGAAGCAGTTTCATTCTAACCTTGTTTTCTGTGATGGCCAATTAAGGAGAACTGTGTGTAGCTGTGAAATTTTGTTTCCTGCTTGGGAAAAATGCTACAGACTGTTGGGACATTGAACACAACTTACAAGGACTCAAGTATATGAGTGGTTTTCTCATTTCAAAAAAGGTGAAATGTTGGTTGATGACAAACTTCATCATTGATGTCTCATCGACTTCTTGAATGGACAAAAATATTGGCTTGTAGTGTATTTGGAGTTCGTTCCACCAGGTCAGTTTGTTAATCAAGTGTTCTATTTAGAGGTTTTTGAAAAGAGTACATAACAGTGTACAACAAAAAAGGCCCAATTTAAACAACAACAACAACGGCCTGATCTGTGGCAGATAGAGGACTGACTTTGCCACCATGACAATGGATCTGCTCATACAGCCATCTCAGTGCACCAGTTTTTGGCAAAAAATAGCATGCCTTTATTGCCCCATACACCTTACTCACCTGAACTTGCTCTCTGTGACTTCTTTTTGTTTCTGTAAATGAAGAGGGACATGAAAGGATAGAGATTTGAGGATGTAGAAGAGGTGAAGAAATAAAAGAGGGAGGTGCTGTCAGCCATTCAAACAGATGAGTTAGAAAAATGTTTCCAAGAATGGAATCGAAGCTTTGACAAATGGATGAAGTGTAATGGAGAGTACTTTGAAGGTGATAAGGTTGCTTTGGAAAAAAGTACATAGCTTTGAAAAACAAAATCCATTTTTTGGGGGGTACCCCCTTGTATGTCCAAAGTATGAAGACAAAGTCTTGCATTCTTTGCCTCTAAGGATCTCTCTGGCCTGAATTTCTTCAAAAACAGATCTGTTTGTCCTTTTAGCAGTCATGGTACTTTCAATATTTTTCTTCAGAACCACAATTCAAATGCATCAATTCTTTTATGGTCGTCCTTATTCAGTGTCCAACTTTCACGTGCATATGATGTAATGGAGAATACCATGGCTTGGGTCAGGTGCACCTTCGTCCTCAAAGACACATCCTTGCTCTTCAATACTCTAAAGAGATCTTATGCTGCCTATTTACCTCATTCAATAGGTCTTTTGAGCTCTTGACTGCTGCGTCCATGGTACTGATTGTGGAAATACTCAACAACTTGGACCTTTTCTGCAAAACTTCAAAAGTGAAGTGTTGGCCAAATGGAGCCCCCTCTCTACAAATAACAAAATGCTTACCAAGATGTCTCATTTTCCTTTTTCAATTGCGAAACTGGCTGCCTTCCTACTGGCGAGACTCGTAAGCAGATAAAAACCTCAATCAAAAAGAAAGAAGCTTCTACTTTTTAAATCAGATCTGTCCTGAATTTAAGATCCAAGGCAGCATCTGCATGCCTCACTTTTTATGTTCAGTAAATAGGTATTGGTAATATGCTATGTTTACAGTTTTATTTAAAAGTTGTTAAGAGCAGAGGCTTAGGCCACTTTGGAGGTGAGAGGCCCCTGAGCGGTAGGGAAGAGTTGGGTGGCACCGGTGGGAAGCAGCGGGGGGAGGGGGAGAGTAGGGCTGGGGTGCTTTCCGATCCCCCATCCAGCCCCACATGAGCCTGTGATATTTTCCTTATATGATTGGGCCCCTTTGGGCAGCGCTGCTTGCCTGGAGCTTGAGAGGATTCTGAGAGTCGGTAGGTAGGCAATTTGGGGCCAGAGGATCAGGCGCGGGGCAGGTGAGGTGAAGGGCAGCCGATTAGGGAAGAGGGGAGGTTTAGGGGCGCCTCCGCCGGTGTACTGGAGCCCTGGTCGGTGATGAGGTGACCACTGCGCAATCTGAGTTTTGGAAACCAGATGATGGAGCGTAACCTAAGCACGGACTGAGGCCAGAAGGAAAAAAAAGTTGTTAAATATATGATATCTCTGTGAAATAGTTAAAGTTTATTGTGCCAACCTGGCTAATAAACACATGTGGGATTAATTGAAGGGCGGAGAGATAAATGGCTTCGCGAGCCTCACCTTTTTTGTCTCTTGCTCTTTGATCATTGACCAATGTGCAGCTGCCTTGCTTGTTCTGTGCCTCCATTTGCAAGCTACACTACCTGTGGGACACCTAACCTGTGGACTGTGTCACTATAATTTGAGGTTCCTTTAAGACCTACTTCACCACACCATTGGAGTTTACATCTCTTGAGCTGGGGACTGTCAGACCCTGTCATCTGGCTGACTGTTGGTGACCTGCCTTGCTGTTTGCTGCCTGTGCCCAGATAGCCTGAATTACTCTACAGAGGACTACCCAGTGGTCCTTAAGACTTGAAGGACTGCCTGTGTTTCACAGCTGTCTCACGGGAGTGAGTTGCACTGAGCCACTTGTACTATAAAGTTTAATTAACTGTTTAATTCTTATGTTATATATCTATCTGTATAAATATATATAAAATTATTAACATTCAGGTTTTGTTTCTCTAGAAAACCCTGTCTAACACATTTGGTACCAGGAGTGTTTCTAGAGAAATAAGATCATAAATATAAAATCTTAAATGGGCTCTCCAGCCCGATTAGTTTTAACAGCACTAATAATGCTACTTCTAAGCCCCAAAGCATGGATAAGTCTGCTACTCTTCCTAATCCATGGTGTGAAATAGCAAAGCTAATACCTCAAGTACCTCCACCGGTAGATGAGATGCTGGTTAAAGGAGAGGCTCTGAATGATCGTATCTTTGATATTTTCCAGGAGTTTTGTCAGGATGACAAGTATAGGAAACTGGTTGGCTGGTCCTTCTTACAATGGAAAGTGTGATTAAGGAGAGGGATGGTCTCAGAGCCTCAGAAGTGCGCCTCAGGTGCAGACTAACAGATTTGAAAGCTTCCGTCTGTGCTACAAAGGAGAGCCTTCTCTCCTCTGGTCATAGAGCAAAACTAATTTTAAGAACAATTTATGGAGTCTCTAGCCTTTTGTTGAAAGTTATATTGGCTAAAGAATAATGCCATATTATTTTCTTGTCCTATCCATTTTTATTTATTTGAGGAGGAAAGATAAGAGGTTGACATAAATAATTATAGAAAATCAACTAGTATTTATTAACAAATTTGGCACTGAAAAATCTTTGAAAGCAGGTATCTTTACTGGAAGTAGCGATGTTTGCTTGTTCTCACATATTTACTATAATTTCCATCAAATTAACTAAAATAGTGAATTTTCTACTGTTCTTTTTGATTTGGGGACCAGAAAATAGAGATGGCACACATAAATATGAAGTATTTTCAAATAAATTTACAAGCAATTCCAACAAAGAAAAATAAAAGAACAGTATGCAAGTTTTGTGTTTTGTATATGTTCAACTTGAAGGCTTGTGTGTCCTTACACGGGAGTGTGACTCAGACTCAGTGTAACTCAAATGGCTGCCATTCCTTCTATCTGTGCTTTAGTTAGCCTCCCTGGATGCAGTCGGATGTTTGTTAAACAAACAAAGGAAATCCTCAGAGATGGCACTTAATACATAGGAAATTGTCTTCCCCATTAAGAAGAAATTTTAAATATATAGGTTGAAATGGCCCAATGTCTCTTCCCCTAGTATGTTAGCATTAAATTAGCCAGAAATTCAGCTAACATTTGATAAGTTGATATTGCTTATTTCATCAATCAATTTCTCCTGGACTTTCATTTTATCTCAATTCATGTAACTCAAAATATCAGAAATAGCCAGCCATCACTTCTTGACGAAGTTCTTCAGCCACCTGCCTAGCAGGTGCACTTCAGGCATCTGTGGAAACAGAAATTGGAAAGGAAACTTTAGGACATTTGATGAAAGGTAAGAAAGGAAGGGTAAGGATGTTATTGTCGACAGTGCGGAGCCTTTGAAGGGCTCTTAGCAGGAAGTAACTTGCTCTGAACTGTGGATGATTAATTTGACATTGGTGCCTGCAGTTCATTGGATGGGAAGAAGCAGGAGTTGAGCACTTCTTGTTAACAGGTCACAGGAGAGGCAGGGACCGTCAGAACATGATGGTGGCCGTGGAGAGGAAAGGAGGGACCATCGCAGAAGCATTGTTGAGGCAGTTCCAGTAGGGCTGACTGGTTAATTACATATGAAAAATACGAAGAGGCAGGAGTCAATTATTACTTGGCTAGGGAAATAAAAATGATGTTCTGTGAATTTAAAATGAAGAGCATGGAGACGGAAAAAGATGATATTTAAACCACAGTACTTGCTCTCTCTTCCCTTCTCTGGCGCTGTGGGAGCAGCAGGCGTTGGTGCAGACATGGCCAAGTCCAAGAACCAACCACACACAACCAGTCCCGGAAATGGCACAGAAACGGCATCAAGAAACCCTGATCACAACGATATGAAACTCCAAAGGGGGTGGACCCCAGGAAGCACAACAAAAAGGGCCTACTGAAAATGCAGGCCAACAACGTCAAGGTCACAGCTGCTTGAGCCGAGGTCATCAAGGATCTTGTGAAGCCTATGGAGGTCAAGGCTAAGATCCCAATGGGCGTCAACCACCAGCTCGGCCGACTAGCCTACAATGCCTCCCCCCAACCTTAACAAGTGGGCTCTGGCACGTATTGCCAAGGGTCTGAGGCTCTGCAGTCTAAGGCCAAGGCACAAAGCAAGGCTGAGGCTTCAGCCAAGGTGTCGACTCCAGCAAAACTCCCAAAGGCGCCTGGTCCCAGCGCCAGTTCCCAAAGGTGCACAGTCTCCAGCTTAAGCTCCCAATGGCACCCAGGCTCCCACAAAGTAGAGTTCTCCATCTGATGGACTGGTGTGAGCCCTGGGCTGCGGTCTGCATGGCGTGGGTGTGCCCCTGTGCTGTTTGTACAAATAAACTCAGAGTACTAACAACACAGAGTGTAAAACACATTTTTTAAATGACATATTTAAGAAAAAAATATTGTTATTTTATATAAATATGCACCTCCAGGTTCAAAAATTATATCCTAGGATGATTATAATAATTGAATTTTCATATATTTCCAATATGTAATATATAGTATATCATGTACAGTTCAAAACTAGCAGCCGCTCTGCCAGGCAAAGGGCTAAAAAGAGTTACAGCCTCAGAAACTCACAGGGGGACTTCTATCCTGTCCTAAAGGGTCACTATAAGTCAGAATTGACTCAGTGGCAGTGAGCCAAGTTTTAATTTTTAGAGTATCATTTCAAGGAAGAAATCGTTTTCTTAATTTTTCAAGTTAAGAAATAAAGTAATGAAGGTTACAAAGTTTTCTAAGGTTTCATCCAGCTTATTAGTGATGGAGCCCCAAATTGTTCAAACCCAGGTCTATTTGATGTAAAGTTCTTTTCTCTTTCTTCATGTAATGCAGCTTCTCTTACTCTTGAAAGAACATTATAGTTTAAAAATGGTAATAATTGATAAACTATGGTAAATTATTTATGCATTGAGAAATTGGTGGAATAGTTTAAATATAGAAAACTACAGACATATACTATGAACCCACCCAATGTGTCTATAATTTTATGTTATGACCTTGTAAATGCTTAGCAATTTCATTGTCTTAATTTTAATGATGAAGAAACTGAAACTGTAGCGGTTTCAGACAATTGAAAAGCTGGGACTGGCTTGATTCTGAAGGTCCCCCATTTTCACTGTACCACACTGCTTAAAAAATGTATTGAAAGCCTGAAAAGGGAAAACTTTTATCATTTTTGAAAATAGAGAAAAGTTTTGGAGCCCTGAACTGGGTAAGCTTGATGGTGAGCAAGCTGCCTAAACAGATGATTAAATAATTTGTGAACACTAGAGCTTCTTGATAGAAAAGAAATGGGAAATCATTAAAAATCAACATTGACTTATTAAACATGGCTAATGTCAAAGCTGGTTTCATAAAAAGTGGTTTATGGTGCTAGAGAAATTGCATGAAATTTGTAGTTGCTAAAGTAAATGTAATGAATAAGGTTGTACACCTGTAAAAATGTTGTGTGATAGAAACATGTACAGCAACAAGAGCAACTTCTGAGGATGTCTATGTACAAACAAATAGCTCTGAAAATTTAGTTTCTTGGTTTGGAGTTTTTAGGGTTAAGGTTTCATAAAGTGTTTAGTTAGCTGCCCTAACGTCCTATTTAGTGCCGGTGTTCTACCTTCTAGTGCATTTTGTTGTACCTGGGTCCTGAAAAGCTTTGCGTTAGACCAGGTTGACCAGTGAAACACATCCAGGTACATTCATATGTGTTTAGGAGGGAGCTTAATATCAAAGGGCAGTTGCCCATTGAGAAAACATCTCAGCCTCGTCCAGATCAAGGCCTTAGGTCTGATATTAGTCCACATGTCTGATACTAATCCATACATTCCACTTCAGACTCACTCAGCACATGCCATGATGCTGAAAGCTCTCAGATCACAGGCCAGTGGGTGAAAAGTTTTGTGAATCCAATGCTGGTGGAAGCATCTCCAGGGCTGTGTCTGCAGGTCTCTGCTGTGTGACTCTTCTACAGGAAGACAAGGAGAGAGAGAGAGAGAGAGAGAGAGAGAGAGAGAGAGAGAGAGAGAGAGAGAGAGAGAGAGAGAGCAAGTTTCTAGAATTCTCATGAGAACACCATACTCACAAAGAAGCATCATCAGACTGTGACCTGATTGATAGGCTAGATGCCATTCCTTCACACTTAATATCCTCAAGTTGACATGAGATTGTGTAATTCAAGGTACAGTGATTAGCCTGGAGCTACAGAGTCCAGAGTAGTAGGAAGAAATGGAATGTGTGGCTAATTGCCTCCAAGAGCAACTATCATTTTCCAGAAACCAGAATAACTGGATGCTGCCTGACTGCCATTATTGAGTGTTTGGGTGATACATTCTATAGAAGAATCCTGGTCAACAGAGATGTGAAAAATCTTATTCCCATGCAGGCAGATTGCATTGGAAAGTGGATTAATGCAGATGTAGTTAGGTTTAAATTTAACACCATATAATTTGATATCTCTTTTGACCCATTTTAAATTGTTCTAGTTTATGGTGTTTTCTACATTCTTCTTGATTGATGTTTTTCTTTTTTTCCTGTTTCACTTTATTATTGTTGTTAGTTAAAAAAATTATTGGGGGTTCTTGCAACTCTTATTGCAATTCATACACGTATCCATTGTGTCAAACACATTTGTACATATGTTGTCATAGTGCTACAGTGGACAATACTGGGGACTCAGCACTGGGAGAGAGTCTGGTCTGACACGCCCCTATCCCCTCCCACACAGTTCCTTTCCTAAGAAAAGAGCATAACAGCAGAGTCATGAAACCCCTGAGGAATCCCCAGAATAGACTTCAGACTTGGAGGGGCAGTGCCTGGAGCACTGCCAGACTGTTGGGGAGACAGTCATAAAAGTTCAGTGGATGGAAATATGTATAGGTTTTTCTAATTTTTAGTTAAAAAAAAACATTTTATTGGGGGGCTCATACAACTCTTAACACAATCCGTACATCCATCCATTGAGTCAAGCACATCTGTACATATGTTGTCACCATCGTTTTCAAAGCATTTTCTTCCCACTTGAGCCCTTGGTATCCGCTTTTCATTTTCCCTTCCTCCTACTCTCTCCTTCCCTCCTTCCCTCATGAACCCTTGATCATTTATAATTATTATTTTTTTCATGTCTTGCACTCTCAGATGTCTCTGCTAACCCCCTTGTCTGTTGTCCACCCCCCTGGGAGGGGGCCATAGGCAGGTCAGTGTGATCGGTTCCATCCCTCTCCCCCAGCTCTCCCCAGCCACTCCTGGCATGGCCACCCTCATTATTGGTCCTGAGGAATTCATCCATCCTGGGATTCCCTGAGTTTCCAGCTCTTATCTGCACCCATGTACATGCTCTGGTCTAGCCAGATTTGCAAGGCAGAAGTAGGGTCATAATAGTGGTGGGTGTGGGGAGGAAGCATCAAAGAACCGGAGAAAAGCTGTATGTTTCATCGGTGCTATACTGCACACTGACTGACCCGTCTTCTCCCCACGGCCCTTCTGTAAAATTGCTTACAGATTGTCTTTGGACCTCCACTCCACACTCCCTTCCTCATTAACATTATGATGTTTTGCTCTGGGTCTTTGATGCCTGATACCTGATCCCATTACCAACTATGATCACACAGGCTGGCATGCTTGCTCTGTGTGGGCTTTGTTGCTTCTCAGCTAGATGGCCACTTGTTTATCTTCAAGCCTTCAAGATCCCAAATGGTATAGCTCTTGATAGCTGGGCACCACCAGCCTTCCTCACTACACTTGCTCATACACCTGCTCTCTCCTCAGTAATGTTGTTGGGAAGGTGAGCATCTCAGAGTACTGGATTATTAGAACAAAATGTTCTTGTGTTGAGGGAGTACTTGAGTAGAAGCCCAATGTCTGTCTGCTACCTTAGTACTAAACCTATAAATATATGCACATAGATCTAATTCTCCATCATCATATATAAATATATTTACATATGTACATGCCTGTATTTAGATCTCTATAAATGTCCTTTGCCTCCTAGTTCTTTCCTCTATTTCCTTTTGCCCCACTATCATGCTTAGCCTTCATTTGGGTTTCAGTAAGTAGTCTTGGTCACATTGCCCTTGATCAAGTCCTACCAGACCTCCTATACCCTCTGCACCATAGATTTTTGGTCACTTGTTCCCTTGGCCCTGGGTTTGTTAACATCCACAACACCCACTTCCTTTCCCCTATCTGCCCCTCTCCCATGTCCCCCGAGAACTCTTGTCTAGTCGCTCTATCTTCCGGCTTGTTTACCCCGCCTATCCCATCCAGATAGACATGGAGAGACAACAATATGCACAAACACAAGACGTGCAAAACAAAGCAACAATAGAAAATAAAACAATAGCTACAACAGCAACAAAAAGACAACTACAAAAAAGCAGAAAAGCCTATAAGTAGTTCAAGATCTATTTATTGTCCTTTATGAGTGTTTTCCAGTTGAGTTTTATGGGGTGCTGTGTTCTGACCCCACAGTCTATTTTTGGGACTTCACTTCTCTACTCCCCTTGATGTTCTGTTGCACACCCCCAGTGTCTCGCATTGGTATAATGGGGTCAGGGTAGCCACAATTCCTGACGTGTGTCCCCAGTGTTGTCCCATGGTGCTATGGGTCAGTGAGGAATATTGTGTCTCATGGTGGGGCTGGCCCTGTGGTCCTCTCTGTGCATTGGCAGAAATACTGTCCTCAGGGCCTGGTGGGCCAGGATGTTCTTCACTCTTTTTTAAACTCTCCCTTCATTTTCTCCTTTGTGCTCTGATCAGAAACATCCCTCTCTTTGAGCTGTAGCTTCAATGCTGTCTTCTGAAATTAATTATTCTGGGGAGAGGGGTATTGTCCACTTAGTTGGTAATGGGGCCAGCCCCTCAGGCCTCTTGGTGTTTCCCTGCTTCATGCCAGTGTGTTGTGTTCTTGTCTCAGAGCATCTGGTTGAAGTCTGGTCCCTCTTTCCCTGTGGAGATAGAAACAACACCCTCCCCTTGGGTGGGTTAGTGCCCTGTGACCCCCCCTACCCATGTCTTTCCCCCTCCTTTTTATTCGGCTACATGTGCATCCCTGGGTTTAGTCTGGCCCCTGTCATATTACCTGAACGTCACCCTAGGAATGTATGGATATAATAGCCTCTTCCCTGTGCCCCTTTTGGATATTTGAGCTTACCTCAGTGGACTCATATTGCACTTGTCCTTTTGTGCTTGGCTTACTTCATTTAGCATAATTTCCTCCAGTTCTTCCCATGCAGTGATGTGCTTCATATGTTCATCACTGCTTTCTAGGGATGTGTAGTACTCCATTGTATGCACGTACCACAGTTTTTTAATCTACTAGTCAGGTGATGGAAATTTAGATGGTTTCCAACTCCTTGCAATTGTGACCTGTGCTGTGATGAACATGGGAGCACAGATGTCTGGCTGTGGTTTGTTTCTTGTCTCTTCTGGGTATATGCCTAGTAGGGAGATTGCTGGATCATATGGTAGCTCAGTTTCTATCTGTTTTTGATATCACCAAACTGATTTTTATAATGGTTGTACATACCTATACATCTACCATCAGTGGACAAAAGTTCCTATCTCTCCACAGCCCCTCCAACACTTGTTACTTTCTGATTTTTTTTTGAATTGGGCTATCTTTGAGGGTGTTAGGTGGTATGTTTTAATTAGCATTTCTCTATGTCTAGTGATCTGGAACATTTTCTTATATATTTATTGGCCATTTGGATTTCTGCCCTTGAGAAGAAACTTCTGTTCAGGTATTTGCCCACCTCCTCAGTGGACAATAGTTCTTTTTCTTGTTGTAAGTTAGCAGAGTATTATAGATTTTAGTAATAAGGCCTTTGTATGATGTGTCATTGCTAAAGATGTTTTTCCATTCTGTGGTCTCTCTTATTACTCTCGGTGAATTCTTTCGACATACACAAGTGTTTTATCTTTAGTATATTCCACTGGCTGATTTGTGCCTCCTCTGTGTTTGTGTCCTTACATATTTCTGATTGCCTATCTATTTCCTGAGTCAAAGTTCTCAGATATGTTCCAATTACCACATTGATAGTTCTAATGGTTTGGGGTTTTGCCTCTAGGTCTGTGATTGACCTTGAGTTTATTCTTGTGCATGGAATGAGGTAAGAATTTTGCTACATTTTCCTCCAGATATGTATTCATTTTTTCCAGCACCACATATTCAAGAGGCATCCATTTCCCATTTGATATTTTTATCGAAGATCAGTTGATTTTATTTTTGGGTGTTCAATCCTTTCCCATTGGTCTGAATATCTATCATTATACAAATACTACACTGCTTTAACCACTGTGGTTGTCTAGTGGGTGCTAAAGTTGGGTAAAGCAAGCCCTCCAGTTTTGTTCTTCTTGAGGAGTTCTCTGCTAATTCTGGGTTTCTTCCCTCACTCTCCATATAAAGTTGGTAATCTGTTTTTTTAATTCTTTGAAGAAAGATGGTGATATTTGGATCGAGATAGCATTGAACTTATATAGTGCCTTGGGTAGAACTGACATCTTTACTATATTGAGTCTTCTGATCCACGAGCATGGGACCTCTTTCCATTCGTTGAGGTCACCCTTGGTTTCTTTTAATAGTGTTTTGTAGTTTTCCTCATACAGAGCTTTTGTTTTTTGCAGTTAGGTATACCCTAGATATTTCAATTTGTGATTGGTTATTGTAAAGGGTACCTCCTTTTCGATCCCCTCTTCTTTGTCCTTGTGCGATAGACTGCTGTTAGTTGATCTTGTAACCTGCTACTCTGTTATATTCCTCTGTTGCTTCCAGTACTTCTCTCATGGAATTTTTGGGATTTCTCATATATAAAATCATATCATCTGCAAATAACGATAGTTTCCCTTCTTCTTTTGCTAGACAAATACCTTTGATATCTCTTCTTTGTTTTATTCTGTTAGCTAGGACCTCCAGTACAATGTTAAATGGGAGTGGGGCCAAGGAACATCCTTTTCTAGTCCTCTTTTTCAGAAGAATTGATCTCATCTTTACTCTATTGACTACCACATTGACTGTTGTTCTTCACATATGGCTTGTATTATATTAAGGAATTTTCCTTCCATTCCCGTCTTCTTGAGTGTCTTAAACAGGAATTTGTGTTGGATGTTGTCAAATGCTTTTTCTGCATCTATCGATATTATCATGTGGTTCTTATAATTTTTCATTTCAATGTGGCAAATAGTACTAATGGTCTTTCATATGTTAAACCATTCCTGCACCCTTGGTATGAATCCCATTTGGTTATGATGAATTATTTGTTTTATATACTTTTATGTATTTTGTTGACTAGTATTTTGTTAAGGATTTTTGCATCAATGTTCATTAGGGAATTGATCTGTAGTTCTCGATTCTTGTAGAATCCTTGCCTGTTTTAGGTATCAACGTTATACTAGTTTCATAGAAAGAATTTGGGAATTTGCTATTTTTTCTATGTTCTGGAAGAGTTTGTGTAGGATTGGTGTCAGTTCTTCCCTGAATGCTTGATAGAATTCTCCTGTAAAGACATCTGGTTCAGGGGATTTTTTTTGGTTGGCAATCCCTTGATAACGTTGTCTATTTTGTCTATTGATATGGGTCTGTTGAGATTCTTAATGTCCATTGGGGATAGTCTAGGGAGCGATTGTTTTTCAAATAATTTGTCCATGTCTTCTAAGTGTTTGAATTCTTGTAATTATACTTTGATTTCACTAGGGTATGTTGTAATATCTCCTCTTCCATCCCTCATCCTTACTATTGAAATTTGTTCTTTTCTTCCTTTGGTTAAGTTAGCCAGAGTTCTATCAATTCTGTTTATCCTTTCAAAGAACCAACTTTTTAGCAGCATTTCCACCATAGTTTTCATATTTTCCTCTCCTGAATATTAGCCCTAATTTTTAGTATTTCTTTTCTTTTGCGATTAGTGAGATTGTCTTCTTGACTCTGTTCTAGTTGCTGTAAATTTTGTGCTAGCGTATCAGTCATAAGTCTCTCTTCCTTTTTTATGTGTGCATATATTGCTATGAAACTTCCTCTGATGACTGCCTTTGATGTGTCCCATAAATTTTGGTACGTCATATTCTCATTCTCACCAGTTTCTAGAAATTTCCTAATTTCATCTCTGATTGGGCCAGTACACACTCCTTTTGCAATAGTTATCCATCCTCTAATTGTTTGCCCTTGTTTTCTTCATCTTTCTTATGTTGATTTCCAGCTTTATGACACAGTAGGCAGAGACAGAAGTCTGTATGATACCAATGTACTTAAATTTATGCAGATTCAACTTATTCCCTAGCACGTGGTCAAGCCTGTGTGGGCTTGAAAATAATGTGATTTTTTTTTTTTGTATTTGGGTGGAGTGCTCTGTATATATGTATCAGGTCAAATTGTCTAATTGTAGTGTTTAGATCTTTAGCCTCCTTGTTGAGTTTCTTTCCCAGTGATCTATCTTTCCCAGAGAACGGTGTATTGAAGTCACCTACTATAATTGTTGAGGCTGTGATTTCTTTATTAATTTTTGGAGTGTTTGATTGACATATTCCGCTGCATGCTTTTTTGGTGAGTAAATGTTTAGAATGCTTAGTGTCCCTCCTTATATCTTTTTATAGTTTGCATTTTGAGATCAATTTTATCTGAGATTAGGATTGCACTTCCTGCTTTTTATGAATTGCTATTTGCTTGGTATGTTTTTCTCCAGACTTTTATTCTCAGCCCATTTTTGTCTGTAATCTTGAGATGTGTCTCCTGTAGGCAGCAGAACGAGGGGTTGTGTTTTGTAAGCCAATCTGTTAGTCTCTGTCTCCTAAGGCTTGAGTTAATTTCATTGATCTTCAGGGTTATTCCAGTTATCTGTGGACACTGTGATGTCATTTTATCCCTTTTAGGTGGGTGTTTTCCTACCTCCATTTTCCCCACATGGGTGGTGCATATGTGTGTTTGTGGCTCATTCTTGACTTCTTCCCATCGTTGAGCCAGTGTAATCTTGGGGGATGTTTTCCCTTTGATGGTCTCTGGGTGGAGTTGTTTTGTGTGGCGGTCTCTTGTATGTGCTTGGTGAGTGTTGTTCTGCCTATATAGGGTCAGTGAGGATCTTTTATCATGCTGGGTTCCTTTTAGCATATTCTTTGAGATTTTCCTTGTCTAGGAAGACTCGCTTTTCCATCAACTTTGATAGATAATTTGGCGGGATAGAGTATCCGTGGGTTTGTGCTACTTTCCTGCACTTTTTGGAATATGTTGCTCCACTCCCTCATCTTCATAATGTTTGAGGATATTGTCATCTGCTTGCTTTTATATGTGATTGCCTGTTTTCCCTTGCTGCTCTCATAATTTTCTCCTTTTCCTCATAGTTGGATAGTTTAAAAACTATATGTCTTGGTGACTTCTTATTGGGATTCAACATAGCTGGAATTCTTTGGCCTCCTGGATGGTTGCCTGGTTTTCATTCATTAAGCTAGGGAATTTTTCCTCCAAGAATTCCATCACTATTTTGGACTTGATATGCATTCCTCCGGTAATCCAATTATTCTGATGTGTTTCCTTCACATACCATCAGACAGCTCTGAGATTTTTTTCAGCTTCTCTGATGAACTTGTTAAACTTTTTTTCCTAACGTTTATTAATCTCTGCTCGTGAGTCCTCTAGGTCACTGGTGTGGTTCTCTGTCTCTTCTATTCGCTGGGTGAAGTCCATGAGTTTGCTATTAGTTTTTGTTATCTTGCCCCTTAGTTCTTGCTTTTCCCTTTGGTGCATGACCTTTATCTCCTCTATCATTTCATCATTTTTTTTGGTAATGCTTCCTTCATGTCCTGTATGACTCTAAGCAGCATTCTGAAGATTTCTTCCTTTGGGAAGTCAATGTCTGCCTTTAATATGACTGCCATTAATTCCAGGTGTCCTCTGGCATTGGATTTTGTTTCTCTTTTCTTGTTGAAGCTGTGGGAGCAGCTTGCTGGTTACTACCCCCCCCCCCCCTATTTATTGGAACTAAGTGCCATTTTCCGGGGTCACTCAGAGCCCTGGGCTCTTTCTTTGGGAGGTTGGTGTTAGTTTTTCTGTAGACTTCCTATTGCCATCTGCCTTCAGGGGTTGTGTTTCACCTTTGTCCTGAGGTTTCCCTCTTGCCTTGGCCTATGCTTTGTGCTTTAGGCATCCTCAGGTATCCTTAAGTGCTGTTTGAAGCTGTGTATGTTGATGGAAAGTGTTGGCCCCAATGCAGGGGAGAGTATTTCAGGGATGGGTTGGCGATTAGATGATCTGTTCCTGGCTAGGGGCACTTCCCACAGGTAGGTGGATGGGAGGGAGGGCACAGGTAGGTGGATGGGAGGGAGGGCCAGCTACTTCTGTTAGCATACAGATCCACTGCTCAGAGCACGTGGTAGGAGGAGGGTGGAAAATTGAGTAGGGAGAAGGACCAATGCAGTAGGGAAGCCCCAAAGGCTTGGGTCCCTATGCCACCACTGCCAAAGCTTCTGACAGGCTTGTATCCAACGCCTGGTAGGCCTGGAGCATCCCAGCAGAATGGGAACCTCTGTGTGTGTGTGTGTGTGTATGTGTGCGTTGGGACTGGATGGCGGGTATGTTGGGAATGCTGAGATAGAGTAGGGACCTCTGGGTTGAGAACTCTGGGTTTTGGTGGGGGGGGGGGGGTTCTGGTGGGCAAATCTGAGAAGCGCCTAAGGGTGGGGGGTGAGTACTGGATGGCTGGTCTGTCTGAGCACCATCAGGGCAGAAGCCTCTGCCATCACCTGGCTGCCCTGTGGTGCTGGCACACGAGCCTCTTGGCTGGGGGAGTGGTTAGCTGGCAGGTCTGTGGGTAGTGCCCAGTTGGGGCATGAACTTCTGGGGGTGGTACTGGCTGGCAGGTCTGCATGGAGCACCAAGGCAGGCCATAAGCCTCCACTGCACACCTGGCTGTTCTGTAGCACTAATCAAGGCAGAGTGGGAACCCTGAGTGCTGTGAAAGAGTGAACTGGTGGGTCTGAGAACAAGGGTATCTTCAGGCAGTGCAGGTGATGTAGTCTAAGTTACCTTATAGTTCGGAGAAGTGCTCTGAGTTGTCTTGGGAATTGACAGACAGACTTGATATCTCTACTCGGCCCCCAAATCTACCCACTCACTGGTCTTCACAGAGCTATGGGTGTGAGCTACCTATCTGGTCACCATTTTGGCCAAGCCTCCTTATTTTGTTTGTGTTTTGTCTTCCTTACTTTTGTTTTGTCTATCTGTATAAGATAGACATGAGAAGAAAGTTTGAGGAGAAAGCAATGGGACCATTTCTAGGGGCTATTCGGGGCAGGAGGAAATGGGGGGAAGGGAGCGGTGAGCAAACAATGTCATTGGCAGGGGAAGAACTTGGGATCTGAAATCAATAGTGAAGGGGGAGTAGAGTTCCTGATAGTGTTGGATCAACCGTAATCTAGCCGAGAAGAATAACTGAGAGGCAGACTAGGTGTGAGCATGATCATGGAGTAGGAAGAAGAAAAAGAAACAGAGCAAAGAACCAGGAAGCAAAACTATCTAAAGAGGTATAAACATAGACATGTACATATGTAAATATATTAATACATCATAATAGGGGTATTGGTATATGTAAATATATTTAAATGGAAAAAATTGAGGTAGTGCAGGGAATTTGGGCCTCTATTTAAGTATTCCCTCAGCACAAGAACACTTGGTTTAATAATGTGGCACTGGGTGATGTCCACCTCCCCAACAATCACTGAAGACAACCTGAGTGCATAAGCAAAGGTGGTGAAGAAAGCAGATGGTGCCTGACTATTAAAAGATACAGCATCTGGGGTCTTAATAACTTGAAGCCAAACAAGCAGTCATCTAGCAGGGAATCAACAAAGATCATATGGAAGAAGCACACCAACCGTGTGATTATGAGGTGTTGATGGGAGCAGGCATCAGAAGCTCAAAAATAAACAATCTAGAGGTGAAGGAGAGGGATAAAAATAGAGATCCAGTGCCCATCTGGGGATAATTGGACATTCCTGTGCAGAGGGGCTGCACAGAAGATATCTCCAACGGGCAGTTTAGCACCAATGAAACATTCTACACCCCTCTAGTTCTTTAATTCTCTAGTTCTTTTATCCTTTCTCCCCCCATTATCATCTCAGTCCTATCTCATAAATCTTGCAAGACCGGTGTACATAAGTTGGTTCAAATGAGAGCATTCAATATACAGACTTCAGGATAGACAGATCCCCTTAGAAACAGTAATGGAAGTAACAGTTCCAGGAGGCTAGGGGAAGGGTGAACAGATTGCAGTGATGGCAGAATAACCCCCTTGAGGGAAAAAAATATCAGGATAGTAGGCGAAGGGATAGTATGGGTGGTATAAGATATATATAAATAACCCTAACACTACATAATATATAAAGGGTTTGCAGGGTGGTAGGATTGGGGAGGGAGGGATTAAAAAGGACCTGATATCAAAGGGCTTAAGAAGAAAATGTTTTGAAATTGTCGATGCCAACATTTGTACATGTCAGCTTGATATGATAGATGTATGGATTGTTACAATATATGTAAGAGCCCCCAATAAAATGATTTATTGATTTAAAAAACCAAAAAATAAAACCTAAAAATATATCTCCTGAAATCTTTTAAGCCCAAATAATGGTTTGGCTTTGCTAGTAATGAATGTCTGCCTTGAGGAGTGTGCTTTTTAATGAACAATCTATAAGTGGTCATATTAACCACAACAAATTGAAAGCTGAGACAAGAAATTTAGGGGGTCGTCATTTTATGTTAATGGCGGAGGAACAGTTTGGAAAAGGAAAGTGAGAATGGCTATAAACTTGAAGATTATACAATAAATATTGCTAATTGCACATGTAGAAATTGCTGAATTGGTATATGATTGGTTGTATATATTCTCAACAAAATAATTCAAATAAAAATCAGTTAAATGAAATATATATAAACATGGTGATATGTCGTTATATTTCTGTATTTACAGATAAGAAAAAAGAAAAACAATTGCTATAAATATCATTTTGTTTAAGATGATATAATTATGGGAAAGAGAATAATATATAGATTTTGTTGATGACAGAATTTGCTGGATCTATACTCAGACTGTATTACATTTTATAGTGCAACATTTCCTTAAAGATATTCTCCAGTTTTGTGTCCCAGGCCTCTGGTCTAATCTTGCCCTTTGCAATTTCAATCCATAGTAGTAGTTCTCAATGTGCTAATACTTGTGGCATTATTACAAATTTAGATTTTTAAATGACATATTGAAATAATTAATTTAAAAGCCATAGATAAAGAATACTCATTTGGTTACTCTTTTTCACCCCAGTTGATTACTAAGGTAGACTTATTGAAATAAGACTCCTGAGAGCCCTGGCCACATTTTCACATTCATAAGCATCGGTTAGGCAATGTTTTTGTTTGTTTCTGGTATCTGGTGCCTACTCGATATAAATTTAACTTGCCGAGGAGTACTTGTAAATGCTTTCTCTCTCAGATCCATGTTCTTTCAGACAAATGATCTATAGAAATGTGTTTTTTATAAATCACATTTTATACAGTGATCAGCAGTTTTGGTGGCGTATCTATGAATATTGTGTCAGTATTGCAAGTCTCTCTGATTAAGAAATATGTTCTACAGTGTGAGTAAAGACACAGAATAGAGGCACATACATTTTTTGTCTTTATAGACAGAAGATAATAGGAATCCTTAACATGTTTCAGTGAGGGGAATCGATCTGCATTTATACCCAAAGTGAACCACACCTGTACCACCGAGCTGATTCTGACTCACAGTGCTCCTACAGGAGAGAGTAGCATTGCCTATCCATAGAAATCTTCACAGTGTTTCTGATATTGAATATTTTAATTGAAGCAGTTAGCCTCATTTTTCTATTGATGAGCTGCTGGTGGGTCTGAATTGCTGATTTGTGATTAGCAGTTCAATGCTTAACTCACTTTGCCATATTATTTATAAATGTGTGTGTATATAAACACATACATACACAAACATCTATAAATACATACACCCATAAACACGTGTGGGGAACTTGGTGACACAGTAGCTAACCACTTGACTGCCAACCCAAAACTCTGTAGGTTGAACCCAGCAGCAGCTTCAAGGAGAAAAATGTGACAATATGCTCCCATAAAGATTTATATCCCTGGGTAGGAGGCCTGGTAGGGCTTGATCAAGGGTAATGTAATACTGAGAGGAATTACTGAAACCCAAATGAAGTCTGAGCATGATAATGAGACAATAGAAAAGTAAAAGGAAATAGAGGAAAGAACTAGGAGGCAAAGGAAATTTATAGGACCTAAATACAGGCATATACAGATGTAAATATATTGATACGTGACACGAGGAAATGGATCTATATGCATACATTTATGGGTTTAGTATTAAGGTAGCAGATGGATGTTGGGCCTCAACTCAAGTACTCCCTCAATGCAAGAACACTTTGTTCTATTAAACTGGCATTCCATGATGCTCACCTTCCTGACACGATTGCTGAAGACAAAGCAGGTGCATAAGCAAATGTGGTGAAGAAAGCTGATGGAGCTCGGCTATCAAAAGATATAGTGTCTAGGGTCTTAAAGACTTGAAGGTAGACAAACAGTCATCTAGCTCAGAAGCAACAATGCCCACATGGAAGAAGCACACCAATCTGTGTGACCATGAGGTGCTTAAGGGATCAGTTTTCAGGCATCAAAGAACAAAAAAATCATATAATTGTGTGCTCACCTTCCCCATACAATTGCTGAAGACAAATGGGTGCACAAGCAAATGTGGTGAAGAAAGCTGATGGTGCCTGGCTGTCAAAAGATACAGTGTCTAGGGTCTTAAAGACTTGAAGGTAAATAAGTGGCCATCTAGCTCAGAAGAAACAAGGCCCACATGGAAGAAGCACACCAGCCTGTGTGATCATGAGGTGTCGAAGGGATCAGGTATCAGGCATCAACAAACAAAAAATCAAATCATTGGGAATGAGGGGGACCCAAGACCCATCTGTAGGCAACTGGACATTCCCTTGCAGAAGGGTGGTGGGGAGGAGACGAGCCAGCTCAGGTATAGGATAGCAATGATGAAACATATATCTTTCCTCTATGTCCTAAATGCTTTCTTTCCTCCCCCACTATCATGATCCCAATTCTACCTTACAAATCTGGATAGACCAGAGGATGAACACTCGTACAGATAGAAACTAGAAACACAGGAAATCCAGGACAGACGTCCCTTTAGGACAAGTGGTGAGAGTGGCAATACCAGGAAGGTGGAGGTAGGGTGGGGAGGAAAAGGGGAACTTATTACAAGGATCTATATATAACTTCCTCCCTGGGGGATGGACAACAGAAAAGTGGGTGAAGGGAGATATCAGAGAGTGTAGGATGTGACAAAATAATAATAATTTATAAGTTATCAAGGGCTCATGAGGAAGGGGGGAGCAGGGTAGGGATTTGAAAAACGAGGAGCTGATACCAAGGGCTCAAGTAGAAAGCAAATATTTTGAGGATTATGATGGCAACAAATGTACAAATGTGCTTGACACAATGGATGTATGTATGGATTGTCATAAGCTCCCAATAAAATGATTAAAAAATGAATGAAATAAAGGCACTCTGATAATCAAACACCAACAAAAAAGATTTATATCCCTGAAAACCATATATGGAAGTTCTACTTTATCTTACTATATCACTGGGACTCATAATCTAATTTATGGCAATGTTTTTATATATATGATGATTTGAACTATTCAGGTAGTAGACCATAATACTTGGTTTAAAAATCAAGGTATATGGAAAAATTTACTAAAATATGCTGTGTGCTGTGGAGTTGATTCCAACCCAGTAATTCTATTTTTTAAACTGTTGTATTGGCACTTCATTCACATATATAATTCAGTCCTTTCAAGAAGAGTCACACAATCGTTATCACAACCAATTTGAGAATATTTTCTTCTTCCTTGTACTCATTGGTATTTGTGCAATTATTTTTTTAATTGTGGTTCAAAATATACGTCAGAAAACATTCTCCAATTCAACATCTTCTACATGTATAATTCAATGTCATTGATTATGCTCTTCATGTTATAGAGCTATTACTGATATCCTTTTCCAAATTATTTGTAATTCTTTATGATAGAGTAGAACTATCTCACAGAGTTTCCTAGGCTGCAATCTTTATTGTAGCAGTGTTTTCCCCTCCCATGAAGCCACTAGCAGGCTTAAACTGCTGACCTTTCAGTTAGCAGAAGAGCACATAATCATTACACACTCAGGATGTCTTCTATGAAATATAGTGATAATTTCTATTTTGTCATGGGTACATGCTATATGAGAGGGCTTCAAACCATTTGTGGAAAATGAAATTCAAAGGTGATGGAAGATTTCCACAAATATTTTGAATCCACTTTTCCTTTGAGATTTTAGAAAGCTGAAATGTGTGTAGGTGAGAAAACCAGGACTCTGGAGGAGTCCTGAAACCACATTTCTTGACTTTGCCTGGAGGAGCTGTTGATGCCTTATCTGAATAAGCAGAGGTTGACAGAGGAGGGAGGAATGTTTCTAAAGCAGTGTTGTCTGAAAGAAATATAGCACAAACCCAGATGCAAGCCACTGTGTAAGAGAGAATTTACTGGTTCCCACATTAAAACAATTAAAGAATATAGTAATTTCCCAGTAATATATATATATATATATATATATATATTTTAAACCTAGTATATGATCAAGAACCAGTAGTATTGAAGGAAGAAGTCCAAGCTGCCTGGGAGGCATTAGCTCAAAACAAGCATTTCAGAATTGACAGACACTAACAGAAATGTTTCGACCAGCTGATGAAGCACCGGCAGCACTCACTCATCTATGCCAAGACATTGGGAAGAGATTCATATCTGCTCTTATTCCAAAGAAAGGTGACTCAGCAAAATACTCAAAGTATATCAAGCTATATCATTGATGTCCCACGCAAGTAAAATTTGACTTAAGGTCATCCAACAGTAGTATAATGACAGGGAACTGCCAGAAGTTCAGTTCTGGCCCATTTCAAAGAATGGTGATCCAACAGAATGCTCAAATTATAGAACAATATCATTAGTATAACTTGCAATTAAAATTTTGCTGAAGATCATCAAACAATGGTTGAAGGTGACACAACCTTGTTTGTTGAAAGTTAGGCGGACTTTAAGTACTCGCTGATGAACATCAAGGATTATTTCCTTCAGTATGGATTATAACTCAATGTCTGGAAGTGAAAAATCCTCACAACGAGATCAGTAGTTAACATAATGATGGGGGAAAAGGTTGACGTGGACAAGGACTTTGTCTTGCTTGGGTCCACTATCAGTATTCCTGGGAGTAACAGTCAAGAGATAAAGGAACATATTACATTAGGTCAATCTACTGCATAAGACTTCTTTAAAATGTTGAAAAGCAAAAGTGATTGGGGACTAAAGTGCACCTGACTCAAGCTATGGTATTTTTTTTTCTTTAAAAAAAAATCATTTTCTTGGGGACTTGTAAAATTCTTATCACAATCCACACATCTATCCATTGTGTCAAGCACATTTGTATATTTGTTACCATCAGCATTCTCAAAACACTTGCCTTCTACTTGAGCCCTTGATATCAGCTCCTCATTTTCCCCCTCCCTCCCAGCTACCCCCTCCTTCATAAACCCTTGACAGTTTATAAACTATTATTATTTTGTCATATCTTACACTGTCAAACATCTCCTTTCACCCACACTTCTGTTTTCCATCCCCCAGGGAGGAGGCTATATGTAGATCCTTGTGATTGGTTCCCCCTTTCTACCCCTCCTTCCCTTCACCCTCCCAGTATCGCCACTCTCACCACTGGTCCTGAAGGGATCATCTGTCCTGGATTCCCTGTGTTCACAGTTGCTATCTGTACCAATGTACATCCTCTGGTCTAGCCAGATTTGTAAGGTAGAATTGGAATCATGATAGTGGGGGGAGGAAATATTTAAGAACTAGAGGAAAGTTGTATGTTGCATCATTGCTACCCTGCACCCTGACTGACTAGTCTCCTCCCTACTACCCTTCTGTAAGGGTGTGTCCAGTTGCCTACAGATGGGCTTTGGGTCTCCACTCTGCACTCACTCTCATTTATAATGATATGATTTTTTTGTTCTTTGATGCCTGATACCTGATTCCTTCGACACCTTGGGGTCACACAGGCCAGTGTGCTTTTTCCATGTGGGCTTTTTTGCTTCTGAGCTAGCTGGCCGCTTGTTTACCTTCAAGCCTTTAAAACTCCAGACAGACACTATATCTTTTGATAGCCAGGCACCATCAGCCTTCTTCACCTCATTTGTTTGTACACACATTTGTCTTCAGCGATCATGTCAGTAAGGTGTGCATCATGGAATGCCAATTTGATAGAACAAAGTGTTCTTGCATTGGGTAAGTACTTGAGTGGAAGTCCAAAGTCCATCTGCTGCCTTAATACTAAACCTATAAATATATGCACGTAGATCTATTCCCCCACCATTCTATGTAATATATTTAATATGTAGATACCTGTATTTAGATCTCTATAAATGCCCTTGCTGCCTAGTTCTTTCCTCTATTTCCTTTTACTTTTCTCTTGTCCCACTATAATGCTCAGCCTTCCTTTGGATTTCAGTAATTTCTCTCAGTTACATTGCCCTTGCTGAATCCTTATCAGGCCTCTCACACCCATCTTTTCACTAATTTTGGATCACTTGTTGCTCCCTTATCCCTGGGTTGGTAAACACCACCTTCTTTCTCCTGTCTCCCCCTCTCCTGTGTCCCCCTGGAACCATCCATTCCATTGTTTTCTCCTCCAGACTGTTCATTTAGCCCATCTTATCTAGATAGATCTGCAGAGATCATAATATATACCAAAAGACAAGGCATAGCAAGACAAAGTGACAAAAGAGAACACAATGATGTCAACAAAAAAGTAAGCCAATGACTCAGAAAAGAATAAACCAAAGAAAAAACCCAGAAAAAAATTTTAAAAAGAAATACCTGTAAATAGATCAAGGTCTGATTTTTGACCTCTAGGAGTGTCCTTAATTTAAGTCGAATGGGGTGCTACGCTCTGGCCCCAAACTCTATTCTTTTCACTCTCTCAGGAGCTCCCTGCTCTGCTCCACCCCCCACCAGTTGCTCTGCTGCATGCCTTTAGTGTTTTGCCTACACTGAGTCTTCAGTGTTGTCCCCCATAGGGCCATGGGTCAGCAAGGGATGTCGTGTCTCATAGTGGGTTCAGGCATATGGTCCACTCTGTGCATTGGCTCTTCTGAGTGGGGATATAGGCCTCCAGGTCTGGTGGGCCAGGATGTGCTCCACTCTCTCTTCCTCCCCATTCATTTGCTCCTGTGTGCTGTGATCAGACAAGTTTTTCTCCCAGAGCTGCAGCTTCAGTGCCATCCTCTAAAGTAAATTCTTTTGGGGGGAGGAGCAGTTGTCCACATAGCTGATATGGGGGGGCCGAGCCCTCAGGTCCCTCTACTGGCTCCCTGCTCCATGCCGGCATGCTGCATTCACATTCTGAAACACCGGATTTAAGTGTGGTCCCACTTTACCTGTGGAGACACAAACAATACCCTCCCCTTGGGTGTGTCATTGCCCTATTCCCTGCCATACATCTTTTTTTCCCCTTTCCTCCCCACCCTCCTTTAAGCCATGGTATTTTCAATCACCTTATATGTATGTGCAAGTTGGATTTTGAACAAGACAGAAAAAGAATTGATGTATTTGAATTGTGGTGTTGGAGAAGAATATTGACAGTATTAACAACTGCTGAAGGAACTAACAGCAGCCAGAATGTTCTTTAGAAGCAAGGATGCTGATACTTTGTTTTATCTACTTTGGATATGTTATTAGGGGAGATCAGAAAGGATATCATACTTGGTAAAGTAGAGGGTCAGCGAAAAAGAGGAGGACAGATGGACGCAATGGCTGTAACAATGAGCTCAAACATAGAACGATTGTGAGGATGGGTTGGACAGAATGATGCTGCATTCTATTCTACATAGGTTCGCTGAACTGAATCAACACCACCCAACAACAACAATATATGTGAAATATTATTTCAGCATATAACCAATCAAAATTAAGGTGTTAAAATCCTTAGGCGTGTACTAAATGTTTGACATACAGTTTAACTTTTACAATTACAGAACCTCTAAATTTTAACTAGTCACAACAGTGACTAGTGCCTAGGGGCCATCTAATCTGCTTACTCCATTGGATAACATAGATCTGTAGTGTTTACATGGTTATCACATGGAAAGAATTCTATTCTTTTTCTTGACAAGTTCATCTAAAAGAGCTGATATTAATGGATAAAAATACAAGGAGGCTGATTTGGTTCAATTTTCAACACAAGTTTATTTGGGTGAAAAATGAACAGCTCAGTGTATGCTGTTAGGTTCTTCTCTGTTGGATTTGCTGAAGCAAAATCTGAATGGCCCTCTTGCAAGGATTTGGCAGAAGTGATCCTTTCAGAGCGCAGAATAATAGAAAAGATGAATCTAAAGGAAGATAAAATCATGACAGTCACCTAATATAAAATGAACCCACATAAGTGGCTTTTTAAAACACATTAATCAAGGAGATTAGATGTTACAATTTGTTCAAACCATAACTCAAAATATCACATATTTATAATTTGGTTAGAAATGCTGAAATAAATTCACAAATGGATGGCCAAACTAAAAAACTTGCCAAATATTCAGTCAATTGCATTTAATTAGACACAGTTGCACTTCAATGCCCAGGCCTTATTTACATTGTTCTATTCCCTACAAGTCAGTTTCTATCTCAACATAGTTATTAAGTGACATAGACTACAAACGTTGGAAATCACTGATGGAAGAGCTACCAGGACAATCACTAACTTTCACATCGCTAAGCAATGTGAGAGATGATTCTGGTCTGATGCTGTGGGATGCACACAAGAAACCCAAGGAGAACAACATCGTAATACAGGCTAGTAGAGCTCACATGGTTTTACCTCAGGCCTCTCTTTGCTTTTTAACTTTACATTATGAGTCTTCTCTGTAGTACAAATGTCTAGACCTTCACACTTCTCGGCTTTTCTCCTACTGATTGGATATTGCTAGAAATTCTTAGAGCTGTGCTTCCTGCAGATACAAGATTTTGAACGGTATTATAATTTGAAAACAAACCAACAAATGAGCGTTGATGTTTTTTCAGCTCACCATTTCTCAAATCAACAACTGCTCAAGTTTTCAATAGAATTAGATGAACAGAAATACAGATTAAAATGAACAAAGTACCTTAAATATGTTTATAAATTGCTGACTCGGAGATCATAAGGTGAAGCAAGTAGTGAATGAGAATAAGAACACAGAAATACTTTAAGATGAATAATTATAAGCAGAACAGGATTCTAGATCAGGCTAAATAGAAAACTCTCAAAGATCACAGGAAAAGTACTGTTAAATATTAGAAGATGGAAACGCTGAATGGCATTTGGTTGAAGTGAGAGTAATAGTTGAATTCACATCACCCATCATGGTAATTAAAATGAAAAACAAAAATATTATCATTACTATTACAACTAAAATAGTGATGTTTTAGAATCTCACTAGTAATATTAATTTGAAAATTGTTTTTGTGATAGCTCTATCAAGTAGGATGACTAAAATTTTATCTTTGGATGTGTTTTTTTCCTGAGATTTATAAAACCATTAGATGTCTTGATTTAAATTAAAAATCATGGTGTCAGTTTAATAACTTTTTTGGGAATCATTTCACTTAGACATCATTAAGAGGCTGCCAAGGAAAATGGGTCCTATGTAAACATTCAGGAATAAGGAGCCAGTATTCTTTATTAGTTCTTTACTCAATAATTTAATGAGATTTATAGAACACTCATGTACTACAAAAGGCACTTCGGCAGGCAATTTTAAAGAATAATGGCTTGGTTTTTGATATTTAAAACATACACTAAAAGCCAGGCCAGAAACCAAAGATATGTATTTATTAAGATGATGAGAATTTTAAAAAGTTATTAATAATGAGAGTTAATACATATATCATATCATCCATAGTTCATTCATGTCAAGCAATATGGTACAACTGCTTCCAAAATCAATTTCAAACATTCTTTTCTTTCCTTGACTCCTTGACATAGTCTCCCTTTTATTCACCCCCACCCCACCCCACCCCCGCAACCGTTGTAGCCTGTCCCCTGAAACCCTTATTCTACTTGCTGATACTATAGGCTTATCAATCCTGGGTTTCATATACCGAAAACCAGAAAAACATGTAACACAACTTCAAGAGGGTGACTCCCATTGACATAACACCTCCGAGATAAACCCTAATATGAACAAACCAAACCAAACCACAGAAAATGTAAAGCAGATCAGGTCGGGCATGCATCAGAGGGGGGGGAGAGGGGAGGAATCAACTGAAAAATTTTAACTGGTCAAGTCAGGTCTGTACCTTGATCTACCATCTTCACCTCTCCAGTGCACTCTGGTTAGTAACCACTTTCCTCCCATCCCTCAATTGTGGAGAGAGAAATCACTGGAGGCTTATTTCCATGGAGAGCCCACAAATGTCTCCTGGGCTCCCGCTGTCATCCACAGCCTTCTGCAAACCAGAGTCTCACAATTAGGCTCTAACACCAATCCCTCCTTCGACTTCTGATTCTATGATTTACAGTCCTTCAGCGACTGATGATGATGCGCTTCTTCCATGTGGACTTAGTTGACCTCTCACTTAGAGGGCTGCTTGTTTGGAGACAAGCTTTTAAGACTGCAGATGTTTTTTTATCTGATAGCCGGGCACCATCTAATTTCTTCACCACACTTTGCCAGAGCACCGTATCTTCTGTGCTCCCTTCCTGAGGGAAAGTATGGAGCAGGGCCGTCATGTGAGAATGAATTGTCCCTAAGTTGGAGCTAGGATATAGTGTGAACCCCAGCCCCATTCCTGGATCTATGTTTGCTTATCTGCCTTAGGCTCTCTTTCAAAACCTCCTTGATAATTTATGGTAGAGAGTCTTACCAACCACCCTCCTGGGGCAAAATAATATTTCATTAACATTGTCTTAGGTTAGCTCCTGGTACTGGTTTCGTAAAACCCTCTTAAGGGAGGGATATTGGGCCAATATAGGCTAACTGCATATCACAGTACCTGAATTATTCACTTGTACAGAGTCAATCCTTACATGGCTGGATGTTATTTACACAAAGGGGGCTAATTGTCAGGGAAGTTTATAATAATCATCATTGAGAATGTCAGCCACAGGTTTGTTGGAATAATACATATGCTAATATAGTATATAGGATATTGATGTATATTTGTCCACCGACCAACAGTTCAATAATTTTAGTACAGCTGTCCTCCGCTTCCTCAGGCACCAGGTATTTTCTGACTTAAGTCCTCAGGTGACAAGTGTGTCTGAGGTAGAGTCCAGTTCACCCAGTGGGGTCTCCACATTGGATCTCAGTGATGCAGCCTCTGGAGTCTGCCTTGCACCATGAAGACCCAGGATTCTGTGTCCCAGCATTCCATGGCACCTGGCCCGGGTCCCCAGGATGCACCCAGAAGCCCAGGTCTATGAGGCCCTCTCAGTGCATAGCACCAGAGGCATCCCCCCCTGCAGTCCCACAAAGCATTCTCAGCCACCCCCAAACTGGACATAGGACCTCCTTTTACGACCGACACAAATGCATTTCTGTCCCCCCAGACGTGCTTGCTCCCTCTCCCCATTTCTGACTTGATTTTCCCATCAGTGTCACTCATTCCTCTGATGAGGCTGTCTACCTGTCGGGGGGACCTATGATGGTGGTAGCTTTAAAGGTTCTATTTAACTTTATTTTTTCCTCTTATTAAAGTATTCATCTTTGAAGCAATAGTGTCAGCAGGCGTGGTGTGCCGAATCATGGCATCAGTGCCATGCCTCTGCAAACTTCCTCCTGTAAGCTTTTACAGCATCCTTATTTATCATTAATAAGCTGTGATAAATATGCAGGTAGTTATAATTTGCTTAAATACAATATTTCCTAGATGATATGAATACTTACAACAAAATTATTTTGTAAAATCTTTCTACATCGAATTATAACATTTGAAGTTATAACATTCTTTCTTACGGAGGGAAAACCTTTTAAAAGTTGTTTTTCTTTTCTGTTAATTAATACTCCATTCCCTAAAAGTTATTGATGTAGGTTCACAAGTACTAATTATCAAAAGTAAAAGTTAATGATGTAGGTTCCTAAGTAATAACATTTAATTTAAAATACCCAATAATTTGACAAAATCAGCAACTATAAAAAGCATCTGCAATAACAAAGAGAGCAGCATGTCCTTGTTGCAAATGCAGATAAAATTCAAAGTGTCATTGTTATTTTGTAACAATGTTACTTCTTACCAGAGCAGGAAGAAGGTTCCAAAAGTAAATTAGTATGGAGCTTTACCTTGGTAGGTGTGTTGATACATGCAAACTGGGCTTATGCAAAATGGTTTGTTGTTGGTGTTACAACAAACTACAGAGTTATTTTTATTAAAACAATAAATTTCTGCTGAAACACTGCACAAAACTTTTATAGTCACCTTCTCCGTCACCTCCTCTGACAGCCACACAGTGCACTCCACTCACCCCGAGTCCCTCTGTCGATGCCACCGTATCGATCAACATTATCAATATATAGGATAATGGTGCTGACACGTTTAACAGCAATATACATGGGTGGATTCATGCCACCCAAAGCAAATTTCAGTAAGACATGAACTCTTTGATGAATTAATTGAATGGAACTATTTCATGGATGATGAAGATTCAGTTGGCTTCTATGGTAATTTTTAGGATGTTTAAGGAAGCAAGCAGGGCATTAAGTCCTGTGCTTCTATTTCCAAAACCAAGCCAAAATGGAAACCAAACTCACTGCCACTGAGTTGAGATGATTCCAAGTCCCGGTAACCTTATAGGATGGGAAGAACTTCCCCGCTGGGTTTCCAAGACTGTGACACTTCACAGAAGTAGAAAGCTTCATCTCGCTCTTTTGGAGCGGCTGGTTGTTTCAACCTGCTGACCTTGAGATTTGTAGCCCAGTGTGTTAACACTGTACCACTTGGGCTCCTTGCCTCTACTTATACATCACAAATTTCCCCTTGGGATTGCATTTCTAGTCCTTAGGTCAAGCGATCATAAGCTCCCTCTTGAGTTAATGTAATTGGTTCCTATCGAGGCTGTTGCAATGTGTGCTTCCCTCCTGTTTGGTCTCTGCATGGCAGCCAGAATGTTCTTTACCTGTAAATCCGCCAGGGACTTCTTCCTAGCAAATTTTGAATTAAATGCAGACTCCTTATTTTAGATGATTTCATCTCTAGGAATGTGTGGGTTAGTTCAATGCACTAAAGGTGTCAATTACCTGCAGAATACTGGACATTTTAAAAGTATTTCGAGGGAATCTACATGGGATCTAGGCAGGATCTTATTTGGAATTATGTTCAGATGGAAAAATTTAAAAGGTTTACAAATTGAAATGTTGACATCCTGACCCTAGTTTCTTCTCATGGAGACCTGGTGGTGTAGTGGTTAAGGGTTGGGCTGTGATCCTCCTGTTCAGTAGTTCAAAACTACCACCAGCTCCTCGGGAGAAAGGTTGGGTTTTTTACTCCAGTAAACAGTTACATTCTCAAAAAAAACTACAGGGGGTCACTATGAGTCAGCACTGACTCAAAGACTGAGTTAGTCAGTTTCCTTCCAGTAGCCCAGTCCTGCTCATTATAGTGGTGAGCCAACTATCTCAAGATATGGGGAAAGACTGTCTGATCTTAGATTTTTCAGGGGCCTTTTCTTATCTTTGGGTATTCCTACAATCACAAAGTCAATGAAGGAATCTGAGGTGGAAAAATGGTGTCTGAACGATCAGTGGGGTTATCTGCTATTGAGAAGTCCCTAGTACATCCAAAGCAATCTGGGGACTAAGGAAAGAACAAAGTTGGATTATACAAACACTTAATTGTTCATTGATAATTAATCACCTTTGGAAGTTTAGAATGGAAAGAGAGAAGATAAAAGACTTAAAAAGTAAAAAAAATGACTTAAAAAGTTTCTTTTCTGAGATGTATGGTACTTAATATTATGACTCTGTATGACTAGTAATATTGCTCTTTGACAGATACTGTTGAAATTCTTATTATGTGAGGTGTGATGTGTTAAAAATGAAGACTCATAAGCAATGTTGAAGATGACAGTGTAATAAAAGGAACTTTTAGAAGTCAAGGGTAATTTTGCATAAAATGGGTTATTGATGACTTATGAATGATGTTGAATTTAGAAGAATGTGAACAGCCACACCCCTGCTTAGTGAATTATGGAAGAACATAATTAAAGTTGAAAAGTGATTTTACGAATGAATCATAGAGAAACTTTCAGAAATAGGAGATACCCAGAATGAACCTTATGTATTATGTTCCTTAGCTTAGTGTAATTGGATAGGAAAATATATTTCCCTAAGGATTTTTTCCATTTATAAAAATTTGGGGGACTTATCTCTCTCATTAGGAGTCACAAAGAGTAGACATATAAAGCAGAATAAAACTCAGTGAGCACGTTGTTTTCAGTATTTCAACCTAGAACCCCTGGATACAAAAAAACACCATGAACAGGTGTGTTGCACTGGAGATTTCGAAGTGAACAGGACATAGAACTGACCAAGCATCTTATACACTCATAGAGGGAAGATGCAAAATTTAGTCAGATCTAATGCAACTTAGCAAATGTTTTGATGCATATGACCCCAAAATAAAAGAATTACACAATATAAAAATGAACAAGAGATTTGAATGAATATTTCTCTGAAGAAGAAATGTAAATATCCAAGAAGCACATGAAAAGGCACTTAATATCCTTAATTATTAGAAAATGCAAATCAAAACCACTTGGTGTTCACTCACAAGAAACACCACATTGAATCGGTTCCATCTCACAGTGATCCTATAGGAGAGAATACAACTGCCCACTGTGGGTTTCCCAGATGGCCACTCCTTTTTTTTTGTTAGAGAAGTCAGATGGCAATTCTTTATAGGTGTAGAAAGCCTCATCTTTCTGCCATGGAGCAGCTAGTGGTTTTGAACTGTTGATCTTTCACTTCGCAGCTCAAACCATAGCCCACTACACCATCAGGGCTAGAATGGAAGTAATGAAAATGATAATAACAGTTGATGAGGATGCAGAGATTTTGGAACTTTCAACACAGAGCTTCCCCATCACATACCACTTGCACTCCTTGATTTATATCCAAGAGAAACAAAATTATATGCCTACACAACAACTTAAGCACAAATGTTAATAGCAGCATTATTTATAATAGCTAAAAATAGAAACAACCCAAATGTCCATCCACTGATAAGTGGGAAAGCAAAATGTGGTAGATCCAAATGACAAAGTATTACTGAATCATATAAAATGTATGAAATATTGGTTCATGTTACCACGTGGAGGAGCCTTGGAAACATGATGCTAATCTGAAGAAGCCAGCCACAGAAGACTACATATTGTATTCTACCATGGTATGACATGTGGAGAATCAGTATACCCACGAGATGGAAAGTTGAGGAGCAGGGTTAAGTAAAGGTATGGAGAAATACTGCTAATCTTTTTTGCGATGATGAGAATATTTTGAAATTTGATATGTATGATTGTATATTTTGTTAACATACTAAAATCCACTGACATGTACACTTTAAAAGAGTGAATTTTATTTTAATAAAATAATGAGCATAGGGTCATAGGAACAGGAAGCAAAGTGTCTCAGTAGGAGTAACAGTGACACAACTCCCATTTCAACCCCTTGGCTTCTGGACCAGTAAATCCTTGCTATTGGAAAAACAGTGCCAAATATTGGACACTGGCTTAGAGCATAAACAGCCTCCTGGAGAACATTGCCCCAACCTTGCAAAGTATTACCACCTAGCTGGAACTGCAACTGTGTGTTTAGAAGGCCTTCATCATTCTATCAAACCAACTGCTTCAGGTGCTGGGGAACATGGTAAGACCAGGGGATCCCCTGAGTATGAGCCTAGTGCTACACTTCATTTACTGTGAATTGAGCCTCGATCGGAGTTGATGCTCTGTGGGATGCCATGATGGTGGATAAGACATTCCAAACATCCGTGGATGGCAGTTTTGGCATAAACACTGTATGCAGGGATGACATCGATATTCAGAGTCAGTGTCTGTTCCAGTAAGACGAAAATGCCGCCCTTCGCATGGGAGAAGTAGCTGTGTGTAGTCAATGTACCGCCGGGGTGCTGGTTGGTCTCCGAGGACTAGTCCAACATCACAGACTGAGTGTGGGGTTCTGTTGCGGTCACATTGGGCACTCAGCTGTAGCAGTAGCCAAGTTAGCCTTGATGAGGGTGACTCCGTGCTTCCGTGCCCACCCAGAGAGTCCGTGCTTTGACCGTCACAGCCGCTTTGTTTATGAGCCTACTGAGCAAAGACAGATATGGCTGGGGAAGGAGAATGACTGGTTTTCACAGAAGGTGTCATCCTGTCCACTTAATTGTTAAAAATCATCCTCTACAGAGGTAACCATTTGGTGAACATTCACATGGGGAACAGATCTCTTCACTCGTTTTGCTCACTCATAGAAGTTTATCCACATGCCTTTGTCCTATACCTCCTTGCACCAAATTTCCAATCACATTCCATCTAAGTCTTTGAACATTTAGCCAAAATATTGACAGCATCCCATGAATCACCATGCAGTCTCACCTGTGGGCATTATTCCTTCCAAGCAAAGTGAACATCCAGATATAATCCTCAAAGTTATGCCCCCTGGAAGGATTTCTCTTTGCTACTGTCCTTTAGAGAGGTCCCACAAAGGGATTGTGTGACTGTAGTGCTGCCGCTGTCCACTTTCAGATGGAACCTGCATATTGTGCTGAATCATATGTAAGACAAGCATGAGTTTTCTCTACAAGTCAACTGATCATAAGGAACTCTGCATGGGGCCATAGGTACAGACTAGGACAAAGAAGGAAATATGACATGGATGGAAACCATAAGCATTTGAGTCATTTCTTCAGGTAGCTTGCTTATACCTTCAGATCCTGCTTGATCCTAAACTCATACAAATGACTTTAATTTACTTATGGAGTGTTGCTATGTACATTTAACATTATGACTCTGTGGGTCAGACAACACCCAGTTCATGATGGGAAACTGGTCACATGGGGACTTGGTAGTCGATGATGAGGGAATCAGTTTACCAATGCTTTTGGTCTGAAATTAATCAAACATCCAGTCAAATTAATAGGCTATTATTGGTAATTGGAATGTAAAAGTTATAAGCAAAGAGGAAGGAACAATAGTTGGAAAATATGGTCCTGGTGATATAAATGAAAAGTAGACTTTTGAAAGACTAACGACTTGTTTACAACAAACACCTTTTTCCAACAACACAAAAGGTGACTATACAAATAGACTTTTCCAGATAGAATACACAAAAATCAGGTGATCTGTAGGAAGAGATGATGGAGAAGCTCAATACAGGTAAAGTGAGCCTAGAAGCCAAATATGGAACAGACTATCCATTGCTCAGATGTAAGTTCAGGTTGAAGTTGAAGAAAATGAAAGCAAGTCAATTGAGAGCCACAATACTCCCTGGAGTATTTCCCATCCAAAGTTTGAGGAGATCTCAAGAACAGAGTCGATGCATTTAACACTAATATCAGAAGACCTGATGAACTGTGGGATGACATCAAGAGTATCGGTCATACATGAATAAAGCAAAAGGCCATTAAGAAAACAGGAAAGAAAAGAGCAAAGTAGTTGTCAGAGGAAACTCTGAAACTTGTTTTTAATCATAGACTAACTAAGGTAAACGGAAGACATAATGAAGTCAAAGGGCTGAACAGAAAATTTCAAAGAGCAATTTGAGAAGACAAAGTAAAAAATATGCAAAGACAAAAGTTAAAAAACCAAAAAGGAAGAACATGTTCAACATATCTTAAACTGAAGTACTCCTGGAAAAAATTCAAGCCTCAAGTTACAATATTGAAAGATTCTATGGGAAAACTATTGAATGATGCATGAAGCATCAAGAGAAGATGGCAAGAATACACAGAGTCACACTACCAAAAAGAACGAGTTGACTATTTCAGGAGGTAGCATACGAGCAAGAACCAATAGTGCTGAAAGAAGAAATTCAAGGTTCCCTGAAAGCTGAAACCTGGCAAGTCTCCAGGGATTAGTGGAATACCATCTGGACTTTTTCAACAAGTGGATGAGGCACTGAAGGCACTCAATCACCTATTCTAAGAATGTGGAAGACAAGACACTTGGACAATTGACTGGAAGAGATTGATATTTGTATCAATTCCAAAGAAAGGTGACTACAGAATACTCAAATTAGAAAACAATATTATTGATATCACATGCAAGTAAATTTTTGCTGACGATCATCTAGCAACATTTGTAGCAGAACGTTCACAGGAAGTTGCTAGAGGTTCAGGCCCAATTCAGAAGAAGGGTGGAATAAGGGATATAATTGCTGATGTCACGCAGATCTTGGCTCAACGCAGAGAATACCAGAAAGATGTTTACTTGTATTTTATTGACTATGCCAAGGCATTCATCTATGTGTAGCACAACAAACCATGGTTAGCATTGGGAAGAATGGGAATTCCAGAACATTTCTTTGTATTCATGTAGAACTTGTGCATGGTTCTGAGGCACTTGCGGGGACAGAACACGGGAATACTGCATGGTTGAAAATAAGGAAATGTGTGTGATAGGGTTATATTCTCTCTATACTTATTCAATCTGCATGCTGTACAACTGGGCCAATCAGTACATTATGATTTGTGGAGAAATGATTCAAGTTGTCAAGGATTTTCTCTTTTTTGGACCCACAACCAATGCTCATGGAAGCAGAAGTCATGAGATCAAATGGCACATTACATTGGGTAAATTTACTGCACAAAATCTCTTTAAAATGTTGAAATCCGAGGTGGTACTTTGAGCAATTAAAGTGCACCTGACTCCACCCATGGTATTTCCAATTGCCTCATATGCATGTGAAAATTGGACATTGAGTAAGCAAGACTGAAGGATCAATGCATTTGTATCGTGGTGCTGAAGAAGAATATTGAAAGTACCATGGACTGCCAAAAGAATATACGGATCGACCACCGGGAGGCGGGGCGGGGGCAGCATGGCAGCCTCCTTTCGGCTCCGGGGAGCTGCCTCCAGTCTCCACTACTGGAGCCCCTGGCAGCGGCCTGCTGCGGCCTGCCTTGCAGCGGGTCAATGGCCTCTAAGACTCCAGTTGGATTCATAGGACTGGGCAACATGGGGAATCCAATGACCAAAAACCTGATGAAGCACGGCTATCCACTCATCGTTTGCGATGTCTTCCCAGATGCCTGCAGAGAGTTTCAAGATAAAGGTGAACAGGTAGTGTCTTCCCCAGCTGATGTAGCTGAAAAAGCGGACAGAATCATTACAATGCTTCCTACCAGTATGAATGCAATAGAAGTTTATTCTGGAGCAAATGGAATTCTAAAGAACGTGAAGAAAGGCTCCTTACTAATAGATTCCAGTACTATTGATCCATCAGTTTCAAAAGAATTGGCTAAAGAAGTTGAGAAAATAGGAGCGGTTTTCATTGATGCCCCTGTGTCTGGTGGTGTGGGAGCTGCCCGATCTGGGAACCTCACATTTATGGTGGGAGGAGTGGAAGAGGAATTTGCTGCTGCCAAGGAGCTGCTGGGGTGCATGGGCTCCAATGTGTTGTACTGTGGAGCCGTTGGTACTGGGCAGGCTGCCAAGATCTGCAACAACATGCTACTCGCTATTAGTATGATTGGAACTGCTGAAGCTATGAATCTTGGAATCAGGCTGGGGCTTGACCCAAAACTATTGGCCAAAATCCTAAATATGAGCTCCGGACGGTGTTGGTCCAGTGACACCTACAATCCTGTGCCTGGAGTGATAGATGGCGTGCCTGCGGCTAATAACTACCAGGGTGGATTTGGAACGACACTCATGGCTAAGGATCTGGGGCTAGCACAAGACTCTGCTACCAACACCAAGAGCCCGATTCTTCTGGGCAGTCTGGCCCATCAGCTCTACCGGATGGTGTGCGCAAAGGGCTACTCAAAGAAAGACTTCTCATCTGTGTTCCAGTTCCTTCGGGAGGAGGAGACCCTCTGAGTTTGTCCTTTGGTTGTGTACACTGTCGGAAACCAGACTGTATCTTGGCACGTCTCCTTATAGGTCACGGCAGAAGTAAATGGGTTTGATCAGAGGTCAGATGCCTACTCTAATTATCTAGTAAATCCTAGGATCCTCCCATCCATTTTTAACTTCTGCTTCTCTTTGGATATTCAGCACACATATTTATCTGTATTTCTTTTTCACTCAAGTCACTGATGGAGTCTATTGTAACTAACTAATTTACCTAAAAAAACCAAAATTGATCTCTGTTTATATTCAGCTAAATTGTTGAGTACTTCAATCAAGATATTACCTACTTTATAAATAAAATGTTTTTTCAAAAAAAAAAAAAGAATACACAGATCTATTTTGGAAGCAGCACAGCCAGAAAGTTCCATAGAGGCAATGATGGTGAGAGTTTGTCTTATATACCATGGACATGTTATTAGGAGGGATTAGTCCCTGGAGAAGGACATCATCTTTGGTAGAGTGGTGGGGCAGCAAAAATAGTGTAAGACCCATTAGAAGATGGATGGACACAATGGCTTCGACAATGAGTGCAGACATAAGAACAATCGTGAGCACGGTGCAGGATGGGCAGGGTTTTGTTCTGACTGACTCAATGGCACCTCACAACAATAAGGAAACAAAGTTGGCAAAGCACAATGCCAGCTCACAACAAGATTGCCTTGGAACAGAGGCTCTGGAGAGATAAGGTCCTTCCTCTAGAGCCAACACAAGAGAAAGTCTTCCAATAGAGCCTGTATCCTGAATCTAGATTTATTTTTTTTTAACAATTTATTGGGGCTGATACAATTCTTTTCACAGTTCATACATATACATACATCAATTGTATAAAGCACATCTGTACAGTCTTTGCCCTAATCATTTTTTTCTCTTTTCTTCTTTTACATTTTATTAGGGACTCCAACAACTCTTACCACAATCCATACATATACATACATCAATTGTATAAAGCACATCCATACATTCCCTGCCCCAATCATTCTCAAGGCATTTGCTCTCCACTTAAGCCCCTTGCATCAGGTCCTCTTTTTTTTCCCCCCTCCCTCCCCTTTACCCCCTCCCTCATATGCCCTTGGTAATTTATACCTCGTTATTTTGTCATATCTTGCCCTATTCGGGGTCTCCCTTCCCCCCTTCTCTGCTGTCCCTCTCCCAGGGAAGAGGTCACATGTGGCTCCTTGTAATCAGTTCCCCCTTTCCAACCCACTCACCCTCCACTCTCCCAGCATCGTCCCTCACGCCCTTGGTCCTGAAGGTATCATCCACCCTGGATTCCCTGTACCTCCAACCCTCATATGTACCAGTGTACAGCCTCTGTCCTATCCAGCCCTGCAAGGTAGAATTCGGATCATGGTAGTTGGGGGGAGGAAGCATCCAGGATCTGGGGGAAAGCTGTGTTCTTCATCGATACTACCTCACACCCTAGTTAACCCATCTCCTCTCCTAAGCCCCTCTATGAGGGGATCTCCATTGGCCGACACTTGGGCCTTGGGTCTCCACTCTGCACTTCCCCCTTCATTTAATATAATATATATATACACATACATATATACATATACACATATATACACATACATACACACACTTATATCTTTTTTTTTTTTGCATGATGCCTTATATCTGGTCCCTTGGGCACCTCGTGATCGCACTGGCCGGTGTGCTTCTTCCATGTGGGCTTATTTGTTTCTGAGCGAGATGGCCGCTTGTTCACCTTCAAGCCTTTAAGACCCCAGACACTATCTCTTTTTATAGCCGGGCACCATCAGCTTTCTTCACCACATTTGCTTGTGCACCCATTTGTCTTCAGCGATCCTATCATGGAGGTGTGTAGTCTATGATATGATTTTTTGTTCTTTGATGCCTGGTAACTGATCCCTTTGGGACCACTCGATCACACAGGCTGGTGTGTTCTTCCATGTGGACTTCGTTGCTCCTGAGCTAGATGGCCGCTTGTTTATCTTCAAGCCTTTAAGACCCCAGTCACTATCTCTTTTGATAGCCGGGCACCATCAGCTTTCTTCACCACATTTACTTGTTCACCCACTTTGGCTCCAGCCGTTGTGTCGGGAGAGTGAGCATCATAGAGTTCCAATTTAATAAAAGAAGGTATTCATGCATAGAGGGAGTGTTTGAGTAGAGGCCCAAGGTCCTTCCGCCACCTTAATACTTGACCTATAAATATCAACACAAAGATCTATTTCCCCAACCTCCTATATATATTTGCATGTACATGTCTTTGTCTAGACCTCCATGAATGCCCTTTGACTCCTAGCTCTTTCCTCCATCTCCCTTGACCTTCCTCCTGCCCTACTACCATGCTTCATCGCCACCTGGGCTAGAGTATACCTCTTCTCTAAGCAACCTTACCCTTGATCATTTCCCATCAGGCCTGCCACTCCCCCTTCTCTACCCTTTGGGGTCCCATGTTTTTCCCTTGTCCCTGGGTTTGTTAACACCACTTCCTTACCCCCCCTACCCCCCACCCCAAGTCCCCCCGGAACTGTCGGTCCCGTTGTTTTTCATCCAGATAGTTCATCCAGCCTGTCCTATTCAGACAGACCTGTGGAGTCACTAACATGCACGAAAACTAGACAGAGGAACACAAAGCAACAGTATACAACCAGACAACAAAACAACCAAAACAAACCACTGAAAAAGAACAGAACAAAACAGTTCACAAGAGAAAAGCTTGTAGTTAGTTCAGGGATCTTTGCTGGCCCTTAGGAGCGTTTTCCAGTCCAGTCTGTTGGGGCACCACGCCCTGGCCCCAAAGTCCACTTTCAGCATTCCCTGGGGACCTTGCCACTCCATTCCCTTGCTGTTCCGCTGCACTCCCCCAGTGATTTGCCTCGGTGTGGTGGGATCAGGTCAGGTGCAATTCCCACACTGTGTCTCCGGTTCTGTCCCCTGTATCGCCCTTAGTCACTGAGGGGCATCATGTCTCATAGTAGGGCCAGCCATGTTGTTCTCTCTGTGGACTGGCTGCTCTACTCAGGAACATCATCATCACGGCCTGGTGGGCCAGGCTGTGCTCCACTCTCTCCTCCTGCCCCTTCATCTGCTCCCGTGTGCTCTGATCAAATATGTCCATCTCCCATAGCTGCAGGGTCAATGTCGTCCTTTGGAACAAGTTCTTTTCGGGGGAGGGGCAGGAATCCACTTAATTTATGGTGCTGGGGCCAGCCTCCCAGACCTCTCCACCGGTTCCGTCCTCCACGCCGGGATATTGCATTCACACCTTGCGACACTGGGTTGAAGTCTGGTCCCACTTTCCCTGTGGAGATATAAACCATACCCTCCCCTTGGGTGGATTAATGCCCCATTTCTGTCATGCTGATTGTACTTACCTCAGGGGACTCATTTTGTACCTGTCCCTTTGGGTCTGGCTTACCTCGCTTAACATAATTCCTTCCAGCTCTTCCCATGAAATAACGTGTTTCATGTGCTCATCGGTGCTTTTTAGTGCTGCATAATACTCCATTGTGTGTATGTGCCAAAGTTTGCTAATCCACTCGTCTATCGATGGAAACTTAGGCTGTTTCCAAGTCTTTGCTATTGTGAATTGTGCCGCAATAAATATTGGAGCGCATATGACTGGTCGTGTTTTATTTGCTGCTTCAACCGGGTATATGCCCAGTAGAGGGATGGCTGGGTCGTAAGGTAGATCAATTTCCATTTTCTTTAGGTATCGCCAGATTGCTTTCCACAGTGTCTGTACAAATCTGCACGACCACCAGCAGTGGAGGAGGGTTCCTATTTCACCACAGCCCCTCCAACACTTGTTGCTCTCTGATTTACTGATCTGAGCTAGCCTGAGGGGTGTTAGGTGGTATCTCATGGTTGTTTTGATTTGCATTTCTCTTATGGCAAGGGACTTCGAGCACTTTCTCATATATTTATTGGCCATATTGATCTCCTCTCTAGTGAAAGTTCTTCTCATTTCTTTTGCCCACTTCCTTAGGGGGTTAACTGTTTTCCTCTTTTTGCAGGTCATGATGGTGTTGTAGATTTTAGTAATGAGCCCTTTGTCTGACGTGTCATTACTAAAAATCTTCTCCCAGTCTGTGGGTTGCCTTGTCACCCTCTTGGCAAAGTCTTTCGAGGTGCACAGGTGTTTTATTCTTATTAGATCCCATTTGTCGATTTCCAGATCACCTGTGTGTGTCCCCTTCCCTGTTGCAGTGAGCCTATGTGCTCCCTGGGCCAGTGCTCTGAGATTAGTCCTGATTCCCTCCTTAATGGTCCTGATGGTTTGGGGTTTGACTTCTAGATCTGTGATCCACCTTGAGTGTATTCTTGTGCATGGGGTGAGGTAGACGTCTTGTTTCAACTTTCTACATGTGGATATCCATTGTTTCCAGCACCACTTATTAAAGAGGGCATCTGCTTCCCACTTGACGTTTTTGGGACCCTTGTCGAAGATCAGTTGTCTATATGCTGATGATTTTACTCCTGGGCTTTCTATTCTTTTCCACTGGTCTGAGTGTCTATCATTGTGCCAGTACCATGCTGTTTTGACCACTGTAGCTATGTAGTAGGCATTAAAATCAGGTAGGGCGAGTCCTCCAATTGTGTCCTTCTTCTTGAGGAGTTCTCTGCTAATTCTGGGTTTCTTCCCTCTCCATATGAAGTTGGTGGTCAGTTTTTCCAATTCTTTGAAGAAGGTTGATGGTAATTGGATTGGTATAGCATTGAACTTGTAGAGTGCTTTAGGAAGAACTGTCATCTTTACTATGTTCAGCCTACCTAACCATGAGCAGGGGAGCTTCATCCATTTGTGAAGGTCACTTTTGGTTTCCTGTAATAGGGTTTTATAATTATGCTTATATAGGTCTTTAGTATTTTTTGTTAAGTATATTCCTAGGTATTTCAGTTTGTTCTTGGCTACTGTGAAGGGTACTTCCCTCTTAATCGCCTCTTCCATGGCCCTGTCCGATGTGTATAGAAACCCTACCGACTTCTGTTTATTGATCTTGTATCCTGCTACTCTTCCGTATTCCTCTATTGCTGTAAGTATTCCAACTGTGGAGTTTTGGGGGTCTTCAATGTATAGGATCATGTCATCTGCAAATAACGATAGTTTCACCTCCTCCTCTCCCAACTGGATCCCTTTGATGTCCTTCCGCTGTCTTATGTTGTTAGCCAGAACCTCCAAAACGATATTGAATAGAAGAGGGGACAGGGGGCATCCTTGTCTTGTACCCTTTTTCAGTGGTATTGTTCTTGTCTTTTCTCCATTGACTATGATGTTGGCTGTTGGTCTTTCATATATAGCTTGTATGAGCTTGAGGAACTTACCTTCCAATCCTATCTTCATGAGTGTTTTGATTAGGAATGGATGCTGGATGTTGTCAAATGCTTTTTCTGCATCTATGGATATTATCATATGGTTTTTATCCTTTTTCTTCTCGATGTGGTGTATGATATTGATGGATTTTCGGATGTTAAACCATCCCTGCATCGCTGGGATGAATCCTACTTGGTCGTGGTGAATGATATGTTTGATGTTCCTTTGTATTCTATTGGCCAATATTTTGTTAAGGATTTTTGCATCTATGTTCATTAGAGATATTGGTCTATAATTCTCTACACTTGTGGGGTCTTTTCCCTGTTTGGGTATCAAAGTAATGCTGGCTTCGTAAAATGAGTTTGGGAGCTTGCCGTTCTTTTCTATGTTATGGAATACTTTGTGGAGGATCGGTGTCAGCTCTTCCCTGAATGTTTGGTAAAATTCTGCTGTGTAGCCATCTGGCCCTGGGGCCTTTTTCCTTGGTAGGTTTTTGATGACACTCTCTATTTCTTCCTTCGCTATGGGTTTGTTGAGGTTCTTGATCTCTGTCTCAGATAATCTAGGGATAGATTGTTTTTCTAAATATTTATCCATGTCTTCCAGGTTTCTGAATTCATTAGAATACAAACCTTCATAGTACTTTGTGATTATCCTTTTTATCTCATTGGGGTCTGTTGTTATTGCCCCCGATTCATCCCTCATCCTGGCTATTGATGATTGTTCCTTTCTATCTTTGGTAAGCTTTGCCAGGGGAGTGTCAATTTTATTAATTCGTTCATAAAACCAGCTTCTAGTTGCGTTAATCCTTTGCATTGTTCTTTTGTCTTCCCACTGGTTTAACTCCGCCCTGATTTTTATTATTTCTTTTCTCTTGCTATTGGAGGGGTAGTTCTGTTGACTCTGTTCTAGTTGTTGGAGGTTTTGTGTTAACATATCTGTCATACGCCTTTCTTCTTTTTTCATGTATGCATTCAGTGATATCAAGCTACCTCTGATAACTGCCTTTGCAGTGTCCCATAAGTTTTGATATGTTGTATGCTCGTTCTCATTAGTTTCTAGAAATTTCCTGATATCCTCTCTGATCTGGACCTTAACCCATTCATGTCGCAGGAGATCGTTGTTTATTCTCCAATTGGTGTCCCTTGCTTTTCTGGGTGCCCTTCTATTAATCTCCAGCTTTATGGCATGGTGGTCTGAGAAAGACGTCTGGATAATATCTATGTGTTTGAATTTACTCAGGCTGGCCTTGTGCCCCAGCATGTGATCTATTCTTGAGAAAGATCCGTGTGGATTGGAGAAGAATGTGAAACCTTTTGCTTTTGGATGAAAGGCTCTATAGATGTCTATCAGGCCCTGTTGCCTAATTACATTGTTTAGCTCTCTGGCCTCTTTGCTGAGCTTCTTTCCCTGTGACCTGTCTTTCTCTGATAGTGGAGTGTTGAAGTCCCCCACTATTATTGTTGTTTCCGTGATTTCTTCTGTCATTTTTTTAATAGTTTGTTTGACGAAATTTGCCGCACCATTATTAGGTGCGTAAATATTCAGTATGCTTATTGCTTCCTGGTTTACTGAGCCTTTGAGCATTATGTAATGTCCCTCTTTGTCTCTTTTTATGTTTTGGATCTTGAGATCCATTTTGTCGGAGATTAAGATAGCCACTCCTGCCTTCTTGGAGTTACCATTTGCTTGGTAAACTTTCTGCCAGCCCTTTATTCTCAGCATATGCTTGTCTGCTTGCTTAAGGTGTGTCTCTTGCAGGCAGCAGATTGATGGGTTATGTTTTCTAATCCAATCCTCCAGCCTCTTTCTTTTAACATATGAATTGAGCCCATTTGTATTCAAAGTGATTATTACAATCTCTGGCTTCATGGTTGCCATATTCTGTTTTGTGTTTTGGGTCTTTGCCTATCTTCCTTCATATCAGTGTACTGCGTTTGAGTGGAGGGTTTCTATCCTGTCCTCTTTTCCATCTGAGACCGTGTTGTCCTGGTACGTGTTGCTGGCATGTTGGCTTCTAGATGGAGATGGGCTATATGGTGGTCTCCTGGTGGTTCTAGTTGGAGCTTGATCTTCTGGCCATAGTGAGTCAGCCAGTATGTTCTGCAGGGTCGGGTGACTTGCAGTATATTTTTTGAGTTCTTCCTTGTCCTGGAAGACCCTTATCTTACCCTCTATCTTAATGGATAACTTGGCAGGGTATAGGATTCTGGGGGAGGCATTTTCATCTTTCAGTTTTTGGAAGATGTTGCTCCATTCTCTCCTCCTCTTCATGGTTTCAGCTGATAAGTCTGAGCATATCCTTACCTGCGCTCCTTTGTATGTGACTGTCTTCCTTTCTCTTGATGCTCGTAGAATTTTCTCTTTTTCCTCTAAGTTGGATAATTTTACAATTATATGCCTTGGCGTGTTCTTCTTGGTGTTTAGCTTAGCCGGCGTCCTCTCTGCTTCCTGTATGAGAGTCGGATTCTCCTTTGTTAGGTTGGGGAAATTTTCTTCCAGGAATTCCTTTGCTATCTTGGCGGTCGATTTGTGTGTTATATTGTGTTCCGGTAGACCGATTATTCGAATATTATTCCTCTTCATAGCATCTGTCATTGATCTCAGGCTGTCTTCTGTTTCTTTAATTTTCCTATCTGATTGTTTTTCTCGCTTGCTTCGTTTGGTTTGAGCGTCCTCGAGTTCACTGATACGGTTCTCAGCCTCCTCAAGCCTAGATATAGCTTCTGTGACCTTTTGTGTGGCCTCTGCTACCTCCTCTGTTAGTTTCTGCAGTTCCTTTTGGTGGATAGTATTCATCCCCTCTATTGTGGACTTCATCCCCTCTATTGTGCATTTCATCCCTTCTATCGTTGCATCCTTATTTTGGTTTGCTTCTCTTAGCTCCTGTATTACTGCAAGCAGAGTTCTGAAGATTTCCTTTTGTGGCTGATCTATATCTGTTTCTTCTATGAGTGACGTTAGGTCTGTTAAAGTGCCTCGTTTTTCTGATTTTTTTATTGGGAGTGGTGTGGTCTGTTGATTTTTCCTTGATCCTTTAATAGGCCCCATGCTTCTGGGAGACAGGAGTAACCTTATTGTGTGGAGGCTCAGGCCACTGTGCCGTCTCCTGGGGTGGCTGGGGCGGGCTGCGGCAGGCTTAGGGCAGGCACTGGGGACCCAAAAGGGTCCCAGGTGGTGAGAGCTGGCTGGAGCTCACTGACGGCTCCTCAGGGACTGCAAAGCCGAGACCCAGGCTCCACTGCAGGTGGAGTGTTTGATCTGCCCGGGCTGTGAGCGGGCGCGGGGAGGCCCCTTGGATAGCTGCGCAGGCAGCTGCGGGACACTGCAGGGAACAATGCTGTTGGCTCTCCGCCCTTTTGGCGCGAATCCGCAGGGGGTAATGGCGCGGGCAAAGGAGGCTTGGCGCGAAACCGCAGGGGGCAATGGCGCCCTTCCTCTGCTCAGGCTCAGAGTCGCGGCCGCCAGGGTCCCCGCAGCACCCTGGGGAGGGCACCTACTCTTGTGCCTTGCGCAGGGGGGGGCCCTTGGTGGGCAGACTCAACAGCGCGGGGCGCGGCGCTCCGCGGAAGCTCAGGGTCCGGGACAGGCGCGGGTTGAGCTATGGCTCCTGTTGGCGGGAAGTGCTCAGCGCAGGGTCACCGCCAGGAGTGGAGCTGGCGCTAGGCTGCCAGGGGCTGGCGGGGGCGGGCAGGGGTGGGAGGCCAGCGCACGGAGGGCAGGTGGAGAGGTCCGCGGCGGTGCGGGTGGATGGTCCCCCGTGGGGGTCGCCAGACAACCCGCGGGTCCGCTCCCCTGAGCTTGGATGAATGGAGGGAGGGACGTGGGCCCGAGGGCAGATCGCTGCCCTGCGGGGAGAGGGGAACTGAGGGAGAGGAAAGCTTCTCTCCCAGTGGAGATCCGCGAGTGGGGAGTGGGGAGTGGGCCGCTGGAGTAGGCAGGGCAGGCAAGCGGCTCTGGGCTGGCGTCGGGTTTGGGGATGGAGCCTAAGCCGGTCGCCAGTGAGCTCACGGCAGCTTAGTGGCCAGAGATGTCCCACTAGTCTGGTCCTCTTTCACCTAGACCCCTGCTCCGGACAAATACGTGGGGTAGGACTGGGGTGCTGTCCCAGGGGGATATTTCACTCACCAGACTCTTACTATTCAGCTACCTGGTCGCCAATCCCGCTTTGTTTGGAGGAGCTCTCAGAGTATGCGGGTGTCCCTGTCGGCCATCTTCCCCCTCTCTCCTGAATCTAGATTTTTAATCTCCTAAACTCTGAGAAAATAAATTCTGTTTGTTAAAGTCATCCATTTATGCTAATTCTTTTCTAACTTCCCTAGAGAAAGAAGACACATTTTGGTACCAAGATATAGGGATGTTTCCCTAACTTATACAATGTAGAAGTGATTTTGGAGTTGGTAATGGTTAGAAGCTGGATGAGTTTTATTGGTTGGCTGGTGCAGATCAAAGGCAATTCTAGTGAAACTTCAGAAGGAAGGGAGGACAGTCTCTACCATCTTAGAGAAGGCATCTGGTTCTAGGACAGAATGTTGCTGTACATGTAGATTCTAAATGGGCTTCTCGTGAGCCTTTAAAAGAAAATGGTGGACATGTGATTGGACAATGGAAGAAGGGTGTTTTTTTTAATGTAGTGGCAAAGACCTTGTGAATCAAAGAATTTGTAAATGATGAACTTGGATATTCGACTGAGTAGATTTCTAAGCATAATTTGAAAGAGGTCATGTAGTTTTAGCTTGGGGCTAGTGAAAGAGATGGACTTAAATAACAGTGCAAAATGAAAACCAAATTTAAATATTTGGAAACTTCTCTTATACAAATTATGGACACATACCAAAAATTTCTTACCAAGGACTTCCCAACTCAATATTGTAAGAGTTCAGGTGGTAACTGATTAATCAACCACCAGAAAATGGATCAGCTAAAATGAAGAAGAACTGAAACAGAGAGGAATAGCTGCCTCTTGGAAATATACTAGAAACAAGAATGAAGCTGTATGCTGACCTTCAAGAAAATAAAAGGACCATCCTATTAGTAATTTGGAATCAAAAGAATTGCTGAAAGAAACGAGAAAGAGATGCCTTAATTTAAAAGAATGGGGCAGTGCTTCTTAGCTTTCAAAGCAGCAAATCTTTACTGACCGAATTCTTTGCACAAAGAAGAGGAGGTGGGACTGCCATTGCTTAGGGGAGAAGAATTGGACTTGGTGGGGCCAATTGGTTGGGATCTCTACTCAGATGGATTAAGACATAGGTATCTGAATTTCTTTGGCTTACAGCTCCCATTTCAGAAAAAAAGTTCTTAGAGCTCTGCCCCCAGAAATTAAGACAAAATTGTACTATGCCCATACTCTACTGTCCCTCTGAACCCTTCCAGAGCACACCTCACTTCCCGGATGCACTTTGTACTGCCCACTTAAAGAAATGCTGGACTAGGAACATAGGGCCTCCCAGAGCCACAGGACAGAGTTATCAATCCAATAAACTTTGAAGGTAGAATTGAAGGCCAAGGTTGAGGGGCAACCATCCAGAATTCAGGGACATGGCCAACACGCAGAGTCTAGAGGGTGTAGTTTTGACTAGATGGTTCCAAAAAGGGTGGGGTGAGGGATGTATTACTTTTAAGCTTTGAGAGTTAATGCAAATTATTCCCTAGATTGTGGACTTGCTGGGTGCCTGTTATACATTTTCATTTTTTTCCACTTGTAATAAATATCTACCTTGTTTCTGTTCCCCCATTACACTTTGGCAACAGTTGGAAACAGACTACTTGTATTCTAGAATCACAAGCTCACAGAGGGAGAGGAATTTTGCTCCAGGATGAAATAAACCTAAAGTACAACCTATCATTGATTTAGTTAATTCAGAAAAATTAGATTTTGTATTTGAAGTTGATTTAAGATTTTGGAATGAATTATAATGGCATAAATGGAGATTTGCATGTGGGAAGAAAATGAATATTTGGTGAGTGAGGCGAATATTGAAATGTTAGGGATTGAATTGTCTATCTGTATTATAAAGCTTAGCCTCTATCCAATATCTGTGTCATAAAGTTTAGCCTCTATGCTTGTGGTTTTGGAGTCCAGGTAGTACAGGGGTTACCTGTTGAGTTGCTAACAACTTCAAGGTCAGTGGTTCAAAGTCACCAGACACTCCTTGGAAATTCTTTAGGAACTCTTCTACTCTGTCCTGTACTGTCAATGTGGATCACCATGAATGGGCGGCAATGAATTTATGCATGTGGTTTTAATACCATTTGAGAATGGATGGTTTTGTTAAAATAAAGTCACAGGATTTATGTGGATGTGTCCTCAACATTTGACAAACTATAACTGGAGATTAAGAGAGATGGTGAAAGAGATTTAGCAAGCTACACAAAGATTACTTGGAGCAGAAGCCCAGAAGAAACAAGGCTTGATACAGCTGAAAAGCGTTATGCCTGGCAACCTGCATTAGGACTTCTAGTCCCGTAAACAGTGAGAAAATAAATTTCTTTTTTTGAAAGCCATCCACATATGGTAATTCTGCTATAGTAGTTTTAGTTAACTAGAACACTGTATTGTTCTCTATTCTGCATAGGTATTTATAGTCTGAATGTTACATTATAATTATTTGCCTTCCAAATTAGGCAAGCACTGTATCGTATCTCCAGTGTTAAACCAATGGTGGTCCAATAACAAGTATTCAATGGTTATCATTCAGCCTGGTAGAACTGAGTTTCCCACATGCACTGGACTATATAGTCCATTAAGAGTAATGCAATATTATGAATAAAGGGTAACATTGACGGAAATAGATGGCAGGAGATGGCAAATTCAAAGTCAGACCATTTGGGAAGTAATTTCACCATCCTCATGCTCTTGTATTTTATAACAATGGAAAATATTCTTGACTAATAATCAGGATTTCATAGCTCTAATTATCACTCACTAATGACATCTACAACGATGTAAAGGAACTGTGCTAGCACAGTGAGTTTTTAGCTCACATTACCGATAGCAAAGTCAGCAGGTTAAAATACACCAACTGTCTTAAGAGAGAAATACAAGGCTTTCTGCTCCCGTAAAAATTCAGTCTTAGAAAGCCAAAGGGACAGTTCTACTCTGTCCTACAGAGTTACCATGAGTCACAATGGGCTCAGTGAAAGTGGGTTTTGCAGTTTGTACCTGTGTGGTGTGCTGAATAATCCTCCTCTGATTCATACTGGACATCATTTCCTGTGTTTGTAAAGAGGACACTTTGTGATATTCAGGGTATATTTGTTACATGGTGAGTAACTCTATCAGTGACAGAGGTGGGTAGAAGCCTGGGAAAATCTCCTCTTAAAATAGAGTCACCCATTAACTTCTTGGTAATGTGAGTGAACCAAAAGACACTGGAAACTTTCTGGATTCATGATCAAATAAGGGATGCTATTTATTTCATAATATTTCCAGAGATTAAGAAATGGAGATTGTAATTGGGGTGTTCCTGAGGCATAGATGTAGTGATTTGCGGAAAAAGATTTCCAAATATACAGTGGATTTAAAATCAAGATGTGCAGCTTTGGGGTTTCTGCAGGGAAGTTCTCCTCTGTTCCACAGGGACACCATACATCAGAGATGACTCCACAGCACTGGATTTGGCTTGGTTTGCTCACTTAAATGAGAACTGTGTTAATAGTTGTGTTATTCTGGGTAGAGTAGAGAAACAAAATTCATAGACACTCATATTTTATGAGAGTTTTATCTAAAGGGTAAGTGTACATTAAGAAAGCATCCCAACCCAGTGCTGTCTAAGCCCCAAAGTCTGACATTAGCCCATATGTCTGACACCAATCTACAAAATCCTCCTCAAACTCACAAAACACATGCAATGACACCGAATGCAGGATGATCACAGGTTAGTGGGTAGAAAGTTGCTTGAATTCAGTGGTGTCGTAAGCATCTCAGTGCTGGCAGAGGTCTCCCCACAACTTCTCCAGCACCCAGGGCTGAATCAGGGTAGGTCCACGTGACTTCTCCTCAGGGATGTCTTGCAGGAAGTGAGCCTTGCGAGCTGAGGCAAGAAGGCGAGGCTCATTGAACCATTTATCTCTCTGCCCTTCAATTAACCCCACATGTGTTCATTGGCCAGGTTGGCACAATAAAACTTAACTATCACAATAGTGTATGTAGCAAAGGAAACCCGATGGTGCTTTTGGGTAATTGGTTCAAACCCACCAGGGTTTCTGCAGGAGTAAGTTGAGGCTAACTCCTCTTGTAAAGAATTTTAACCTTGGAAACCCTCTGTAAGGTTGCTGTGAGTTGGAATCAATTCAATGGCAAGGGGTAAAGAAAAGCAAATGAATATTAAAACCCATTCACATAAAGTCTTATCACAAAGCCCATAAAGGAACATAAATGTTTTACTTCCAAAAATCAGTGAAGCAACATGTCTGCAGTGAGAACAGTATTTAAAAGACGACTCTCTCTTTTCTTATCTAAATGGCTCAGTTGGTTAAAACTTCAGTCATACATTCTTTATCAGCCCTGAGCTTGAATCCCAGGTTACTTTTGGTCACAACCAACTTAAACAAGAGAGTAAACTTTTCACCATTGGGAATTTTCATTTTCCTCCCATAATGAGATATATCTGGACTGTTTGGAGCCATTTTCTACATGGTCAAAACAAATAGTCTATTTAACTTTAACTAAATTGAGATATCTTGAGTTTATTTTCCTATCCAAGTCTAAATAAAAAAGAGATGTAAAAATAGAAGTTTTGCATCACCATAGATATTTCCTTTATTAGCAAATTGTGTGATGTGTCCATTAGGAACATGCGTGCTACTGTGGCTGTTTTAAGTCAATTCCAATGCACAGCAGCCCATTGTTTCCTAGGCTAAAATCTTAATGCGAGCAAATCTCCAGGTCTTTCCTCCAGCGAAGTCACTGGTAACTTTGAACCACTGACTTACTGATTAGCAATCAACCCCTTAATCATTGTGCCACCAGGGTTTCTACAGGGTATAGAAATAAATCTTTCAGTCAACTTGTATTTAAAGCAATCTGATTGTGGCCTAGTTGCTTATTGGCCCTTCTTTACTCCCATTAAAATGTCCTTGAACCTGTGTGAGAGAAGAGAGGGCTTGTTCTGCATTATTTGTTGCCTACAAAATCCTTGGGCTGCCCTTGCAGACAGCTACCTTACTCCTTAGGAGACACGACTTACTCCTTAATTGAAGAACTTTGGCATAGCCAGGAGATACAGTGGGCCAATTTCCCCTGCTTTCTCTCTCTAATTTCGTTACTTTTACATGACTACTTCTTGAAGCACTGAGTTTAGGCTTTAGTTTTTCTCTGTCTTGACCTAAACCTCCAATTTGGCACTGTCTTATCCCTTTGCATTTAGGAAGTATGACACCTACAACTTCAACATCATGCATATGTTATTCAAGACACATGATGTGTGTTTTGGAAGTCTCTTACCGTCATTAAAACATTTAATTTGTATATTTAAATGGCAAATACAGTACAGAACATAGGCTAGAATAACTGGCCGTAGATAAAAGAAATTCATTGCTATGGCAACAGTTGTGATTCATAGCAACCCCATGGGGCAGAATAGAACAAACTGCCCCAGTGGGTTTTCTAGGAAGAAGACTGTCACATGCTTCCCCCAATGAGCCATTGGTGAGTTTGAAACTGAGCACTTAACCATAGCACCACTAGGGCTCAGTGGAAAACCAGCAGAACAAACATCTGTGCTGGAAGAAATATAGTGAGATGGCTCCTGAGAAACAAGGATGATGAGATGTCATCTCACATACTGTGGGTATGTTATCAGGAGAAATCAGTCCCTGAAAAAGGACACTATCCTTATCAAGTAGAAGGCCATGGAGGAAAATGAAGAGTTCCTGCAAAGTAGATCAGTGACAAAGAGGACAGCCCTAAGGGAGATGGATTGACAGATTTGTGGCAACAGTTGTGAGGTTGATGCAAGACCAGGAAAATTTTTGTTTTCCTTGGGGTTCCTGTAAGTTTGTCTACTCAATCACATCTAGAAACAAGGTTTGGATCTCACTCTTCATTAGTTCTCACCCTTCAGTAGGTCTCACTCTTCATTAATCTTTAGTGATACCATAATTGCATAATCTGAAAGAAATTTGGAACTGCCTTATGTAGTCAAATAATATGTAAAAGCAGCAATGACAAGGATAAAATATTGCTTGAGGCAAAAAGCCAGTTTTAATACTGTGATTCATAGGGAACAGTAACTATATACCAATAACTATGTATAAACTGGTATACTAATGAAAACATAATTTATGAATAGCCAATATTTCAGATATATTCAGAGGCAATTTTATTATATTGGCACATTCAGGTTAATTTGCCACATTTTCTGTCTGAGATTTAAGCACAAATGTTCCTTAAATGATTTTGTGAATCACCAAGTACAGGCAAATATATTACAAATAAAAATAAGTAAGGGGGAGTTCTGGAAACCTGGCAAATGAGTCACACACGCCAGAGGGACTCTGCAGAAATCAGCACAGGAGAGCCACTGAGAGGGAAACTCCACTCTTCTAGGTCACAGGAATAGTATCATAAAAATAAGCAGACAGAGATCCACTAGGTTTTGAAGAGTGGTGGGATTTTGGCTTACCACTGGGCAGACTGGCTGGGTCTTAGCCTTACCCTGCCACAGTCCCAGCCTGTGCCAGGTTAGTTTGGTTGACACAAAGGCCTTATTTCAAGACAGGTAGAGCTTGCCACCACCTTTGGGCAGGGTTTAAACCCTTCCAGCCCCATGTTCAGGCAACCAGCATCCAGCTATTTCTTTACTTTTTCCCTCTCTCCTCTCTTTCCTGCCAAAGTCTCAGCTGACTCAGTCCCTCCCCGCCCCTGGGCATTCCCCCCTTCTTTCCTTTCACACATGACTGCCAGCCTCCAGGGCACTCCCCTTCACCTAGGGAAACCCCGCCTGCTTTGCTCCCAGCTGGGGAGCTCCTGCTTACCCTCTGAGGTCTTATATGCAGCTGGGGAAATCCTGCCTACCTTCTGCCACACAACAAATGCCTGGGGGCTCTCCCTTTCAAATGGCTGGGGGAACCTCTGCCTGTGTTCCATTATGCCCCATGTGGCTGAGGGAAGTTCCTCCCACCTCTCACAGTGTTTCACATGGCGCAAAGCAGCTCCACTAGCCCTCTCCAGCACTCCATGAAGTTGGCAGAACTCCACCTGATCTCCTCCATGATCTTGCCAATTAGGACAATTCAGTCTGCCATCCTTGGTACTCTATACCAATGAGGGCACACCTATCCTTCTGCCACAGCACTCTTGTTGCAGTGGGCACACTTGCATACCTTCAGAGGTGCTTCAAGACGACATGGGCCACACCACCACAGCTTCCTGTTAGATCATCCAGTACAGCACTATCCTTGCAGGCCCACAACCATTCAACCAGCTTCCCCTGAGAGCACCATCTAACTTGCCCTCCAAATAACAGAATTCTAGTTGGCTATGGAAAGAGTGAAACCACAGGTGGATAAAGCAGTAGCCAGAGCCCCCAGTGCAGTTAGCTACAGGGAGTTCGAAGAAACATTCCTATGAGTCTCCCAAAGTGAGATCCCAGTGCTCTTTAACTCTCTGTAAAATGGTGCTAGGCTTCTCTAAAATGACACACAGATATTAAACAGTCTGAATAACTTCAATACAATAAAAAGCAGAAACAAAAGAAAATATTGGAAGAAGTCCTGAACTTACCAACATACAAAGAAGAAACGAACATTGATCGGCCACAGAAAGAAATCCGCAGAATGCTGCTTGGAGTTATACAAAATATGAGGGAAGCAATACAGAAAAAAGGAAGAAATGCTAGAGAAGATAAATGCCACACACCAAAGGCAAATACAAGACCGAAGGGACGAGATAACCGAAGTCAGTAGCAGATTCACAGACTTCACCAACAGACTTCAGGAGGCATAGAATTGCACCAGTGACTTAGAGGATAACCAGGCAGACTTCAACAAATGGGAAAGACAGCCAAATAAGATAAGCAGAGAAGCCGAAGAAAGCCTGAGAGCCATGGCTGAAGCTATGTATAGGAACAACGTTAGAATAATCGGATTCCCAAAACAAGACACAATGGAGAAGACAATTGAAACATAGCAAGGGAATTCTTGGAGGAAAACTTCCTCAGCTTAATAAATGAAAACCAGGCAACCATTCAGGGTGTCAAACGAACAACAGCTAGATTGAATCCCAAGAAAAAGTTACCAGGCATATAATAAGTAAACTATCCAACTTTGAGGAAAAGGAGAAAATCATGAGCAGCTAGGGCAAAACAAGCAGTCACCTGTAAAGTGACAATATATAAAAACACCTACTGGCATATATAAAAACAAATAACAATACACTCAGACCTATCAGCAGACATTATGAAGAAGAGAAGAGAGAGTAGTCACATGTTCCAAAAATTGAAGGGAAATAATACAAGCCCAGGAATATTCTATTCAGTCAAATTACCTATCAAGATAGATGGAGAAGTAAGAGTTTTCCCAGACAAGGGAAAAACTCAAAGAATACGTTAAAAGGAACCCAGCCCTACAAAAGATCCTTGCCAACCAAGTATGGGCAGAGGAGCAACACTCACCGAACACAAATAAGAGACCAGCACATAGAACTCAACCCAGAGGGCAACAAAGAGAAAGCAGCCCCCAAGATAGCATTGGTTCAGTGATGGAAAGAAGGCAAGATTGAACCACACACACTAAGAAAGGGAGGTTGGAAAATACCCAACACAAAAAGTACAAGATGACATCAGAGTTTACAGATGGGTGTAATAACTGAATATCAATGGACTGAACTCAGGCATTAAAAGGCAGAGGCTAGCAGGCTGGCTTAGAAAACACAACCTGTTGATCTGCTGCCTAGAGGAGACACATCTCAAGATTACAGACAAAAGTAGGCTGGAGAAAAATATACAAAGCAAATGACAATTCAACAAAAGCAGGAGTTGCAATCCTAATTTCAGACAAAATTGATCTCAAGGTGCAAGCCATAACCAGAGATAAGGAGGGGACGCTATATAATGTTCAAAGGAACAGTAGACCAAGAATCAGTGAACATAAATATATAGGGGCCCAACGAGAGAATCGTGAAATTCATCAATCAAATGCTTCAAAAGATATAAAAAAAATCAGAGGTTCAATAATTATAGTATGTCAGTTTAATACACTGCTCTCAGAGAAATATAGATCACAGGAAAGGAAGCTTAACAAGGAGGATACAGATCTAAACATGACAATTACACAACTTGACCTGATAGATATATTCAGAGCTCTCCAACCAAAGGCAAAAAAAAAAAAAATCACGTTCTTTTCAAACTAAAAGGCACATACTCAAAGATTGATCACATGGTGGGACACAAGTCAAATCAGTGTAAATTCAAGCACACACAGAGATCATACAGAATTCTCTTTCTTATCACTATGCCATAAGGCTGGAAATCAATAAAAGGATGATTAAGAAAGCAAGAGCAAATAGTTGAGGGTGAATAACTATTGCCAAAGTGCGTGTCCAGATCAGAAATGAAATTAGGAAGTTGCTAGGTACCAATGATAATGAGAATATGATGGACCAAAATCTTTGGAACACAGCAAAGACAGTTATCAGAGGAAGTTTGATGGCAATACATGTACACATGAAAAAGGAAGACAAATGTATGATGGATATGCCAACACAAAACTTACAGCATTTAGAGCAGAGTCAACAGGACAATCCTACTAACAGCAAAAGAAAATAAATAATAGAAATCAGGACTGAGATTCATATGAGGGAAAACAAGAAAATTGTGAAAAATTAATGCAGCTAAAAGTTGGTTCTTTGAAAGGATTAACAGAATTGACAGACAGTAAGCAAACCTAACCAAAGAAAAGAAGGAACAAATTTCACCAGCAAGGATGAGGGATGACACAGGGGACATTACAATGGACCTTAATGAAATCAAAAGGATAATTACACAGTACTATGAAGATTTGTACTCTAAAGAATTCCACAACTTGGAAGGCATTGACAAATTTTTGGAAAAACAGTCCTTCCCTAGACTATTCCAGATGGATATCAAAAATCTCTACAAACTTATAGCAATAGGAGAAATAGACAAGGTTATAAAGGGATTACAAAAAAAATACCATGGCTCAGAAGCAACAGAGCGCACATGGAAGAAGCACGTCAGCCTGTGTGATCACGAGGTGCTGAAGGGATCAGGGATCAGGCATGAAAGAACAAAAAATCATTTCATTGTGAATGAGGGGGAGTACAGACTGGGGACCCAAGATCTATCTGTAGGCAACTGGACATCCCCTTACAGAAGGGTAACTGGGAGGAGATGAGCCAGTCAGGGTGCAGTGTAGCAATGATGAAACATACAACTTTACTCTAGTTCCTAAATGCTTGGCACCCCCCCCCCCTACACACACTATCATGATCCCAATTCTACCTTTCAAATCTGGCTAGACCAGAGGATGTGTACTGGTACAGATAGGAACTGGAAACACAGGTAATCCAGGACAGATGATCACTTCAGGACCAGTGGCGAAAGAGGTGTTACTGGGAGTGTGGAGGGAAGGTGGGGTAGAAAGGGGGAATTGATAATTGATTACAAGGATCTCCATATAACTTCCTCCCTGGGGGATGGACAATAGAAAAGTGGGTGAAGGAAGACATTGGGCAGTGTTAAGATATGACAAAATAATAATAATTTATAAATTATCAAGGGTTTATTAGGAGGGGAGTGGAGAAATGAGGAGCTGATACCAAAGGCTCAAATAGAAAGCAAATATTTTGAGAATGACGATGGCAACAAATGTACAAATGTACTTGACACAGTGGGTCTATGTATGGATTGTGATGAGTTCTACAAGCCCCCAATAAAATGATTTAAAAAAATCCCATGGACCAGATGGTTTTACGGGAGAATGAATTATACCAAGCATTCAGTAGACTGAATACTGCTGAACGAAAAACAAAGCCCCCAATAATCCATCTTTCCTACATCAAACTTCCAACCTACTCTCACCCTGGCCAAGCTCAAACTAGTAGCTGAATGCCATTGAAGCCAAATTTCAGCATAGAATTCATCAAAGGATCACCTTCTTGATTTCTGCAACCAACTATTACAGAACCAAAAATTAAACATTCTTATGACTTTTTCTACACAGATTGACTGCTAGAATTTTTGTAAGATGATATTAATAATGAAAGTGTTGACACTAGTGTGTTAGGCTGGGTTTTCTAGAGAAACAAAACCAGACACTCATACATGTATAAGAAAGAGCTTTTTATCAAGAAGTAATGTCATGTATCAAGAAGGTTTCCCAGCCCAATCCAACTTAAGTCCATGGTTGTGAGGCTAGCCAGAGCCCTCTTCAGACTCACAAGCAATGATGAAGAAAGGTGAAGTGGGATGCAGGGAGGTCATAGACCCATGAGTGCAGAGTTGTGTGGATCCAAGGTTGGTGGGAGCATGACAGCACACAGACAGCTCCCAGATTAACTCCCAGGAGCAGCAAATCACATGGGGGATCTCTGGAGACAGAAACAGGATCCCAGCAAGCAAGCAGGGTGAACAGCCAGAGTAAGAGAGGTTCTCAGAGTCTCTCATTAAAAAGACCGCACCCCCAAGGAAACACCATCAGGCCATGACTAGATTCATAGGGTTGACTCCCCACCTACACTCTCACACAGGGTCAAGTTGACATAAAATCTATCTGCCACAACTAATTTTTTGGACCCATTTTTTAAAACATTTTATTTGGGACTCATACAACTCTTATCACAATCCATACATATACATACATCAATTGTATAAAGCACATCTGTACATTCTTTGTCCTAATCATTTTCAAAGTATTTGCTGTCCACTTAAGCCCTTTGCATCAAGTCCTCTTTTTTTTCTTGTGGAGCAAGGGAATTATGAGAATATATTGGTAGCATAGTTGTGAAACGTCAAGAAAAAATTATTCTTAAACTGGGCTTTACATAAGCTCTTTTCTTTTAAAAAAATATATATATCTGCAGTGATGTGGTACCTGTACAGGAAGCACAGGCTGTATCTCAGGGCTTGGTCCAGACTACGGAAGTACAGCTTAAGGACACATGTATGCATTTATAGATGTGTAGCTGTGCTCTTGGGCAACTTAAAGACAATCATGACTGGGATGTAGGCCAAAAACTGCTGAACAAGTATTTGAGTGCACAGAAAATTCAACCGTCTTTCCTAGACATGTTTGATATTTTCTCATTAGGAAAAAATCTAGGATATGTGGACAACATAAGATAAAGTCCACCTGCATATTCTCAAAATTGTTTGTTGTACAAAATACTATGAAGCATGGCCTACCCTTTACAACAATGTGTCAATAACAACCACAAACCCAGCCGGTGAAGAGTCATTCTATGAGAATTTAGGCTGTAGCTGGAAATGAGAGGCTGAACATTCAAGAATAGGTGGTACTGAGTGACTGTCACAAGTATGTAAATTGAGTGAATTCAATGACATTCCGTGCACTAAAGTGTTTCACATAAATTTAAGCAGTGTTACATCTCGGTTTCAAAATCATCACATAGAAATTAAAATAGAAAGGTTCACTCTCTTACATAACTCTTTAAAAAAATCATTTTATTGGGGCTCATGCAACTCTTATCACAATCCATACTTATATCAATTGTGTAAAGCACCCTTACACATTCGTTGCCCTCATCATTCTCAAAATTTGCCTTCTGCTTGGGTTCCTGAAATCAGCTCCTCATTTTTCTCTTTTATCCTCTCTCTCCCTCCCTACTTCCCCCTGCTTCTGAAACCCTTAATAATTTATAAATTATTGTTTTATATTTTAAAAAATCATTTTATTGAGGCCTCACACAATTCTAATCACTATCCATACATACATTCATTGTGGCAAGCGCATATGTACATTTGTTGCTATCCTCATTCTCAAAACATTTGCCTTCCACTTGAGCCCTTAATATCAGCTGCTCATTCCCCCCCCCTCTCCACTCCCCTACATCATGAACCCTTCATAATTCATAAATTATTATTTTGTCATATGATATACTGACATCTCCCCCTGCCCTCTACTGTCCATTCCCCAGGGATGAGACTATTTGTAGATTCTTGTAATCAGCTCCCCAAATAACTCTTGAGTCCTGCATGCCTATAGAAAAGTGTCCTATTTCATGGGAAGCAAGCCTGAGGAGAAATCAAAGGGACTGAAGGTTCTTGAGGGATTTAGGGGGATGAAGAGGCCGGGGAAGGGAACAATGAGCAAACAACGCCACAGACAGGGGAACAACTAGGGAATTAAAATTAACAATGAGGAGGACATAGAGATTCTGGGGGCATAGAAGCAACAGCAATCTAGCTAAGAGGAATTACTAAGAGTCAGAGGAAGGGTGAGTGTAATGGTGGAAGAGGAGGAAGGTAAAAGGAAACAGAGGGAAGATCTAGGACACATAGCTATGGATAGAGGTATAAGCATAGGTGTGAACTTATGTAAATATATAGATTCATTAAAAATAGAGTTTTTTTATATGGCAATACACTGAGGAAGTGGACAAGCTTTGGGCCTCTGTTCAAGCCCTCCCTCAATGTAAGAACACTTTGTTGTAACAACCTGGAATTCTGTGATGTTTACCCTCCCAGTACAATCACTGAAGACAAAATGGGTGCACAAGCAATCGTGGAGAAGAAAGCTGATAGTACCCGGCTATGAAAAGATATAGCATCTCGGGTCTTAAAGGCTTGAAGTTAAACAAACAGTCATCTATTATAGAAGCAACAAGCCCACATGGAAGATGCACACCAGCCTGTGTGGTCATGAGGGATCGATAGGGTCAGGTAAGGGGCATCAGAAGACCCCAAACAAATAAAAAATATATTGTTGAGAATGAGTGGGGTTGGAACAGAGACCCCCAACCCATCTGTAGACAATGGGACATCCCCTCACAGAAAGGTCACAAGGAAGTGATAAGTCAACCAGTGTGAAGTATAGCACTGAGGAAACACACAATATTCCTCTGATTCCTTGAGGCTTCTTCATCCCCCCACTATCATGACCCCAAACCTGCCTCTTACTGTGGGCTAGTCTGGAGCATGTACACAGGTACAGAAAAGAACTCAGAACACATGGAATCCAGGTCAGATAAAACTGGAACAGAAATGGGAGTAGTGATACCAGGGTGGTAGGGGAAAGGTGAGGAGAGGAAGGGGGAAGAAACCAAGGGTGAAGGGAGACCGTGGTTAGTATAAGATATGAAAATAATAAATTATAATTTATCAAGGGGTCATGAGGGTGGGAAGAGGAGGGATGGTAAAAAGGGGAGCTGATACCAAGGGCTCAAATAGAATGTAAAGTGTTAGAAAATAGTGATGGCAACATATGTACAAATATGCTTGATACAATTGATGTATGGATTATTATAAGAGCGATAATAGCCCCAATAAAATTATCTTTAAAGGAAAAGAAATAAATACAAATTAATGTAAAAAGAAAAAAAAATTATATAAAATTGTCCTGTTTATCCGATAGAATGAAATTCAGTTTCCTCCTTGTGCTCAACTTGCTGTTCCTGCATCCTATACATTTATATCGACTTATCCCTTGAAAGATGGGTGGGCCGATGTGGAGTAAATGGAATTTTCTCCTTCAGCAAAGGCAGTTCTCTAACCTTCGTACTAAGGTCTGACAGCTGGACTGTATGAGGATGCCGAACCTCACCCCTAGATGGGGTATCACCAAAAAGAAAGCCACATGGAATCATGCAAGGGACACTGTTTATCTAAGCAAATATTTTCCAAAGCCTGTTCACCTCCATCAAGTTGGTCAATTTAATCTAACCCATTGAAGCAGCAAATGCGCCTCGCCTCTGCAGCTGTGGTAACCTTTGCTGAGACACACGGATGTTTTCTCTCCACCCTGGAGCTCTTTCCTCTTCAGTGGACTCTGGATGACACAGAAGCACTTGAGGCGTATCTCTTTCTGCAGATGTGAAATTTACTTGTGAATCTGTGGATTCAAATTCTGCTTATGACTTGAGCAAATCCTATTAAAGTATGTCGAAAGGCAAGAAAAGACGCTGAGGAGAGTTTAAACTATGTTTTTCAATATAGTGTCATGCAGGAAGACATTTCATATCAATAAAATGGGGCTCAATCAGCACATTGTTCTATGTTAACAAAGAGGAAAAAAATAAAATCAGTTCCTTGTCTTTATTGAGTGCCCTCCGTACACTGTTTTGTATATAAATCTTAGGCAAGTCTAATGAAAATCACTTTGCCTTTTATGACAGTCTTTGAAACGTGGAAATGCTGTGGTATGATTTATGTGATTTAGGTAAAGAAGGCTAGATTAAATTCCTTGCTTTGGTCCTGAAATTATACAAGTAATAATTCCAACAGACTGACTGATTATTATGGCTAGGCCATCTGCTTTACATTCAATCCTCCCTAAAAACTCAAGCATGAGGTTTAAATGTTTCCCCATTTTACAGATGATGAAATTGAGGCTTAGGGATATGAAATAACCTGCCAGAAGTCATGCATAGAATTAAGTCACACATAAGGATTTTGATTCCAAGCTTTGTTTGATGCCAAAATCTATTCCTTAACATAACATGTTTCCTATTTAAATTTAAACGAGAGAATTCTAGTCCTTAACCAGTAGATCATAAGCACATAGTAACTGACTGCTGTGGGGGGATGGGCCTTGTAGCCAAAGTCTTGAAAATACTCACAGAATAACTGGGTGGGAGCATGCAAATAATGTGTAAAGAACTTTAATCGGAGGGCTCATTCGTTTAGCCGGTCCTCTCAGTCTAGCAGTGAGTCCTCCCAGAGGCAGGGATAGAGGAAGCTTTCAACCATCGCGAAAGTTCCCACCTGCATGGAGATCAGGAGGCAGAGAAAAGGAGCAGGGCCACGACTTCGAGGGGGAGCCTCAGTGGGCTTCCCAGCCAGAGGTTGGCTTGTAGAGTCATGTGCCCTGTGGGCTTTCATCAGTGCCCAAAAAAACTTTATAGCACTCTATTAATCTGAGTTGACTAGAGAAACAAATTCATAGACACTCATATGTGTATAGGAAAGAGCTTTATGCACAAGAGCAATTGTAGATTAAGAAAAAACATCCCAGCCCAGTCCAGTTCAAGTCCATACATTCTTCTTTAAACTTACGTAGCCATGCATTAAGGCCAAATGTAGGAAGATCATAGGCCAGTGGATAGAAAGTCCTGTGGATCCAGTGGCAGTAGAGGTGTCCAAGTGCTGGTGTGTGTCTCCTAGTGGCTTCCCCAGCTCCAGGGCTCTGACTGCATCAGTGTAGCTCCATCAGGCTTATCGTCAGTAATGTCTCACAGGAAGTGGGTGTGTGTCCCGCCTCCAGCAAGCTATTTATCTCCTTAGTGCCTCCAAATGAGGTCGCCAAGCAGTGACCTGATTGAAAGGCTAATCCCCACCCCTTCACTCATAGTAGTCTCAAATTGACAACAAGTTATCTAACTGCTACAAATACCAGAACAGTTCTGTGTGGCCATTTCAACTGATTATCAAGGCCATAGAGAAGCAGAGTACGGTGGGAGGGATGGTTGGAGTCAAAATAGGATAAAGAAGGATACGAGGCAAAAGACATATTTGACCTCTGCTTCAGAAGAATCATTCCTTGGACTGATGTGGAGTTGGGTTTTCCTACCCCCTTGGGTAACTAGAGGAGGTCAGATACGACTCCAATACCATTTCCTCACTTAGGAATCCTTGTATGAACGTAAAAAGAGAGTATCCCCCATCAAAATTACTGATGGAATATGTAGCAAAAAGATATGAGAAGGGACATTTCCCATTAATTTTCAAAGCTGGGTGTCTTAGGAGTGCTGGTGCCATAGTTGGTCACAACACAAGCCCAGTATTTGATCCACCAGCTATTTCATGGGGGAAGACTGTCTGCTCCCGTAAAGATTTTAAGACCTCAAAAACCAAAAGGGCCAGTTCTATTCTGTCTTATAAGGTCATTATGAGAAGCAAAATGAGTGTATCAGGAATGGGCTTGGTTTTGGTTGGCTTTGACTTCTGTCCAAGTAAACTCACTGCCATGGAGTGGCTTCAAACTGCTTACCTTGTGGCTAGCAGTGCAATGTGTGGCTCTCACTGTGCCACCAGGGCTTCACTCTGTCCAAGTAGAGGACACAGTCTTTATCTCAGTTCCCAGGAACCTTCCAACTTTGCTTATGAGGGCACACCTGCTGGGAACACAACACTCTGGCATAGTCGGATCAAGAGTCCACAATAAGACAATTTACTTATGCAAGTGGAATAAATATTGTATCAAGTATAGTTAGAATATAATTTTACAGTTTCAAAATTGTGTTAGTCTGGGTACATAAGAGAAACAAATCCACAGAAATTCACATGTTTAAGATAGAGTTTTATATAAAGGGTAAGTGTTCATCAAGAAAACATCCCAACCCAGTGCTGCCCAATCCCACAAGTCCAACATTAACCCATATGTCTGCCACCAATCCACAAAGTCCTCCCCCATCTCACAAAACACATACAATGAAGCCGACTGCAGGAGGAAACCCGAGTCAGTGAACGTGTAAGCATCTCAGTCCTGGAAGGGGTCTCTACACAGCTGCTCAAGCACCCAGGGCTGCATCGGGGTAGGTCAATGTGGCTTCTCCTCAGGGATGTCTTGCAGGAAGTAAGCCTTGCCAGCTGGAGCAGGGAACTGGCTAAGGCAACTGCACCCTGGTCCAACCATCGGAAAGCAAGAGACCCAAGAATTTGAAAGGCGAGGCTCACAGAGCCATTTATCTCTCTGCTCTTCAATTAACCCCACAGGTGTTTATCGGCCAGGATGGCACAATAAACTTTAACTATCTCACAAATGAAGTAACAGATGTTGACTAAGACCATCAACACTGCAAATATGACAAAGAGACTAACCAGGTTCTCATAACACTAACTATGAAGTTTTCTTGCAACAACTCCCCAAACAAACAAACAAACAAACAAAACCCCTGATTAATGTAAGCATCCAAATACAACCACCAGTTTATAAGAAATGGTTCATTCTAACAGGAACAAAACAAAGTCCATAGTTTGGCTTATTGTGATATCTCTTAATTTTTAATATATTGTATCTTGTCCCTTTTTCTCTCCCCTGCCTTTTTATTTAGCTTTTAGAGGCATAGGATTTTTTTTTTCTTATACAAATCTTTCATTCTGGATTTTGAGGACTAAATCACCTGGGATTATTTGACATGTTCATGAAAATGGAAACTAGATATTAAAAATCACTCTGTTCTGAGACATAGCTGTATTATTTAACCCCTTAGAAATTATTCACATAATCATAATCATGTCCTTAACTTTCATGACATTAAAGTAATTTCAAAATATTTATTCAATGGGGTTTCTCATTAAGTTAAAGAGTTAGAAAAAGTTTTTACAAACAAGGCCAAAATAGGGGGTTATTTGTCTTGGAAGAGGTAGAATCAGAATGGTCCCTGTATAGACCCAAGGATGGCAAGGCTTCATTGGCTCCTGATGGGCACCACCACCACCACCACCATCGACAATCCATGAGCTATGATGATTAAAGACCCCCAAATTGAACTCCTTGTCATCAAGTCAACTCTAACACAGCAATTCTAAGTAGGATTTCTGAGACTCTATCTTTAAGGGAGTAGAGAGCCTCATCTTTCTTTCATGGAGCAGCTAGTAGGTTCAAACTGCAGACCTGGCAGGTAGCAGCCCACTGCCTAGCCCACGGAGCCATCAGGTCTCCTTTTAGGATGGTGAGAGGTAGAATGTAGGCTTGACGGTAGGTTTGTTATTTTATCTACTTTGTATTTTAAATTGTCCATAATCCAGGGTGGATGATACCTTCAGGACCAGGGCTGTGAGGGGTGATACTGGGAGGGTAGAGGGTGAGTGGGTTGGAAAGGGGGAACCGATTACAAGGATCTACATGTGACTTCCTTCCTGGGGGACTGACAACAGAAAAGGGGGTGAAGGGAGAGGGGAGGGAGGAGAAAAAAGAGGACTTGATGCAAAGGGCTTAAGTGGACAGCAAATACTTTGAAAATGATTAGGGCAAAGAATGTACAGATGTGCTTTATACAATTGATGTATGTATATGTATGGATTGTGATAAGAGTTGTATGAGACCCAAATAAAATGTTAAAAAATGGGTCCAAAAAATTAGTTGTGGCAGTTAGATTTTATGTCAACTTGACCCTGTGTGAGAGTGTAGGTGGGGAGTCAACCCTATGAATCTAGTCATGGCCTGATGGTGTTTCCTTGGGGGTGTGGTCTTTTAAATGAGAGACTCTGAGAACCTCTCTTACTCTGGCTGTTCACCCTGCTTGCTTGCTGGGATCCTGTTTCTGTCTCCAGACATCCCCCATGTGATTTGCTGCTCCTGGGAGTTAATCTGGGAGCTGTCTGTGCGCTCTCATGCTCCCACCAACCTTGGATCCACACAACTCTGCACTCATGGGTCTATGATCTCCCCGCATCCCACTTCACCTTTCTTCATCATCTGCTTGTGAGTCTGAAGAGGGCTCTGGCTAGCCTCACAACCATGGACTTAAGTTGGATTGAGCTGGGAAACCTTCTTGATACATGACATTACTTCTTGATAAAAAGCTCTTTCTTATACATGTATGAGTGTCTGGTTTTGTTTCTCTAGACAACCCAGCCTAACACACTAGTGTCAACACTTTTATTATTAATATCATCTTACAAAAATTCTAGCAGTCGATCTGTGTAGAAAAAGTCATAAGAATGTTTAATTTTTGGTTCTGTAATAGTTGGTTGCAGAAATAAAGAAGGTGACCCTTTGATGAACTCTATGCTGAAATTGGGCTTCAATGGCATTCAGCTACTAGTTTGAGCTTGGCCAGGGTGAGAGTAGGTCGGAAGTTTGTTGTAGAAAAGATGGATTATTAGGGGCTTTTGTTTTTCTTTCAGCAGTATTCAGTCTAAATTATAGTTATAATAATATAATATAATCTCCCTGCCAACCAGTCTCTTTACATATTGTCTGTTCTTAGTAGGGAAAATGGTTACATGCTGGAATACTAATTGAAAGGTTGTCGGTTCAAACCAACCCAGGGAATTTTACTTTTAAGTCCATTTGGACTTTTTTGTTCACCTCTTCTACATTGTTAAATCCCTGTTTTTTTTTTCATGTTCTTCTTCATTCATGGAAACAAAGTAAGTCACATGGAGTGAGGGCAGGTGAGTAAGGTGCATGGGGCAAGACAAGCATGCTGCCTTTTGCCCCAAACTGTCTCGCAGAGATGACTACACGATCAAGTGCATTGTCGTGGTGGCAAAACCAGTCCCCCATGTGCCACAAATCAGGCCTTTTTCTGTCATACACTGTTACACAATCTTTTCAGAACCTCTAAATAGAAAGCTTGATTAACAGTATGACCTGGTAGAACAACTCCAAATGCACAAGTTAGCATTTTCATCTGTTCAGGAAGTTGACGGATGTCCAAAATGAAGTTTGTCATCAACCAACATTTCACCTTTTTTAAACAAGAAAAACACGTGTACACCAGCTTTTCCCATAGCCCTGTCCTTGTATGCTGTGTTCAACATCACAACAGTTTCTGTGGCACTTTTCCTGAACAGAAAACAAAATTTCACAGCCACGTGCTGTTCTCTTAAATCAGCCATCACAATAAAACAAAGACAACAACAACAACAACAAAACAAGACACCCGAAGTTTGAGTGTAACTGCTTTTATGAAAAAATTCACTGTAACCCGAGAGAACATTCCCAGGCAACGCCACTGGGTGCACTAACTCGGAGAGTGTTGTTCCATGCTTGCCTAACTGGAAAAATGTGTACCACCAAAGCTCTGATACACCCAGCAGAATTCCAGTTTATTTTGGGTATCCCTTATATTGCCGAGTCTTGAGAAATATTTATTACAAAATTAAATAAACAAAAGAACGAATGACAGATCATATGCAAGTGTGAGGAATTAGGCAAGACCTATCTTACATGAATGTAAAACAAGTGGTCTTTGTAGAAGAGTAAGAAGAATGTTGGGAAAGCAAACCATTTAAGTGTTGAAATTCACTGGACTCCTCAACATTACAGTGTCACAATAACAACAAAATTTCACCTACAGCAAATTGATTCTGACGCCTAGGAGCTATACAGGTCAGAGGAAAGCCCAGCATGCTACCTGGGTTTCTTCCATGGGTCACAGCAATTCTTTCATTCCTTCTGCAAAAAGTTCTTCCTTGAAAACAATGGCAATAACTGTCCTGGCCGGGTATTCGTTCATTTCTTTGTGATTTCAGTGGCAGCAGAAGAGGGACTTTCTTTCCTCTTCACAGTCTTGCGCATCACCTCCTTTGAGCAGGTGGCCTATAGTGGGCACTGCACGCACGGTGGCCGTGTTTTGGTGAGGGAGAGGCCATACACGCTCTGAAAATAGTGTATCACTCATCGATTTAAGGTGAGAACAGTGGTGATGGAGAAGTGTGCGTCTCTCCTATACTTTTATTGGTTGGCCTTGTGGGAACCAGACGCCAGGCAAGAACTACTTTAGTGGCATTTCTATCCAGGTACTAAATTTCAGACATTTTAAGAAGTCTCTCATGGCTCGCTGCAACTTGAATACTAAAAGTAATTTAAAGCGTGAGTTTGAGTATGAATCTCAAGTCCTCCACGCACTGTAAAACCAGGGGGAAATTATCCATTGTTTTAAAGCTTCACTCTCTTTATATTAGAAATAGGGATAATAACATTACTGAGTTAAAAAGTTGTGGTGTGTACAAGTGTTCTTTCCCCTCTCTATTTTCTGAAAACCTTACTGTAGGGGTGGTCTTATTTCTCCCTAAAAGGTCAGTAGAATTCACTAGTGAAGCTGTCTTGGCCTCGAGCTTTCTGCAAGGGATGCTTCTTTGGTTGATACAAATGTAGGATATGTAATATATGTAAGTCTCTTTCCTTCTCACTCACCACATTGTCTTTTTGTTTCCAGACTAACTATTTCTCTAAGTTTTTTTTATTAGTGATTGTTTCAGCTATTTTCAAGAAATGCAATAAATGAGGTGCTTATTGTTATTTTTCTTTATTTCATCTGTGCCCCTTTTTGTTTCATAATTTCCTGATTTGGCTTAATGAACACTGTTTTTATTCTAAATATGCTTGTTTTATCCTAAACATTCATTTCAAAGTTTTGTGATGCTTTTATCTCACACATTGATATCACATTTTATTTGCTAATACACTAAGACAGTTAGATAGGATGTCTTCATGTCATAAAGAAGATTTACTTGAAGAAAAAATATCTGTTTGTTTCTGAGGTAGTTAGTTTATTGTGCCAACCTGGCCAAAAAGCACATGTGGGGTTAATTGAAGGGCAGAGGGATAAATGACTTGGTCAGCCTCACCTTTTTAGTTCTCAGTCTCTTGCTTTGTGATGGTTGGACCAGGGTGCAGCTGCCTTAGCAGTTCCCTGCTCCAGCTGGCAAGGCTCACTTCCTGCAAGACATCCCTGAGGAGAAGCCGCATGGACCTACCCCGGTGCAGCTCTGGGTGCTGGAGTAGCCGTGTGGAGACCCCTGCCAGAGCTGAGATGCTTACACATTCACTTTCCTCCTGCAGTCGGCATCATTGCATGTGTTTTGTGAGATGGAGGAGGACTTCGTGGATGGAGGTCGGACATATGGGTGAATGTTGGACTTGTGGGCTTGGGCAGCACTGGGTTCGGATGTTTTCTTGATGAACACTTACCCTTTATATAAAACTCTCTTATACATGTGAATTTCTGTGGATTTGTTCTCTAATGTACCCAGACTAGCACTGTTTCTATTTCCTATCCTTTGTCTCTTTTTCTGTCTTTCCTTTTCTCTAGAATCTCCCTGTCTCGGGACTGATCCCTTTCCTTTGCGGCATTACCAAGTCCCAGTTGACAGACCACTGTTCAATCCCATTGACGTTAATATTAGAGATAGTGGGGATGTGTCACCAAGCTAGGAGGTGGCTTACCTTAGTTCTTGCACATAAAGTGGTATCTTTGTCTTGTGAAGGTCTTTTATTTTTCATTTAAGTGTTTTTTTCTTAAACAGGAGCATATTTCAGGCCCCATTTAGAAGGAGATGGATGTCTTACCCATGTCCGAGCGTCCTTGTAGCCCCCGTCACCTGAAAAGCCAGACAGCTCGTGCCCTGCAGTCTCCTCCCTCCACAGTCCCACCAGTCCTCCCTGCTCTCTCTCTGTCCAATGTCTGTGCCATCATTTCCTCCTTTTAATACACTTTCTATTATTACTCATATTACTGTTATTCTCATTTTGTTACGCTTGCCTTAGACTCTCGCACTATTCTCTCAGGCCCTTGAACACTGGCATGATATCCAGGTCTTGGTATGTAAACACACTTTGTTGAATACCACAGACACACTACTTTTTTCCAAATTAGTGGGTTGCAAAGGTAACATGTTTTTCTTATTTTAATAAACTAAAAGGATCAGTTGATATTTTAATATGGGCTTCTCACAAGATGACAGGACTCTGGCTGGTGTTTTGAAGGAGACTCGTACTTCACATTTTATTTTCATGAAGGTTGGCCTTCCTTGTATTGGTGGGTTTTTAGGTTTTTTCATTTCTTTTTCAGTTGTTCTTTGTATGTTATGCTGTGTAGAGTCCTTTGAAAAGACAGAATGAAGGTCTTTGTGCCTATAAAGAGCTTGTTCTCTTACGAAATTTATTTCCAGAATGAGCTAAGTGCAATTTTCAGGTAGTACAACAGCCAGTTCTGAGTAATTGTTTTTAATTTCTTTCCTTTTAAGGCACTACTAAGAAAAATAGCCAATCTTCACCCCCTAACCCCACCCCGTCCCCCGCAACCTCCCCTCCTCATGTAGCTTGGTTCCTTTTCTTTCTCCTCTGTGCCTCTGCACACATTCCTTAAGGTGGGTGAGTTTAATATTTTTAAGAGGTGTCTTGGCCACTTCCCAGGATACCAATGAAATATCTTTGGCATGAAGGGAGAAATTTGCTTTTTTTAACACGATTTTTTCCAAGCTGCAGCTGCCAGGAAAGTATGTGTATTATCTCAGCGCTCCTATGTTATTGAGTTCTTCAGACTGTAATCCCCTTTGGCCAGCTGACTCTTCAGGTTCAGTCCTAGGTACAGGCAGAGTCAGGGGCTGCTTCAGCCATTTCCCTTGAAGAGGGCCAGAAAGCCTGCTGGTCCCTCCAGTAGGGCCTGTGTCGCTTTGAACAGACCACCACGCCAGACTGGTTAGGCGAAGGTTAGCTGGTTGGGCAGTGTGGGACTGCACCTTCTGGGAGGATGTTCTTCTCATAGTCTGTGATGCAAAGGATGCCCCTAGCTTTGTCCATTGCAGTCACTGTTTTCTGCGTGGCCCTGCCGATTTGTTGAGAAAAGCTATTTCTCTACGCAAGCTGCTTTATAAATGCATGGTACCGAGAACACAAGGGTGTGGATTAGTTGGCTAAGTTAACTAAATACTAGCCAGGAACGAGGTTCTGAAAATATAAGACACAGTAGGAATATGTTTGGGTTTAGAAAATTTAAATCGGCCAGTTAGGATTGACTTGTGCTCCCTACAATATGTGCTGTGAGTCCTGACCCCTATGCTTGGTAGGCAGTGGTTATGAGTTGGATTGATACTCCCAGGGTCAGAAGTTTGAACTCACTGGCTGCTCCTAAGAAGAAAGAGGAGAGGAGACTCCACCCCCTACAGAGTGACAGTCTCAGAAACCTCCCGAGGCAATTCTGCCCTGTCTTATAGGGTCTTTATTACTCAGAAGGGACTCGAGGGTAAGGACTTTGATTTGTTACCTAGGCTGAGCCAGTAACATCAGAAGCAGCTCTACATGAAGAAGAACATAACATCAGGTTGGAGGTTGGCTTATAAATACCTTCAATATGCAGATGACACAGCCTGGTTTGCTGAAAAAGGAGAATTTGAAACACTTCCTAATGAAAATAAAATATTGCTGCCTTCAATCTAGATTATGACTCAATATAAAGGAAACAAAAATTCTCACAGTACGTCCAATAGACAACACCATGATAAAGAGAGAATTCACTGAAGCTGGTGAGGATTTCATTTCATGTAGTCTCCAATTACAACTCATGGAACCAACAGTCAAGAAATCAAATGTTGTATTTCATTGGATGGATCTGCAACACAAGAATTATTTAAGGTGTTGTAGAGAAAGGATGTCACTTTGTAGATCATGGTGTCCCCAACCCAACCTATGATATTTCCAATTGCCTTATATACATGTGAAAGTTGGATCATGAATCAGAGTGATCAAAGAAGAATTAATACATTTGAATTATGGTGTTGGTGAACAATATTCAATTTTCCCTGGAAGGTTAAAAGAACAAACAAATATATCTTGGAAGAAATACAGCCAGAACACTCCTTAGAGTGAAGATGGCAAGACTTTATGTCATCTCCTTGGCATGTGTTATCAGGAGCTGCAGGTGTCTGGTAAAGCAGAGGTCAGCAGTAGTCCAGTCGATGAACTGGAACAAGCTCCAGGACACCTGCCAACAACAGCAAACCCCTCCATTGCCTCTAAGAGCCAATTGGTCAAATTATATACAGACGTCAAAGGAAAGTCTGATGCTCACAAGCAAGTGAGGAGAGTCACCGAAGCAAGTGAGAAAGTTTCGTTTGGTGTAGAGAATCAATGACGTCATTAATAGAGTATCTGTGGACATGCACATATTACATATTCTAGTGAAAATTTCAATGAAAATGATAAACATAGAGTAGAAAATGGAGATAGGGCGAAGCTTTTTATGCTATCACAAAGAACTTGTCTGAATCATGTTCACATGTTGATGGAAAGTAGTGGACTATAAATGATGAACTTGGTTGGGTATTTGGTTAGGGAGATTTCTAAAGAAGGTCTTAAAAGTATACGTGATTCTGCCTTGCTGCTTGTGGTAAAATGTGAAAGAAAGGAGATGAGTTTAAAAATGAACTTTGGAAAATGGAAACAAAACCCAAAGGTTTGTAAAACCCCGTTATAAAAATCCGAGGCAGTGTCTCCTAAATCCCTTAAATGGGGGGTTTAGAAATCTAGTCTTTTGTTAAAGCCTGTGACTTATGGCTCTAAGCAAATACCACAACAGAAAGCCCATCGGTTTGGACTGACGGGTACAGGAGTTGCGCCCACAAGGAGGGCGCACTGTCTGCCGCTTGGCGTTCTACAAGCAGGAAACAGGTCGGAGAACAGCCTCTCTTCCCCCCCCCCCACATTTGTAATGGAAATATCTGCCTTATGCTTGTTCTATATTTCATTATATTTTGGAAACAAATTATTTGTATTCAAGATTTCACAGATTCAAACAGGGGAAAGAACTTTGCTCCGGGATAGAATGGTCATTCATAATGTTTCATCTGTACTGGATTTAGACAATTCAGAAAATAAGATTTTTAGACTTGGAATGGTTTGAAGACTTTTGGGATGATATGATAAAATGACTGTGTTTGTATGTGTGAAGAACATGAACTGTGGGGGCCAAAGAGTAGAATGTTATGGATTAAATTGTGACCCCAAATTGGGTATTGTAAATCCTAATCCTTATACCTGTGGTTATAAGCTCTTTTGAGAGTGAGCTTTCTTTTTTTAGGTTAAGACACCATCTTAGCTGTTGAGACAATCACCTCTGAGATATGAAAAGAGCAATCTACAGTCAAGAAGCAGGGCTACACACTATTCCACATAAAGATTACCAGGAATTTAGGGATAGAAGTAAAAGGAAATGACTTTCCCTCAGAGCCAAAGAGAGAGAATCCTTCCCGGAGGGCTAAGGACTTGAATTCAGGTTCTCACCTCTTGAACAGTGGAAAAAATAAGTTCTGTTTGTGCAAACCACTCTCGTGCATTTCTGTTAAACCAGCACTTGATAACTAAGGGGATCTCCGGTGGCATTGTGATTATGCATCAGATAGCTAACTGCAAGGACAGTTTCAAACCACAAGCTCCTCTGAGGGACCAAGACCAGGCTCTCTCCTCCATAAAGACCTACAGTCATGGAAACCCAAAGGGGCAATTTTACCCTGCGCTATAGGGTCCCTATGTATCAGTGATCAACTCAAAGTCAGGGAGTGAGCTAATTAAGACAAGGTCTGGCCTTTTTCTCACAAATGCAATGTTCAAATCACTATGATTGTCTTGTGTCCCTTGAGAAAATCTATCAAGACGCTCCCTTTGGAATTTCAAAAATCACTCACCATAATTTCTAAACACCTTTGAAGTTAACTGGTTCAACAGATGACCCTGCAAACTAACTGTGGTAGTCAATCTGGTGTCAATTTAAGGATCAAGAGTGTAGGGGTGGAGTCTAGCCTGTCAATCAGGATATGGCCAATGAAATCTCTGTGTTGGCATGGCCTTGCTCTAAGGATTCTGGGAAATCCTGATTCTTCCTCCTTGGAGGCGGGAGACATACCCTGGGAAACATAGCAGCTGACAAGACACATGGACCCACCGTGATGCAGAGGGCCCTGCCAGCGCAGAGATGTTTCCAATGTCACTGGATGCAAAGACTTTCTACCCACTGGCCTGTGATCTTCTTCATTTGGTATCATTGCATGTATTTCTTGAGTCCGAAGCGGACTTTATAGATTGGTATCAGACATATGGGTTAATACTAGACTTATGGACTTGATCTGGACTAGGCTGGAATGTTTTCTCAATGTTCAATTGCTCTTGTATATAAATCTCTTTCTTATACATATATGTGTGTCCATAGATTTGTTGCTCTAGTCTACGCAGACTAACACACAACCCAGAAAGCCACTTCTTTGGCTGGACATTTTTTGTTTTCTTCTTCTAAGGTAGACTAATGAGATTAAAAAACCATTTTACTGAGAGAACTTGTCCTCAGCCATGTACCGAGCACAGAGGCATGTTTGAACACATTTTACTTGGAATAAACCTGTGCACATATAAACTAGGACCTTACTAACAATATTTTTTGACTTACCCTTGCATGATAATTGTTGAGCCCCTAGTATGCTTACAGTGGCTGGCATTTCACACGCATCACACAGAACAATCCTACGAAGTCATTCCTCTTGATTTTACAAAAGAAGAGCATGTGTCACAGAGAGAGGTAAACAGTGTTCCAAGGATAGCCAGTTAGTTGCTCACCTTTAATCCATTAGCTACCAGAGTCAGCATTGTGTTTACTATCGTCCTGTGTTTGGAGAAATTGTCTTTCCTCATGTGGCCACATCTTTGGGACATTTTCCCACATATTGAAAGGAATTTCTCTTTGTGGCTGTTCCTGTACAATCTCTGTTTATGGAGTTATAATGGATGCAGAGTCAGATCCAATGGCTATAAGTGTTTGTTGTTTGCTTTTTCTCCTGACTGTGGAATTGTGATATGGATTCTAGTAAGTTGATTAGAGGCATTGGTGTAGGAAGCCATGTTTCAGCACCAGAGTAACTATTTTGGGGACTGTATTTAGAGGAACAGAAGACCTTGTAGAATTATGGTAGACTGTACTTTGGGCTGCCAATCACAGGATCAGATGTTTAAACTCACCAGGCACTTGATGGGAGAAAAGTGAAGCCGTGCATTTTTTAAAAAGATTTAAAATCTCAGAAAACCCAAGAAAGCTGTCTCCCTCTGTCCTATAGGCAGGTTTGAGTCAGAATTAGCTTGGGGACGGTGGGTTTGAGTGTGGTTCATTCAGAGTAACAGAGGGGTTCTTTCACAGAGAGAAGAATAGATCAGATGTAGAGGTATCTGTAGGGAAGAGAACCATGTGGAAGTATGAACCTCGTTCACGTCTCCATTAGCCTACAAAGCTCTGTGTCCTTGCTTTCCTTTGGGCTTCGTGATGTCTCCCTTTTCCCGTTCAGCGGAAGCTCGACTGCCTGGCTCTGTTTCATGAAATCAAGGGGTTCTTAACTAAGATTCTTTGTAAATTACTTTTAGATTCTTACCATCTTTCTAAAAATAATTATTCATTGTACCTCGTAGACAATGAAGATGTTATCCGGCTTTACGTAGGTGAGGAATTTATATGCTAACATGGCCTGTAGCAGCATGATGATGGCTGACACTGTCATAATTAAGGCTTCAAAATTTATTTCATCTTAAATATAAGACTATCCACTATTATCACTACTTATTCAGCTCTGGCATAGAACAGATTTTATTCAGGAAGCTTGAGGGGTGTTTTAAGGGAGATTTTTCCTGTAAATTCTAATAAGGCTATTTCCCCCTCAAAACCATGAAACATATGTATTTTTTCTCCCCGCCGTGCTGTGTCCCTGTTTATAGAGATAGAATACTTTGTGTCCCCACTTTTCAGCATCTTGGATGGCAACATCCAAAATTACCTTCAAAAGCCAGGGATCCTCACCCAGGAATGATGGGAATATTTCTGGTGAGTGATCATTGAGACCGTATATATTCCAGGCACATCTGTATGACCTACCATTTCATCTACTGAAATCATTCTCATGCAGATCATATTTAGGCCTTGCAGTGGAATAAGATGACAGATCTGTCTATGCATTTTAATGCTCATTTAAAGAACTCCATACATATTGCAAATGAGGATAATATTTCCCCCCTAAACATCTGGACATTCCATAATGACCTAGAAGGATGTTAAAACAGTCCATGGAAAAATCATGCTATCTTTTATTTCAATTTTCCCATGAACTCTTTTGAAGCCCCCTCATGTTTTACATGTTGATTCAGACATTATTTATACTCAGGTATTATCACAGTATCACATTACAGTTTCTTGCATGAATAAAAGGCACATGCATTTCTTCGTGCGAATGAAGAGTTGTAAGAGAAGGACTAGAGTGTCTATTACAAACAGATAGAAAGCGGAAGTCCTGTTCAGAGAATTTTCTATTCATATTCAACTGTTTGGAATACACTGCCATTGTATTCTTGCACGTGTCTGTCAGTTTGGCACACAGTGGGGCTGTGTGCTGCTGAAGGCTATGTTACTGGTGTTTTAATACCAGTGGTGTCACCTAAGTAAACAGATTTCAAAAGAGATTCTAGACTAAAAACAGGGCTCCAAAGAAAGTAAATGTCTAGCAAATAATGATGGAGCATAGGCAAACATGTGCTTGATACCATTGATGTATGCATTGTTATAAAGAGCTGCAAGACCCCCTTCTAAAATGATCTTAAAAATAAAAGAACAGATTAAGAACAGACTATGACGAAGGACAAAGCTGTCCACTACAGAGGAATTAGTCACAGAAACCTGTGTGGATAGAATGAAAACATTGTCAGACATCTCTGGGATGGCTAGGGATGGAATCAAACCTGTCAGTCAAGTCACAGTCTGATGACAACACAGCCTGATGATGCCATAAGTCTTTTGAATAAGAGTAAGATGAACAGAGACAATCTCTTTCTCTGCCCCTCTGTCTTCCTGCTTCTGGAATTCTGCCTGCTTTAAGGAATGGCCCCAGGTATGTGCTTTGCCATGTTTCCACCAACCTTGGGCCCCCAAGACTCTGAGCCCACTACTCTGTGATCTTCTTCACTTGTATGTGCATCCAGCCTGCAGCTGTGTGAATTTGAATAAGGCCCTGGCTTGCAGCTGACTTGTAGACTTGAATTTGACTGGGCTGGGGTGTCTTCTTGATGTAAAGTTCTTTCTTAACATAGTTTTTCTTGTACATAAATGAGCGACACTGGATTTGTTTCTATAACTTACTGTGCTTAACACTGTCAGTTTCTGAAAACCTCATGGATAGAAGCAGAACATAGTTAGAGACAGTGCTAGAAGACAAGGCCCTTCAGTTTGGAAAGCACTCAATGGATGACGGAGGAAGGGCTTCCCTTTCAAAATAGAGTTGACCATAGTGGTGTGGATGGAATAAAGCTGGTGAGAATGACGACTGCCAGACCTGCATTTGGTGATGGGGTGTGACAACATGAGAAAAAACAGCTGCAAAACGTCAGTTCCTAATTGGAACTTGGAATGTATGCAGTTTGAATATAGGAATATTGGAAGTTGTTAAAAATGAAGTGGAATGCATAAAGATTGATATTCAAGGTGTTAATAAATTGAAATGGGCTTGTATTGATGATGTCAGATGGATCTGACAGAAAAATGTTCACTTGGATCTCATTAACTATGCAAAGGCATTCGACTGTGTGGATCATAACAAACAATGGATAACCCCGAGAAGAATGAGAATCCCAGCAGACTCATTGGCCTTGCACATGGATCAAGAGGCAGTTGTGGGAGCAGAACAAGGGAATGCTGTATGACTTTAAATCAGAAGATTTGTGCAATAGGGTTGTATTCTGTCAGTATACTTGCTCAATCTGTATCCTGAGCAAATAACCAGAGAAAATAGGTTATTTTAAGCAGAAGCCAGAATCAGGATTAGAGGAAGGCTTATTAACAACTGGAGATATGCACAGGACAAAACCTTATTTGCTGAAACTGAGGAGCCCTTGAAGAACTTGTTGATGAAGACCAAGGATTGAAGTCTTCAATATATATTGCGGCTCAATATAAAGTCTACCCAAATATTCACAACTGAACTCATAGGTAACATTATGGTAAATGGATAAAAGATTGATGTTGGCAAGAATTTCTTCTTGTTTGGGTCTACAACCGCTACTCAAGGAAGCCGCAGCCCAGAGATTAAATGATGAATTGCAGTAGGTCAATCTTTTGCACAAGGCATCTTTAAAATCAAGGATGTTACTTTGAGGTCAACGGTGTGCCTGACTCAAGCCAGGGTGTTTTTGATAGCCTCATGTGCATGTGAAAGTTGGACATTGAATATGGAAGACTGAAGGAACATCGATGCATTTGAACGATCATGTTGGCATAGAACATCACAAATACCATGGACTGCAAGAAGAAATAACAAACCTGTCTTGGAAAAAGTACAGCCAGAATGCTTCTTAGAGGCAAGGATGTCAAGATTTTGTCTCATATATGTTGAACATGCTATCAGGAGAGACAGTCCCTAGACAAAGATACCATGTTTGGTCAAGTGGAGGGATAGCTAAAACGAGAAAGACCCTGAAGGAGATGGATTGACCCAGTGGCTGCCACATGGGCTCAACCACACAACAGGGCCAGGCAGTGGTTCATTCTGTCGTCCGTACGATTATGAGTCAGAACAGACGGGATGGCACCGAACAGTCATTGTATTGCCGTAGAAAAGTCACCAAAGAAAACATTTTTATTAATAACCAGCCAAGAGTGTACAAAAAATATCCTTTGAGCTTAATCTGGAACAAACAAATTTTTGAAATAATGTCTTCAAAGCTTTTATAATTATTTTTTACTCCTGTTTGGACAATTACTGTGCCAGCAACTCTCAATGTGGTTCGTTAAAGGACAGAAGTCTTTAGACACTGTCTAGCAGTGGGTTGTGCCGGCTGTTCCTGTTTTGGTATGATACAAAACTGACAAGAATACTACAAAAAAGGGACACACGGAGTTCTTACTGACTGAGCTAAAGGAAACAATACATTCTCAAACAATCATTCTCCATAGGTGAATCCATTAATACATCATAATTTCGACCACATATAGGTCATTTGACTTTAACCTTGTAAGCAGTCAATGTTAAAAATATAAGATAGTGTAATTTTATAGTCAACTTTTAAGTAATGCTATATTGACAATGAAATCATAAGCCGTGATGTGAGCAGTCATTTATAGACAGGTATACATGGGAAAGCTGTGGCATTACTAGAGCCTGTAGGTGTGTGTGTGTATGAGCATGTGTGTGCATGCACATGTGTGTATACCACATTGGTGAGATATTTTCAGAGAGGGTTACAACAAAATGACAATCTCTACAAGTTTTGTGTGGCATTTCAGAATAAATTTATTATTTAAAAATCCACATAGGGCGTTATAAGATGAGATAAACCTGTAAGCCCAATTTACATTTATCCATATACCAACAAGGCTAAAACTCTGGAATTTACTTATATAACCTTCTAATTTATATTGGACAAAATTGTTATTATGACCCCATGAAAGTGACTTGGAATCATTTGATTTTATTTGTATGTGCTGCTGTTTCCATCACTCCTAGTGCTTTTATAGTCATTGATCTCGTCAAATTTGCATGTGCGTGTGTTAGCTGCAATATGCAGGCCTCATTGCCTGCTATTGAAGAGCCAGTGGTGTGAGCCCACGTAGGGACCCCATGGGAGGAACAAAGCTGAACTTGTGTCACTCACATACTGTTTCTTTTATAATTTAAATTTGGAATAGATTTTCGGAATGTAACTTTTAAACTTTTGCATTTTTAATTATTACAAGGATAAGTTACAAAACAATGAACTCAAGATACTCAAATTAGATTTTATTAATAAAATAAAAAGATATATGCCTATATTCATGTAGAGTCACAGATAATGCTGTAACAAGGCGAAGTGTGAAGCAAACATTCATCAAGAAGCCCAGATGTATCACATGTCTTTCCACTTAACAGAGTGCAAAGCCTCAACACCTTGACCACCTGGAATGATTCTGTTTATTCTTCGGTGCCCACAGGCAAGTACTGTAGAGTGTGCCAGTCTTTATTGTCTTTTGCCTCTGGCTACACTCCAGAGCTTCCCTCAGCCCCTGTCTAAATATTGATGGATCAATTCCACACATGCTGTCTTTGTGTGTTTGTGTATGTATATATATATATACATATGTCCTAGTGGTGTAGTGGTTACACATTGGGTTGCGATCCTCATGGTCAGCAATTTGAAACCACCAGCCGCTCAGTGGGAGAAAGACAGGGCTTTCTACTCCCACAGACAGTCATAATCTCAGAAACCCACAGGGAGTTGCTATGAGTCAACGTTGACTCGATGGCAGTGAGTTTGGAGATATATATGCATATATTCAGCTATATGAATGTACATGTGCACATATATATTCATGTTTCTGATTATTCTCTTTACAAAAAAAGTCACAGAAAGAAATATTTATGCTTGCTTAGGAGTCCCAGTGGTGTAGCAGTACACATTTGACTGTAACTGCAAGGTCAGCAATTCTAAACCACCAGCCACTCCAGTGGAAGTCTGGCCTCTTTACTCTCATAAAGTTACAGTCTCAGATACTCACAGGGCAGGTCTACCCTGTTCTGTAGGGTTGCCATAAGTTGACATCGACTCAATAGTAGCGAGTTTTGAGTTTGAGTGCTCAAGTGTGCTTGTGTTTTTCAGTTCAGATTGGTTTCATTGTCCTAAATATAATTAAGCTTTTAAATTTCTTCTCCCAAATGGTGATCTGTAGATACTTGCGGGGAGCAGAGAATGGGAAGAGAGTATATGCAGATGAATCCTTTAGTCTCGTATATTAAGGAGCTTGGCAGGCTGGGTTTCTGGGGTGAAGGGAGGCCTTCACTCTTGTGAGTTGGAGGTAAGTTCCAATCACATTCACATAGTTAATTGTTCCCCACTAAACCCTCCTATAATAGTGCTACCTTAAATTTACCTCTTACAAGCACATGGCTGATTGCTAACTATAGAAGCAGGTACCCTTTACCTATCTTCCCACCGTGTCACCCAATTCTACTGCATACCTTCCCCCAATACAGGTGTTAGCTTTTCTCACCTGTGAGCTCAGGGCCTTCCTGTAGATACCACCCACCTTGGGCCGCATGTAACTACTGAATATGCATATCTTATGGCTACCTATAAATGTCCCAAAATAGTTAATGGGCTCTCTCTGCTCCCAGTTCCACGTGGTTCATCAAGAGGAGCTGAGATGGGCATGCTACCATAAAATGTGTCTGACTTCTTTATTTTGTTCTTTATCTTTCCTATTCTCTATGACTTTACTATAATCTTTATATATTATCACCGGAAAATTACGGCTACTGGCCCTTCAGTTGTTGGAGGCTGGTTTCCTCTGACAGATACTCTTGAAGTTTCTGAACATTTACTCTTACAATGATCTTGTGTGAAAAATCTAAGTCACTGGGTAAATGTAGTAAGACTTATATTATTGCTCCATGAGTTTTAAGCTTCCCTATGGAAAATAAAGCACTCTTTTAAGATATCCACTATATATTCAGTAAATAGTATCATCTAAACACCCAACTTTTACCTTTTAAAAAATATTTCATGAGAAATAAGACTCAGGTCTTCACAGAACTGCTGCACAGTTCAGGGAAAAGTAAAAAAATGTACGATTATAACTTTATTTTCCTAATGTTGCTTCACATTAAGACATCGCTTCTCTCAGACAAGGCTTAAAAGGCAACATAGTTCTCCTTAATCATTAAAAAATGAAAAAAGAAAATCAGTTAACAAAAGACTATTCTTATGCACTCAGAACTAGGCAAGAAAATATTAAAGATGAATAGAAATATCCTGAAGCAGACTCTAGAGATACATTGAGTACGAAACACGTTGTGATACTTTATTGAACGTTGTGGGTGACAAAGCTCACTTCTTTTGTTTTCATCTTTAGACTTTGGATGCCTCATTCCCAGGAGGAGGTACTTTCAATCAAAGAGGACAGAGCTCCAGAGAGCATTGGCCTGTGAAGCAGACAGCAGTTTAAATAGTTCAACCTTGTTCCTTTTCTTCACAGATGTAGCATTTCACTGAAAGCTGAGACATCAAAAGGGCCTCGCGTAATCTTCTCCTCTTATCAAAATTTAGTAGGGTCTTGATTAGGAACGTGGAACACTAGTGGCACTCTCAGCTAAGCCTTGGACTTCAAACAGCAGGTTGTTGGTTCAAAACCACCAACTACTTCACAGGAGAAAGTTGAGATGATTTACTCCGTAAAGATTTACAGCTTCAGAAATCCTATCTAGGGCAGCTGTGAGTCAGAAATGACTTGGTGGCAGTGGGTTGAGCAGGAAAATTATTTGTATCACTTAAATAATTGGATATTGAGAATGGGACATAATGGGAAATTGGAATGAGTTTTAGTAGAGAACTTTCCGTGTGATGAATTTTAACTGCCTATGACATTATGATGAGGCTTTATGAGTTCTGTGAGCTGAGTTATAAAACTAAAATCGTGAGCGCTTTTTCTTCAAATTGATGCATTTTGTCTCAAAAAATGGCTGGGCGGTTTATAAGGGTGCATCTCTGTTGCTGGAGAATATAGTGTTAGAGATTGACCTTTGCATTTTGATAGCACAGACTCTACAAATCTAGAATTGTCTGAGAGTTCCGCGTGCTGTCTCCATTGTTCGGTGCCATTGAGAAGGTTCCGTCTCGTGTTGTTGGTGTTGATAGGTGCTGTTGAGTTGGTTCCGAATCATAGTGACCCTGTGTACAGCAAAGTGAGATACAACCTGGTCCTGCACCATCCTCACAATTGTTCTTATGTCTGAGCCCATGGTCGCACCCACTGTGTCCATCCATCTGGTTGAGTGTCTTCTTTTTTCTCCACTGCCCCAGGCATGATGCCCATTTGGAAGGACTTGTCTCCCCTGATAAGATGTCTAAAGTATGCGAGACAAAGTCTCACCACCCTTGCTTCTAAGGAGCATTCTAGCTGTTCTTTTCAAGATAGATTACTTTTTCTTTTGACAATTCTTTCAGTCCAGTTTTCTAACTCTAGGTCTCTGTACATCTCATCATAATACTGTGCTTTTTCTTCTCAAGCTTCTCTTTGAAATGTTATGTTCACGTCTTTGACTTCATTTCTTCCATTTGCCTTAGCTACTGTGTGGTTAAGCGGGTGTTTTGGAGTTGATCTTGTCTGTCTTTTCTGTGGCCTTCATCTATCTTCATGTATGATGCTCTTTGTGTCATTCCTCAGCTCCTCAGGTCTTCTGTCCTGAGTGTTCATGTGTCAAATTTGTTCTTGAGATGTTCTCAAAATTCAAGTAGGATATACTCAAAGTGGTATTTGGCTCTCATGGATTTTGGTTTCCTTCAGCTTTGACCTTAACTTACATATGAACAATTTATGGTCTATGCCACAGTGGGTCTCTTGCCTCATTTCAGCTGTTGATATTGAGCTTCTCCGTTATTACTTCCCACAGATGTTTCTATTTGATTTCTGTGTATCCCTTCTGGAGAAGTCCATGTGTATAGCCACCTTTTGTGTTTTAAGAAAGGTATTTGTGAAAAAAGAGAAAGGTATTTGTGATGAGGAAGTTGTTTGTCCAGCAAAATTATGTCATTCGTTCTCCGACTTCCTTTCTGTCACCAAGACCATACTTTTCAACGACTTCTCCTTCATCTTTGTTTCCAACGTTTTCATCACAAATCCCAATAATTATTGATACATCTTGAGTGCACGTTTGATCAATCTCACACTGAAGATGGTAAGATAATTTGGTTTCTATCTCATGATATTTAGTGTATAAATTTAAATAATAGGTATATTGACTGGACTTCCTCTTATGTGGCTAGGCATTATGTTATCACATTGTACTTGACTACATTGTACTTGAAGATAAATCTTGACATAGCTCTCTTTGTCATGATGAATATAATGCCATTCCTCTTGACTCTGTAATTTCAGACATAGAATAATCACACGTAACCAGAGCTCCAAGACTGCTTGATTCAAAATCGCCTATACCAGTTCATTTCAGCTCACTAACACCTAGGGTATCTTTATGGTTTCATTTCATTTCTATTTCATTTTAAAAAACATTTTATTATGGACTCCTACAACTCTTATCACAATCCATACATACATCAATTGTATAAAGCACATCTGTACATTCTTTGCTCTCATCATTTTCAAAGCATTTGCTCTCCACTTAAGCCCTTTGAATCAAGTCCTCTTTTTTCTCCTCCATCCCTCATGAGCCCTTGATAGTTTATAAATTATTATTTTGTCATATCTTGGGTATCTTTATGGTTTCTATTTCATTTTTTAACAACTCAAATTTTTCCTAGATTCCTGCTTTGGGTATTCTAAATTTCAATTATGTTTAAAGCTATTACTTCTAATTTGAGTCCTACCCCATCAGCAATGGAAATCTTTGGAAGTTTTACTCCTGAAGATTTTATTCCATCTTTGCCATTATGGCCAACGCTCATTTGAGAAGGCAATTCTTTCTCAGTCACAACTTGAATGCCCTCCTGCCGAAGGGCCTCATCCTCTAGCACTATCTCTGATAATGTCTGAAGCTAAGCATGAGGTTTTCACTACCTGACAACTTTCTGCTGCTACTCATGAGGTTTTCAGTGGCTAGTGCCTCAGAATCAGAAGTGGACAGCCGATTGCTTTTCAGTCTGGTCTTGATATGAAAGTTCTATGGAATCTACTTACCGACTTCGGGTGACCCTGTTAGTATTGGACACAGTATAGCTTCCTGCATCACAGCAACACAGAATCCACCACAATATGCCAAACTGACAGGTGATTCTAACTTACAGGAACCCAATATAACAGAAGAAAACACTCCCCAGCCCTACACCATCTTTACAATTATTGTTATGCTTAATCTCCTTGGTGCAGTTGCTGTGTCAATCCTCCTTGTTAAAAGCATTTCTCTTTTGGCATTAACTCTATCTTACCAAGCATGGTGTTCTTTTCTAGGGTCAAGTCTCTCCTGATAACATGTCTTAAGTACGTGAGATGAAGTCTCTCCATCCTCATGTTTAAGGAGATTTCTGGCTATACTTTCTCCAAAATACATTCACTTATTCTTTAGGCAATTCCTGGAATTTCCAATATTCTTCATCAACATCACGATTCAAATGCATCAATTCCTCTTCAGGATCCCTTATTCAGCATCCAGGTTTCACATGCACCTGAGATCACTGAAAATCACCATGGCTTATGTCAGGCACACCTTAGTCCTCATAGTGATGTTTTTTGCTCTTTCATTCTTTAAAGAAATTTTGTGCAGGAGATTTGCTCAAAGCAATAAGTCATTTTAATTGACTGCTGCTTCCATGAATGTTGACTGTAAGTCCAAGTAAAAAGACATTCTGACAATTTCAATCTTTTTATCATGATGCTGTCTGTTGGTCCAGTTTTGAAGATTTCCCCTTTCCCCCCATTGGGTTATAATCCATACTGAAGGCCATAATCTTTGATCATGAACAGCAAATGTTTCAAGTCCTCTTCTCTTTCAGCAAGCAAGGTTGACTCACTTGCGTATTGTAAGTTGTTAGTGAGCCTTCCTCCAATTCGTAGAGGGCATCTTTTACATATAGTCCAGTTTCTCAGATTATTGGCACAGAATCCAGATTGTCTCAGTATGGTAATTTCTCAATAACACTAGGGTTAAAAATGTGATCCTTGGGCCAGAATTGTATACTGTTACATCTCCCTTGGTGCGTGTGTGCAGTAGACAGATTTGTGTTTGAAGAAAATATAATTTTTAAGTACATATTCTATTAGGATGAATGATCATGCCTGTAGGGCAAGTTGAAGAGTTGCCACTAGTGAGGCAGTGGAGATGAGTCAAGCATTCCTTGGAGGAGGCAGATGCTCTGAAACCCTTGTTGATATGGAAAGTGTAGCCTCATTGTGCATCACCAACTTATCTCCCATGGTTGTGTTATCTGACATGTAGACATGAGTTTGGCCATAAGTCTCCATCTGTTCAAAGTGTAGCAGACAAGCTGCCATGGAAACAGAGGGATCATCTCTATATGAGATCAGGTTTTTGAAACAAGAGTAACGACTAGATAATTTTACCCTCTATAAATTAATTTTTAAAAGAATGATTCTATGGGGATTCATGTTTAATTTCAATTGTTTTCAAAGCTCCATTGAAATAATCTGAGCTATAATATTGACTGCAGGCAGAAGATTGGGCTAACAGATCAATGGATTGTTGGATTTTCTGAAGTAGGTGAGCTGATGGACTATCATATATTCAATCTGCTGTCCTTGGTGATGTAAACCTGGATGTAAGATTAAAGACATTGGGGGACTGAGTATGATGTTTTATGGATTTGTTGAGGGTGCATGTAATCCCATGCTGAAACACCTAATAAGGCCGCTGCTCAGACTGTTGAGTTTTAAGCAAGTGTAAAGTGTACTACAGAGCTATGCAGTACAAGTGGCAGTACACCGTGTCTGTATAAAGATATAAGGGTAGGCACTGATTGCAATGAATGGCACAGAACCACATACCCCATCCAGGAGGAAGAACAACAAAAACCAGAAGGGAAGGGAGACAGCTGTCAGTGTGAGATTTAAAAATAATTAACAATCTATAATCTATCAAGCGGCCACAAGGGATGGGGGAGGAGGGAGGGAAAACAGAGGAGCTGATCTCTAGGGCTCAATGGAAAGTAAATGTCTAGAAAAGAACGATGGAATATCTGTACAAATATGTCAGACACAATTGATGTATTGATTGTAACAAGAGTTGTAAGAGCCCCCAATAAAATGATTTAAAAAAGATATAAGGGTATTGTGACCAGTTGTATTGCAGCTAAATTAACCACATGATTACTTCTTGGATGGTATCAAAAAAGTTAGATGTTGCCTAAGTGAAATCCAAAAAGTGGTATCAGATATATTAAAAAGTTTCAAAACATTAATGTTTTGTGGGTCCTGAGCTGTTTTTGATTCCTGGTGAAATAGTTCATTTGGACTGATCACTTCAAGTTGCCCGTCATTTATGGTGCATGTCCTACACGCATCCATTTCATTCTCCCCTGTCCATGATGACTGAAATGCTGAGACTGCCGGTCTCAATGGAGGGAATTCATCTGATTGAATAGACTTGGAATTCCACAATCACCTCTACAATTTAACTCTCTTCCACTAAAAGGATATTTTGGACTCTCCTGAGAGAAACTATTGGCTGCTCTGCAGGAGAAAGACAGGACTCTCTATCTCCCCGAAGAGCTACAGTCTCAAATCCCTAGGGAGAGTTCTACCCTGTTCTACAGGGTGCCTATGAGTCGGCATTGACTCGATGGCAGTGAATTTAGGTCCAGTTACAAATGATCCAAATCTGGAAATTAAATGTCAGTGTTTGCTGGCTGGTCAATATCAATTGTGTTATCGGCCCCAAACTCAGTCATCAACCTACCTTAGAGAAAATATACAGCTTTATTTTAATAACATCTATGCTTTTGGTTTGACTGGTGATGGGAGCTTCACTCTCATTGAGCTCTAGAATGCAACATGTCTGCCTAGGAAAACAGCAACTTTAGGATCTTATTAAATACTTAGTAAAATGTGGCCTACAAATAACCGTCCTGTGTATACACCATACCAGAAAATCACCACGGGCATCAATTTCTAGCCAATGAGGGAGTTTCTGTTTATAACTTTGACATAATTTGCTTCAATATCTTTGATATATCTTCCTTTTTCCAGTTTCTTTGTTCACTATCCCCATGTCCTTATAATCAGAGTAAGTTCAAGCTCAGTGTCTTGTGGTTTCCTGAATCTACCCAAACTCCCAAGAACACCAGAGGCTAATTTAGTTCAAACTGAAATGAAAAACCACTTGCCCTTGAGTTGAGTCTGACTCATGTTGACCCTTTGTATGTCAGATTAGAACTGTGTTTCAGAGGGATTTCGCTGGCTGATTTTTGGGGTGTAGAGTAGTGCCAGGTTTTTGAGGTACCTTTGAGTGGACTCAAACCTCTAGCCTATAAGTTACTGCCGAGTAAGTTAACCCATTGCATCAACCCCCGACTCTTAGTTCAAAGTAGCTAGTCTGTTTTCTAAATATCCTTTGGAGAATAATAAGAATAAGATTTCAGTTTCTTAGCATGAATGACATAATCCTTGTCACTTAGCTTCTCTATGGCGGTGGCAGTGCTCTTACTGTCTGTCTGGTATGCTCAGATCTCTGTCTGGTAGAGTGCTGACCAGTTCTGGCTGGCAAGTTTCCAGTCCAGCCACTTTCCCGAAGAACAGTGTTCTTTTGGGTCTGAAGCGATTCTACTTTCTATTCACCTCCCCAGACACACTTCAAGTATCTACCCAATGAATATCAGGTTTTATACTTTTGAACAACTAACCCTTGGTTCCTTTTCTGTGAAAAAGAACCTGATTGGAGAGAGACAATGAAGATTTGGCATAACTTGGAACATATAAGTCTGGCCTCCAAAGGGTTTGCCTAGATTGATACCAGTATGTATGAGTGTACCTTTACCCAAATACTTCCTATCGTATAAGTGAATGGCTTGAAAATGATCAGTATTTCAAATCCTTACCCACCAGATACATAAATTAATATCTTCATTGTTGTTATCATTGAAAATGATGTGATGGCACCTAACAACAAATACAATAATAAAACGCTTGTGAACATTGGACGGTGAATAAGAAAGACTGAAGAAGAAGAATTCTTTTTCATTATGGCACTCATGAATGTACCTTATAACTGGAGATGGATTTATGTGGTTTATACGTACACTTTGTGTTACATACATTGGACATAACGTCAAGAGAGACTAGTCTCTGGATAAGGACAACTTGTTTGGTGGAGTGTCAGCGAAGAAAAGGGAGATTCTCAACAGGATGGATTGTCACAGTGGCTGCAACAATGGGCTCAAACAAAGCAGGTTTGTGAGGATCGCGTAGGAGAAGGCGGTGCTTTATTCTGTTACACAGAGGGCTGCTGTGAGTTGGAAACAACTTGCTAGGACACAACAGCAGCAGTTAATATGGGAATTTAAGTATCTGGATCATCCTCATGTCTGTTTCTATTGTGCTCTCCCATCTCTCACCATTTTGAATTTTGCTATGCCTGGTAGTTTTTGATTAAATGCCAGATGAACTATTAATAAATCCATCTATATAATAAATCCATCTGTATATGTGTATATGTATATATGTCTCTCTTTTTCTCTCTAGATATATATATATATATACATTTAAAAATCATTTTATTGGGGGCTCATGCAACTCTAATCACCATCCATAATATATATGCCTTTTTAACAGAGAGAATTTACTTTGGTAATTCAGTAAAATATCAAGCCCATTTCGGCTAAGCCCAGACTTTCATAGGAATGCTATGTTTCAGTTGCATGCTTTCCCCTGGGATGCAACTCTTTAGAAAGGGAGTCAGTGGTAGGTGCTTTGTAGTCCGTTTTGACTCATAGTGCCCATATGGACAACAGAATGAAACACTGCCCAGTCCTGTGCCGTCCTCATAATTGTTCCTATGTTTTAGCTATTTCAGTTTCACAATCCCTGAATTCCTCTTCCATGTGCCTTAACTTCAGCATTCGGTTTCTTCGATCAGCCTTTTAAATGGGTGATGGTAATAAATTGGCCAGAGCCTCTAACAGAAAGATTCTACAAATGTCAGGCTTCTCTTCACACCCGTCCTCCTGAAATCTTGTGCCCATCTATCCTAGCTGCTTTTAGTCCCGAACATCAATTTTTAAAAAATCATTTTATTGGGGGCTCATACAAATCACAATCCGTCCGTCCATCCATCCATCTATCCATCCATCCATCCATCCATCCATCCATCCATCCATCCATCCATCCATCCATCCATCCATCCATGTGTCAAGCATACTTGTACATTAGAAGCCATCATCATTTTCAAAACATTTTCTTTCTATTTGAGCCCTTGGTACCACTCCTCATTTTCCACCTCCCTCCCCTTCACATATATGAGGTTCTTTTTAGCTTCTCTGCTAACTGCTGCATTTCCACTGGCTTCTCAAGCCCCTGGCCCATGTTGCTCACCAAGACCTTTCGGCAAATGCAGTGCAGAATGTTAGGCTCAACAAAATGCATTTCCCTTTTCTCAGTGATCTCATTTGCTTAGCTCTTTTCAGTGTTTTGTGCCTTACAATTGCTTTGGTGGCTTTTGCATCTGCGCATTTCGTCCAGCTTGTCTAGTTCTTGAAGGGAGAGTTTGTCCGATGGCATCCTTCTTGTGGTCCCCATTTCTATATTATAATATGTTTTGATGTGATTCGAAACAATCTACGGATCTAACGGGTCTATAACAATAAATAAAAGCTTATTTATCATGGTGGAGGCTACGTGTCGATGCTGGGCTGACTGAAGAGAGAATGTGCTTCCCAGGGTCACCCAAGGACCCAAGGAGATATCAGTCTCTCCATGTTTATGTTGACTCTCTTAGGACACAAGTTTTCTTTTGTTGTAGTGATAGGAGAAGAAACACATTTAAGCTTTTATCCCTACTCTTTTATCCTATGTTTTAGGCAGTATTTCTGCTCAGGGCTCATTTGGCAAAAATTGTTACATGGTGCTACCTTACTGAAAATAGGGTGGTTAATATATTCTTTTGTGATTTTGGAAGAAGAAGAAATATGATAGATAGTTAACATAGGAACTAATATTTATTCTCTACTGTACAACAGATCATGTTATAGAAGGTTTACATATTTACATCTATTGTTATTTACAGAAGCCTTTGGAGTATGTATTATTAATCTCATTTTCAACACCAGTAAACAGAATTGTGCACTTTTAGCAGTTGAACATCATGCAATCAGTAAATACTGCACTTAGAATTTGACTCTAGAATATCTCTTATGTGAAAGTCTTTTCTTTTCCCAATAGAAAATAAATCATACATATAATAAATGTTTGCTGACTTGAATGAACAATATGTGCATGGTAGAGTCTTTTTCTCTTTCATTTTAGAAAAATTGTTTCATTTTTTAAAGAAAAAATGCTGATTCAGAGCACACTGCAAAACTTCAACAAGGAATCTGTAATCCATAGAATGAACTACTAACTCAATGGGAGCTACATTCTGGATTTATTTATTTATTTCATAAAATTTACCCTGAGGTCAGCCATTATGGAAGACAAAATTGCCTTTTGAAGAAATGTAATGGTTATAGGCTGAAAAGGTGTGGGGGATCTAACGCCAAGAAAAAGAGTACCTGGTCTATTTTATATGAGATTTTCAGTAAAAATAATATAACGTTGGAGCAAACTACGGCTGGTACGTTGAATCTTTTTAATGCTTAAAGTTACAAGTTACTGGTTTGAAGTCTACAAATCTTGGTAGATGATACAAGATTGAGTCTGAGGTGGGTGAGCACAGAGTACAGTCGGAAATGGTGGTTTAGGAAGACATCATCATGAGAAGCCACTTTCTCCTTTTCATCTTGTGGATGGGAAAAACGGGTTCTGACAACTGAATAGAAGGTGATTTGGGAAGCTGTATTGCTATTTCTTATACATTTCCTGCTTGCTTCTGAAGGTTAATTGTTATCATACCAACCTCTGAAGAAATGATGATTTCAGGTGACATGTCTTTTATGTAGCATGGGCAGGAGGGTTACGAGGGGGTGGGGAGGAAGGAGTCTATGGCACATGACAGACACTCTGCCCAGTGTTTGTTTGCACGCGGTCGTTCTTAATGCCTGGATGGGGATTTTAAAAAGTGAGGCTCGGGGAGGGGGAAGAAAAAAAAAGTGAGGCTCATATTCCCAATTATTTTTAACCATTATACACACTAAATTCTGCCAGCACCTTCAAGATTAGGGAAAAACCTGCTGAGGGATGATAAATGAAGTTTAAGAAAGTTGAGGGGAGTTTGTGAAAATTTAATCAAATGTCGAAAGAGTCCTTGGGGAGGAAAAATGGGGAAACACGGCTGCCGTGACCCTTCCAGTCCAGGCTTATAAAGAGATTTATATATATATAATTTTGGAATGAACTAACCTGTTGAGAATTGAGCCTGTGATTTTCAAGTGTTTGTATGACCATGTATTTCAAAAACTCTTGGCAAACGTGATTCCTTGAGATGCATGCGGTTCTCCTGATAATTTTGCAATCCCTTCTCTTCCTTTAAAGTTGTCTAGACAGGTCAAAGTGGAGCACGGCTGTCATTACAACAGCCATTTGTCTTTTGAACCAAACTCACATCATGCTTCCTTTTGCTGCCCCAGCAATCGATTACAGCCTCGGGTGTTCACCTCTCTTTTCTAAGGTGTGGCGACCAGGGCTTCCTGCTGTTAGCGAGACTAAACCCCATTCTGTTCTGTGCACAGAAATCGCACTGGCACAAAACTGTGGCCCTTGAGAGGTTCTTTTCCACGATGTTCTTTGGATTCTCTGACCTATACTGCTTAGTCGCTAGAAGATTGTACCTGTTGAGAAGCTTGAGTTTTATTTATAAGTTGGTTTTGAAATAAGTATCCACAATTAAAAAATACTTTGAAATCTAAAAGTTGACTTTGCAGAGAGCATTTATTTTGCTCATAAGCATTTTAAGGAAAGGCACAAAGGACTTTACTTTGCAATTGTCACCAAATACATTAGGTTTTGCTACAGTAACAGATAACTCAAATATTTAAGTGGCTAATACAACAAGCTTGTTTCTTCCTTTTGCAGCCTGTCCTTCATGGGTCTCTAGGAGCTCTACACTATATTCGTCTTTTTTACTTTTGAATCATTTTATTGGGACTCATATAGCTCTTATCACCATCCATCCACACATCCATTGTGTCCAGCACATTTGTACATTTGTTGCCATCCTCATTTTCAAAACATTTTTTTCCACTTGAGTTCTTGGTATCAGCTCCTCATTTCCCCCCCCCCCCTCCCATTCTCCCTCCCTCAGGAACCCTTATAATTTATAAATTATTGTTATTTTTCCATGTCTTATACTGTCCAATGTTTCCCTTCACCCACTTTTCTGTTGTCTCCCCCCCTGCAAGGGGGTTATATGTAGATCATTGTGATCAGTTCCCCCTTTCTCCCCCCTCCCCCCACCTTTCTCCTTCCCCTCCTGGTATCACTACTCTCATTATTGGTCCTGAGGGGTTTATCTGTCCTGAATTCCCTATGTTTCCAGTTCTTATCTGTATCAGTGTACATGCTTTGGTCTAGCCGGATTTGTAATGTAAAATTGGAATAATGATAGTGGGGTGGGAGGAGGAAGCATTAAAAAACTAGAGGAAAGCTTTGTGTTTCATCGGTACTATACTGCAACCTGACTGGCTCATCTCTTCCTTGTGAACATTTTAGGGGTGTCCAATTGTCTACAGATGGGTTTTGGGTCTCTACCCTATACTCCCCCTCATTCACATTGATATGATTTTTTTTTGTTTTGGGTTCTTGATGCCTGATACCTGATCCCATTGACACCTCTTGATCACACAGGCTGGTGTGCTTCTTCCATGTGGACTTTGTTGCTTCTCAGCTAGATGGCTGCTTGTTTTTCTTCAATCCTTTAAGACCCCTAGGCACTTTATCTTTTGATAGTCAGGAACCATCAGCTTTCTTCACCACTTTTGCTATGCACCCATTTATCTTCAGCGATCGTGTCAGAAAGATGACATCACAGAATGCCAGGTTATTAGAACAAAGTGCTCTTGTGTTGAGGGAGAGCTCTTGTGTTGAGTAGAGGCCCAATGTCTTTATGCTACCTGATACTTAACATATAAATAAGTAAATACATATATCTATTTTCATATCATTCTATAAATATATTTACATATGTACATACCTGTATTTAGACCTCTATAAATGCCCTTTGCCTCCTAGTTCTTTTGTCTATTTCCTTTTACTTTCCTCTTGTCCCACTTTCATGTTCAGCCTTCGTTTGGGTTTCAATAATTCCTCTCGGTTACATTGGCCTTGAGCAAGCCCTACCAGGCCTACACTCTCCTCGCCACTGATTTTAGATCACTTGTTGTTCCTTTGTCCCTGGGTTTGTTAACACCCACTTCCTTTCCCCTTCTCCCCTTCTCCCAGGTCCCCGGGAACCATGTCTGTTGATTTCTCCTCCGCCCATATTATTCTTATACAGCCTCCAGAATGTGCTATAATATCTATCAATTATATAATTTATATACTTTATAAATTGCCAAGGCATGTTTCTTATTTATTAGTTTTTTATACTCCCTCTTGAGGTGGCAGATATCACTTGATTCCCCTTTTTTGGGGGCCAAATTAAGTCATTTGGTCACGATTTATTTCAAACAGGGAAAGGAATTTCAGTCATGCCATATGTCCCCAATAAGGAATATTTATAAACAGGTGATGTAACTTATTTGTGTTTGACATCTAACTTACAGGTGGCAGTTCAAACCCATCCATTAGTACTGTCAAAAAAAGACCAGGTGATCTGCTTCTTCCATTAAGATGAGAGCCAAGGTTCTTGGATTCAAGTTTTTCTGGTTTTATTGTGTTGAGGGGTTTGGTATGATTTTATTTATATAAAATACCTGATAGGTCAATTTATAGAGACAGTAATTAGATTAATAGTTCCTTAGGATTATAGCAGAGGTAGTTGGGGAAAAATGGGAAGTGACTAATAATAGGTACAAGAGTGAAGAAAACGTTATAAAATTAATTGAGGTGAGTGCACGAGTCCTTTTCAATGTATTTAAGCCATTGAACTATACGATACAAGAATAACATGCCAATAAACTGTTAAAATGAAAAGATCAGAGCCAAGAAGACGATGTGGGTTGGCTCTACTTTGTAAGACAGGGTTAGCCAAGAATCAGAAGGAACTTGATGGCACTGGGCTCTGGGGTTTGTTTGATTTGGGTTTGGAATCTTCCCAGACTCTGGCTGTTAAGAATACATGTGCTATGAATATTCTTGTACAAATCTCTTTGTGTGCATATTTAATTTTTTTCTTGAGAAAATACCTAATATAAGAATTGTTAGATCATGGGACGAATATGCTCAATTTCTTGTGTGCAACTGTCAGAATCTTTTATTTAAAAATCATTTTATTGGGGGCTCGTACAACTCTTATCATAATCCATATGTACCTCCATTGTGTCAAGCACATTTGTACATGTGTTACCATCCTCATTCTCAAAACATTTTCTTTCTACTTGAGCCCTCCTGGGAGGGGGCTATGTGTAGATCATTGTGATTGGTTCCCCCTTTCTCCCCCTTTTTCCCCTGCTCCTCCTGGTATCGCTACTCTCAGTATTGATCTTAGGCCCTATATCGTGTTACAATTGCATTAGAAAGTATGAACTTTCTGGTTTCTCTATATTATAACTCGCATTTAATTAGCTGTCTTTAACCCCAGCCATCTTGATAAAATTGTATAGATATTTCATTGGGTTTTAATTTGAATTTCTCTAGGCACTAATGCTGTTTAAACATGTCTTCATAGGCTTATTGACCATTAATATATCTTTTATTGTGAAGAGTATATTTCAATAGTTCGCCAAAATAGTGTTGTAAGCATTCTTCATACATTTTGGATACCAGTTGCCAGTTAGGTGTCTTGCAAATACTTCTAGTCAGACACTTGCCAATTTAATTTTTTAAGAAATTATTTAATCTATTTTTGTTGAAAATGTATACAGTAGAACATATACCAATTAAAAGTATACACATACAAGTAAATGATACTGACTTAAGTTGTACAACCATGATTACCCTTTTATTTTCCAATTGCTCTTCACTCATTAACATAAACTTATTGGTCCCTAAACTTCTTATCTAAACATTCAAGTTGCTGCGGTCAATTTGATTTCATATAAACAGTTCTTAAGAAAGGACCCAAGGCTCAAGACATCCTCTGTACTAATTCGTCTAAACTATTATTTGGTTTTAAGAGCACTTCAGGGATATTTTAAAATCAAATCCTCAACACTTCCCCAGTTCTTGTTAAAATAAGCCTTCTTGTGAAAACGTACCTCTCTTAGAAAAACCATTAGGGCTCCTGTGTTTTGATCGTGTTCCAGATCTCCATGCTATGGATGGAAGTATGTCTCACAAGAATGCATATGATATGCCTGTAGTTATAATTCCATTTGGGATTGGATTGTCTTTGATACGTGACTGAGACAAGATTAGTAGAGAGTGAATCGTGAGTCAAAATCTTTTGAGATACAAATGTGAGATAAAACAAGCACACTAGAGCCGTAGAGATGGGGAAGAAGGATACTAAATCACATGAAGATTGTCTACGATCAGAACTTCTGAAGGAACTAGAACCTCCCTTCGGAGCCAACACCGGGAGAGAGACTCCCCTAGAACTCAGATTTCTAAACAGGGAGAAAATCAATTTCTGTTTGTCAAATCCATTCCCTGTGGTAATGCTGTTATAACAATACTGGGTGGCTAACACAGGTTCAGGTACTGAGAAGTCAGGGCAGTGCTCTAACAATTACCTGGTAATGGGTGACAGCTGGAAGAGTTTTAAGGCGCCTTGCTGGTGTATTGGTTTCTCCTTGGGCTGCGTGCGATCCTCATGGTCGGAAGTTTGAAACCACCGGCAGCTCCTTGAGAGAAAGACTGGGCTTTCTATGAGTCAGCATTAACTCCATGGCAGTGAGTTTGGTTTTTGGCTTTGGGAGGTTGTTTAGAAAAAAACTTTCAGTAGAATTATCAGTGTCAAAGACAATTCTGGTGAGGGCGCATAAGGAAGTGAAGGGAGATATTGAGAAAGCGTCTATTACCTTAGAGGATTTATATTGTACCAGCATCACAGATTAAACAGAATGTTAGCAGAAATGTGGATGTTAAATGTACTCCTGGTGAGGCTAGACAGCAAAATGATGAACACTGGACTAAAGAAGAAGGGTGGAAATATTTTCTCTGCAGTCACAAAGAACTTGTCTGAGTCGTTTTCCAGTGTTTGGTGAAAAGTCAGACTTGTATATTTAGCTGAGGAGATTTTAAAGCAAGGTCTTAAAGGGGTTGAGCGGTTTCTCCTGGTTGCTTATCGGAAATGTGACAGGAAAGAGTTGGAGTTAAAAATGAACTGTGGAAAATGAGAACAAAATGTAAAGACGTGGGAGAGTCTATTGAACAAAGTAAAGATGTTTGCTCTTTAGTGACTCAATTTTTGTGAAAGCGATGACGTTTATGACTGGCGGCTCCAACCAACGACCATCACAGAAAACCCATCAACTTCGACTGGAGGAGGAGGGACAGGGTAAAAAAAGGGGACTCTGCCCGCCTATCAGAATTCTGAAGGCAGCAAAGACCCAAAGAACCTTGTCTCCTGTCCTCCAGGGAAAGAGAAGGACCCTCTGGAGCAGCCCAGGATCAGCCGCCCTGTCGGCAGGAGCCCAGGAAGCAGGGCTGCTGGGCTATCACAGAGCCGTCACCACCTGGTAGCTTTCAAAGTGTCAGACCTCCACCAGCGTAGCTCTGGCCCTTGGGGTTGCCAGAGGGGTAAAGGCTGCTGTGCAAAGGTGAGGAGATGGGGCTGGCACGGCCAAAGGGCAGAAGAACAGGGGTTACAGGGGCTGAGAGGTGGGCGCCTATTCAGATGGAGTCTGACACTGGAGCTCCTCAGAGCGGAGTTGTCATTCCCATGGTCCTGGGTAGGGGGGCTGGAGCCCAGGATCAAGGGGTCTCCAACAGGACTCCAGAGAGCATGGCTAGCAGAAGGGTCTGAGGGGCAGGAGAGTTTTCCCTGATGGCCTCAGGACACATTCTTGTCAAGCCTGGAGAGCGAATGTTCTGGCTGTTGGGATTACATGGTGTCCTGGAAGGAGCTCTGGTGGGCGAATGGGTTATATGCAGTGGTGAGATTCAGCAAGTTCACACGTCACTTTTTGTTGAATTTGGCAAGTTGGCTGTCAAAATGGTACTTGTGATCAGGGTTCTCTCTCAGGTGGGAAGCTAGTCAGATGCCCAGTGCAGGAACGACAAATTTATATTCCTTACTCTTTCAATGTTCATCTGCCTAACAGTATATTCTAAGCTCCCCTAGTAACTTTCATTCTGTCCACAGGTATAAGAAATTGAAAGAAATTACGCTTATAATATTTCTTTATTTATTTCATAAAACTTGACGCAATATTAACTTTTCATTCCCTGTATCTGTGATTTCAGCAATCAAACATAAAACCTAAAGAGAAAACAGTGTCACACAACCAGAGGGTGACATGCTGTCATTTGTTCCAGCTCAGCATTATGCCCCAGGGTATTGTCAGTGAAGTATGCAGTTTCTGAAAGTGTTCAAAGAGCTAAAACAATGGCTGTAAGTTCAGCAGAAGCAAAAAAAGATGTTTTCAAAGATGAACATAAGATGTTCAGAGAAATGAAGTTGCCTAAGTTGCTAATAGAGAAAACACAATGACCCTTTGGCCTTCCTCCCTCTAATTGGCCTCCCTACAAAGGAATGGGAGCCTGTTCCTACAATGAGAAGATGGGTAAGGGTAAACCAGACAGCCCCTGGGGCTTGGATTAAAGAGAACAATATTGCTGATGAAGAGGCTAATCAAGAAGCAATGTGGATACACCTTATGTAACAGTTTTATTTTTTAGATGTTATTTAATATTTTCATCAATATTTTACACTCATAACAATCTGGTTTTGTGTACTTTTTAAAATTGTTCTTATTTGTGACCGATATAAACTGTAAACTACCTTGCAGTATATAAAATTTTTTACACTGAAATGGTCATTAAGGCCGAGAACCAGTTATTCAATTATGTCAGTCCCACCACTGGTTACTTGTTGGGCGCCGTGACCAACTTGATCACAGTGAGTTGGGTTTTGAAGTTAGTGTCCATTACATGTACTGCCCTTTCATCGGTGTTGGCCAATTGTTACTGGAAAGGTGCACCTTGTGCCTGTTTCAGCGTTATGCTTTGGAAGTATAACTGTCATCTACATGTCACAGGTTCATGGGTGAAGAGGGCTTTCCCCTAAGATGGAATATACAAGGCAGTTTCAAAATTCATGGACAAATGGGACTATTAAAAAGTGGAATTTTCCTACAAACGTTTGGACACTCCTTTGTGTCTGATTTTATATGAGGCAAACTCTGAGCTTTTGGCCTTCCAGTGGGGTGAAGGCTTTGGAGTGATGTGAAGGATCATTGAATGTGCTTCTCATATGCTAAGAATAGGACCTTGGGGTGAGGGGGTCAAAGAGTGGAACGCTATGGATTGAATTTTGAACTTACGAACTATTTTTAAATCCCAGCCTCTATGATTGTGGTGAGAGCCCCATTTGAGAATGGGTTGCTTTATTCTATGAACGAGGCAGGACTAGTGTAAGGTTTGTCTTGAGAGATATAAGAGATTCAACAAGGAAGCAAGAGAAGCAGAGAAGGAGAACGGGATGCCCAACCACATGAAGCTTGCCCTGAAGCTGAAGTCCAGAAGAGACAGGGACCTGCCTCCAGCATTGACTGAGAGGGGAAGAAAATCTTTCTCTAGAGTTTGTACCCTGAATTCAAAATCCTATCCTCCTACACGGTGAGAAAATAGATCTCGATTTTAGCAGTACTAGATGACTAAGACTCACACTGGCACATCTCTGCAAGTTAATGCTTGAACAACTGGGTGCTCCTGTAATCAGAAAGAAATGATTTTTATACATGCAGTATTTGTTAGAATTATGCTAGGACCCTTTTAGATAATATCCTTTTCTTGTACATCTTGAATGTCTCTACAGTAGTCTTTGTGCTCCGTATCTCTGATGATTCTCTTAAAATGGCTTTCTCTATTTTTAGGCCCCAAAGTCTGTAGGCTTGATATGCGTGAGGACTGAATCAATTCCTGTGGGTTTAAGTTTTGGTTAAAGTCTGTAGGAAATCTTTTAATGCTTAGGCCTCTTGTTGAGTCTGCTCTCATTCCTATACAATATCCCTTTATTTGATTTGCCTCTTTAAGTGCTTAGAGAGATAAGTATCAGCTGCGGAAGAATTCTTATTGCCTTTTTCCTTTGCTCTATTTTCTCTGGGTCTGGCAATTTTCATATTATTTCCTCAATTTCTGTATTAGCAATAACTGAACTATTTACTTAATTCGTACTATGCATTAGGTACTGTTCCAAGCATCTTGCTTTCCTCATCTAACATTGACAAATGATGAAGAGGCTGAATTTTTTCCCTCATAATATGCAGAGACAATAATTTTGGAAGTGTCCTTTGAGGTAGTGAGCACTATGTCCAGTCATTTCTAGGTAGTAGAGACAATTTCTGAGGAAAACCTAACAAACAGTAATAACGTTTACTTTGGGAGTGGGGTGGAGGAGTAAACTGTCTAACACATTAATGATGAAATATATAGACCAGCAGGGAAGTTAATATCTGCATGAGTCAGTGGCAATTTTATTTGTTTCATTTGGAAAAAAAAATTGACAGAGTGGTAGACAAGCTGGCTCTGGAATGAGCCATAAGCTCAGAAAACGCAATGACTTCCTATCACCTGTACCTTTTTATAGGGGTGGATGGAAAATGGGCTGTCAGTATAGAGATTATGTAACATTATCACCATGCGGTTCTGTGAGTCACAGTGATGTAATTTACTTCTTCATAGTTTTATAAAGAAGCATTTAACTTCTGGGATGGTGCTAATTAAAATGTAGCTGCATTGGAAAAGAGTTTTCAGGCAATTTGTGTATCATGTATTGAAATATTGTTACCAATTAAAAAACAAAACAAAACACAAACCATATTCCTCTTTTAAAGGAGTGTTCCATTAATGCTCCAATCTTGTAATTTTAATGAGAAGGATATTTATGAATATCTTTAGTTTATATTTTCAATGCATTACATTAAAAAATCTTGATGGCATTTTATCTAAAGTTTCAAAAAATTTTAATGAAAATTTCTAGGATCCTGCTTTGCAAATGTTTCCTAGTTGATTTGGCCCAGGGCAGCGGAACGACAACATCTTGTTCTCTGGGAATGTAGCTTAGCTATCCATTCCCTATTATGAAGAAAGAGCCTGCAGAGAAAGAAACTTACCTACAAAGGAAGTCTAATGGAAAGATAGGAAGACAGAGTCTAAGAGATGTAGCAAGAAAAAAACCCCAACAGATTCTGATTTCCCTGATAGTGGTGATTTCACAGAATTTTGACTAGTGACCTACATATAATCATCATGAGGGATTTTCAGAACTCTCTATAGAAAAGAGCTGACTTCTCTGTGACGGGTTCTTTTTGAAGGGTCGCTGTATGTTGAGCGTTATTTAGGTCCTGTGTTATTGCAAATGTCTGGTTTGAAAGGCCTGCCAGAAAAGGTGCCTTTGGTTTTGAGAGAGGGTTGTGGCTGGGTAATGAGGTTTAATGCATACTACTACACACCAGGCAGAATTGCACATCCTCCGAAACCACTATTTCACCTAGAGGGAAGAGAAAAAAGACTTTATAGGGATCTTGGGCAAGGTACTGGGGGCCAGAGACATTTCTGAAATGTCTGTATCTATCTGCTTATTTCTAGTGAGGCCCTTTACAGCAGTGCTTGTCTCTAGGACATGCTCACTGCTTCAGGTAGATAGTCTCTGTCACCAACACTCTTTCTGATCTACTTCTAGCTTGTTCCCCGCTAAAGATAGTTTACAAGGGACACATGGATGCTTTCTTTTATTTCAGCCACGGTCCTCAGGGTAATGGTGAGTTGGTCATAGGAATGATGGTCGGGGTTGGCATTTTTACAGAATGGAGTCATCTTGGCTTTGCACGGCATCAGCTCCTTTTTTGGGATAGTTTTCCATTTTGGGGAAATGGGGCGACGTTCTTATCTGGCTACTTCCTGCTGATTGAGGGCGTAGATAAGGATTTAGGGGGGTGGAGGTGGGGCGATCAGCCATCAGGGGTTCTGCCAACCAGCAGAAAGCAGTTACTTCTTGTTGGATTTGACAGCTTTTATCCGTCTGCAGAAAAGAATAGGGAAAGTTAGGCAATGAAAAAACATTCGTTTACTTGGGCATTTGTGTTCATGCCTTCTGCCTTTATTTTGCTAGACCCTGCAGACTGTCCTATGGAAGGATTACTGCAATCACAAAGGGTGTTAGCTAGGATTCCCAAACAGGGAAAACACTTTCTAGCCGGACCCATCCAAGATATCACCAAAGTGGGAGCTGAGTCCAAGTAGCTACATGGCAGCTCTATGCCCGCTCCAGTTCTTCTGCTGCTGAGGTGGTTATCAATGCACAGCATGTCTTATGATCAGAGTGCAAACACCATCTGCTTTTCCCAGAACAAAACACAACAAAAAACAAGGGCAATAAAATGGTCTAGTACTGCTTCTAATAGTGAATTGAGTAAGGCTAGCTAAATTCTCACAGTCTTTTCTTTGCCTGTCAGTAGTAAATCGATGGTGTAAGATAAACTCTGAATGACAAATTTCACATGGTGATACCTATGAAAATACCTTCCAAGTTTTTTTTTTCTAGGATTGGATTGGTGCCTGTTCCCATAAAACTTAAGATTCAAAATTTGTATAGGATAAACTGTTTTTTTTACTTTGGGGGGACTTGAACTTGCTTTCATTTGTTATTTTCTGGTGTATTTGAACGGGAAACATTAAATATCCTTGTTTGCATTATCCTGTAAAATGAACATGATTTAAACACGGAAGGGTCTAGTATATGGGACCAAACAACTGGGATAATTGTCCCTTGTACATAAAAATATACCATGGGGTTGTATACAGGGATAAATTGGAATTGGAGCTGTTTGGGGTAGAAGTATTAGCATGTCTTAACCAGAAAACATGCAAAAATCTATTGTATGGGGTAAGAGACGGGAAATCCTAGGACTTTCATTGTTATAATTTAGCCTGGGGTGTATGCCAATGTATTTCCTAACCTCTTGTTACAAGCAGTGTAGTTATATATCCTGATAAGAGAAGAACAGGAATTGAGTAAAGGTATCTAACTAGCTGGGCCAATTAGGCTCTCAAAGGGGCTCATGGGTTAAGGAACCATTGGGTATTTGGGAATGGTAATCAAACACGGAGACCATTAAGGGACTTAGGATGCTTCTTGAATGAGGGAGGTCGGAGCACACCCAGACCTTGCTAAGAGTCCCTCCTTTGGCCCTGGCCTCAAGCCTGCGGGCTAACTAATCTCAGGCGTCTGAATGTGTTCAGGTTGCTGCTGATTTACTACGACGACTTTGATTCCTTCTCCTCTTGTTACTTCTGAATCTGCTGGGAAGCCTTTTGCGTACTTTACACAATAATACAGCCCCGCATCTGACAGGGCAATGTCTTTGATACGGATGGAGAAATCTCGGTTGTTTCTTTTGGTGGTATCTGCTATTGGGGAGATTCTAGAAGTTCTCCGGAATTTGAATTCATAGAATGTACTCTGAATGTGCTCAGACACTCGAACCCAGTGGATTGGCCCCACAGGGTAAAGAGTAGAAATCACACACGGCAGAGTGAGAGTCTCTCCCACCCTTAGTGTTATTTTCCCTCCCATGTTCAAGATTCTTGGAGTTTCTTCTCTATTTTCAAGGAGACCCCCCTGAAAGAGAAGAAAAAGAGAATACATTTTAAACCAATTGATCATGTTGGTGGAGCTGCTGCTTAAACAAGTACGTCAAGTCTTGGAGAAGTTTGCAGGACCAAGGTGCCAGAAGCTGGCTGTGGACTGGTTCAAATGGAACTCCTTTTAATTGGGTGTAATGGACTCAAGCCTTCACTCCGGCTAACTTCAAGGAGGAAGGAGTAAATCTTCTGGAGACGTTTGTAGGTTCCTTCCCACTGCGGCGCCAGATAATCCTGCAGATGTTGATTCTTCCAGACCTTCCAAAGGACCTGGCCTCCTGGCTGGAACCTAAGAAGTGGAGTTTCAGAAGGGAAAGGCAAAGAGAAACATATTGGTTAGTGCAACTTATTAGAGACTCAATCCAACTGTTTGTCCACCTCAGTCATAACTAAAGAAAGTCATAACCTCTTTAGGAATGGTCTCCCCCACACCATTTTCTAGCACTTACTTCCAAGGGCCACTCAGATCCTAAGTAGGGCAACAGGCAGAACCAGAAGCCAGCTGAGAAAGCTTAGCTAGTGTTTGTTGTATTGTTATAAACAATTTTCTCAGAATCCCCTTTGGATTGTGGTTTCCATGATGGTAACCTCTGGGTTATGTCGAAGGCTTTACTGAGCTCTTGAATAACCTGGACTACAAAGGTCCCTCCATTATTACTTTGAATGAACACAGGGAGCCCCAGTCTTGACATAATTTCATTTAACAAGGCTTTTGAGGCTTGTTCAGTTCCAGCAGGGAAGGATTTTATCTATCCAGAATAGTGTCTAGGAAAACCAGAAAATAATTGTAATTTCCTGTAACTCAGCATTATTATGAAATATACTTGCCAAACTTCTATTAAATTTATCTCTTTGTATTGTACTCCAATTTTCTATAGGGCGGGATGGAGTTTGGGGATTATTCTTGGCACACAAGAAGCACCTCTGGTAACTTTTTGGATGGTTTGTGGCAAAGTTGGACTTGCAATCACCTTGCTGCAGACGAGTGAGTGTAGTATTTTCCCGTAAAGTAGAAATAATGGCCAACCCTTGTTCTTTGGCACCAGTATTCGCCTGATGGGAGGATGACAGGGATTTCTACTGCTTTAAGGACTCACAGTCTTGGAAACTCCCAGGAGCACTCCATGCTCTGAGTTTAAAATAAATTTTTTTCTTTAATCTTGAGAGTTTATGTGTCATTTTTCTCTCTGTAGGCAAATGAAATTCCACTCTTCAGCACTTAAAAAAATCTTTTTGAGTGCAAGGACGGTTCTAGCCTTTGGTGAACTCTATTTGGGTGGAATCAGGACTGACAAACTGGTGTGCAAAAGCAGATGAGCTGATGGCTCTGTTGGCTTTGATGACATCCTCCTTTTGATTTCTGGTTGCTTCTGGGAATTTTTTTTTTTTTTTTGGTGTCCACGGAAGTATCCTCCAGTCACCTGCTGGAAGTCCCTGGTTACTCCGAGAATCTTGAGTATCTCAGGAACATTTGTTTATTTACTCGTTTGTTGCCACGAAAGGCATCCATACGAGGGAAGGACAGAGCACACGTCGTCACTGTCAGTGTGTAGTTCGACGAGCTGCCCAGCTCTGACATGGAGGGCCTTTCCTGGGGCCGTTAAGCTTGCTTGTTGAGCTGATGTGCTAGGAGACCGTGCAAAAGATTCCATCACTTCAGTGAGCACCACCCTCGCTGTTCCCGCCCTTCCGAGGTTGTCTTCCATGAACCTGCTGCTGGGGGTGACTCATTAAATCTGACCGTGGCAGTGACTGTTTGTTGTCCTTGATTTTTAAGCAATCACAGCAGGGTGCTTCTTCACTGGGCATATTGAAGTGGCCACCTGGCACCTTACATTAGGGCGATCCCATAAAATGATTTGGTACATTTTTACTCGGCTGCCTATGAGCAAAATTTTTCTTTCTGCTTGAGGAAGAGCAGCACTGAAGGGTGAATGTGTTTTGGCCGAGGGTGAGATTCCGTGTAGCAGCCACGTGCAGTGGCTTTTGTCTGTGTGGCCAAGTCTTTTAGAGAAAGAGTGTACAGGTCTTTTAAATGGCTGTGGCACCTGGGTCAGGAATCCTAAGGCCCTATATGATCTCTCCTGGACAAACAACTCGGAAAGCTTCTGCAAATTTAGTCCTCCATATGGTGATCATTAGCTTGTGCTTTCTTCTCTTGCGGGTCTGTTGACATTCGGGGGTACATGTTAAGGGACGCTTCATCTCATTTTAAGACCTCGTATAATGGATTTGGGATGATGCCAAAGTTAGCATCCAAATTTGGCAAAAGTTGACCCGTCCTAAAAAGCCCTGCAGTGTGTCAGGGACCAGGCTGCAATTCTACACCAGCTTCTCTTCTATTTGGGGGAAGATCTCTTTGCTGCTGACAAATTTGGAACCCCATGTATTTTACTGATATTTTGGGTACGTTTTTCCCCCTTTGACCACCTTAAACTTGCACTAGGCGGGAGAGTTCAGGCCAACAATAGTGTTTTTACTGGAGTCTTGTCTTATTGGCTGGCCATCAACAAATCATCTACATATCATAAGAGTCTCATTTTCTACAACTGATTTCTGCAAATTTAGTGCCAAAATTTCCATCCAAATTGTTGGTGAACTTTTAAATATCTGTAGCTTAAATGGGTCTTGGCCTCTGTCCTTGGGCCTTATTATTCAAACATAAAAAGCCACTCAGACTCTGGTTCCCATGGAGTTTTAAAATCTAATTTAATTCTATTATTGCAATGCATGTTTCTCATTAGGAAGATTGACCAAGAGACTAAGACAAGTGTATTACTGACATAATTTCTCTACAGCCATTCACTGATCACAAAACTGCATTTAAACATGTTTGGCTAGCGTAAAAGTATGCATGTGTGAACTAGAACTCTAATAGAAAAATTTTAAATTTACTCTTATATTTTTTGAATGAGTGCATGATCAAATGGACAAATGAAAGAATAATAGGTTTCAAATGAAGACGTTAATGAGATGTATGGCTATAGAATCTGCAGTTGAGGGGGATAAGTTTGTACTAGAGATATAAATATGTGTTCTCTGTAGAAAAAATAGAAAACATGAGGATGAAAATGACAATAATAATAAGTTTGCAGCATTTTGTGTATAATCTTTCTGTACCAGGAAAATAAAACTGTGCTATATATGACATCATAACCTACTCTTTTCAGTTAATATTTTGTGAGTTTCTTTCACTGTCATTACATAAGCAATTACTTTATTTGAAATGGTGGCATACTCTGGTCTCACATATGGACAGCCTATTTTATCATTCAATATTTTGTTTGTTGAGACTTTTTTAATGGACTATTTACTAGCTGGATTGTAAATGATTTCTTTAGGATAATTTTTCTAGGCCTGAAATATGGAGTCAAAATCAATGAAAACTGCACATATTAAGGGCTTGTGGAGAATTGTCAAGTTACCAGCCAGACAGATAAACTTCCATTATAAATTTATAGAACGTTTACCCCCGATCCTCACACCAACTATTAAGAGTTTCCTTGCTTTGAGAACTTCTACAGAATACTACTTCCTATGAGGACACTTTGAGGAAGACATATTTTTAAAATTAAGAGTATTAAAAATATTTTCATCATTAAGAAGTACAAGAAGGGGAGGGAGGGGAAAAAAAAAGAGGACCTGATGCGAGGGGCTTAAGTGGAGAGCAAATGCCTTGAGAATGATTGGGGCAGGGAATGTATGGATGTGCTTTATACAATTGATGTATGTATATGTATGGATGGTGATAAAAGTTGTATGAGTCCCTAATAAAATGTAAAAAAAGAAAAGAGGAGAAAAAAATGATTAGGGCAGGGACTGTACAGATGTGCTTTATACAATTGATGTATGTATATGTATGGATGGTGATAAGAGTTGTATGAGTCCCTAATAAATTGTCAAAAAATAAATAAATAAATAAATACAAAAAAAAAAGAAGTACAAGAAAAAAGAAATGTTCTAAAATTGACTGTGGTGATGATTACACAGCATTTCTTAATATGATCAAACTATTGAATTGTATGACATTTGGAATATGTCCAAATAAATCTGTTTATAATAACAGTTTCATCATTCTGCCCCTCTAAAACATGCTAATGGACATACATAAATAGGGACCCATTTTCTTGGAAAGATGAATTGGACCTGTTGGAAATATCTGATTCTAAAATTTTTTTAAAGCCAATGAGACTCTATACTATATTAGTACATTCAATGCTTTACTATTAATTTATAACAGTTATTAATTTATACTATTAATTAATGTATTCTGTATAATTGATTTATATTGTCAGATTGATTTAAAAAGCCTCTCCTCCATGTTTTGAAATCTATGGATAATATTTAATACAGAGAGGTAACTAAAAAAATCAGGAAGATATTGAAGCAACTCTCAATTGGAGAGATTTTTAAAATATGATTTTTTTGTGCATTCCTTGGAAATATTTGAAAATTTTCAGTCATGTGTCTTGTCTTTTTTTATTACAGCTCATATGTAGTATTTGAATAAGATTATTTTCTCTGGGGCTAATAATAAAACTAAGTTAAGATCTCTGTAAGACGTTTAGTTTCTTTTTCATATTACGAATCTCCTCTTCCTGTAGATAAAAATGCCCACCTGTGGTTCTGAAGAGCAACACTCGCAGTCCCAAGCACGTCAGTGCTGTAAGTGGTAATCGCACAAGTGGTGTTAATGCAGAAGGTAATAAACTCCTCTCCTCTCATAAACAGTGAGACATGAAACCTCAATGTTTATGATAGCAGGAGACCCTTATTGCTTAGTGACATATGAAACAAGAATATCCGACCAAAAACGTGAAGGCTTTTTTGCTCTTTTAAACTAGTTTGTTTTATAGCAAGATTTGAAGAAATATAGATGAAGAAAATAGGACTAGTAAGGTATTGTATGAAGAACTGAGTGAGCGGCATCTTTTCGTAGGCTCTCAGAGTCGAGGTTCAGGACAACTCTGAGGGTGACAGTATCATCTAACTCCAATATTATGGCTGTGAGTGTTCATTCCTAGCATGAGTCAGACAAAGGAAGGATGAATTGACAAATAGAGGGAAGATTTAAATAATCCCTAACATTCTATCACCAAATATTTTTCATTTTAATATGTCTCTTTGTGCTTAAATTTAACAAATGGATAGATGTTCATTTAACTTTTGTCGGATACAAAGGCCATTTATATTTTATAGAATTAAAAGGCTTGTAGGTTTAGAGAAGAATGAAACAGAAAATACAAGTATTCTCATATTTTCCCCAATCCAGTTTTCCTGATGACTACCCTCTTGCTTTATTATGATATATTTATTAAACTTGATGTACCAATATTGAGGCACAGTTATGAATTCAAGTTCATAGTTTATGTAAAGGGCTTATTATGTGTGTTGCCTAGTTCAATAGGTTATGATTTAAAGGCATAATGTGATGCACCCACCATGACAGTGCCATGAAAACTTACTTCACCGCTCTCATAGTGCCCTGTGATATGCTTAATCATCTATTGCCCCTCTCTTCAAGCTCTTGGCAATAAGTGCTCTTTTTACTGCCTCTATAATATTTCCTTTCCCCAAATATCATATACTTGTTATCACAAGGCATAGTCTTTTTCAGACTGGATTTTTTTTCACTTAGCAATATACATTCAGGATTCCTTCATGTCCTTTCATGTCTGGACAGCTAATTTCCTTCTATTGGCCAATCATATACAATGGCTTTCACCAAACATTATGGCATGGTATGAGTGTACCAGTTTGCCTATCTCTTCTCCTCTTGAAGAGGATTTTGGTGGCTCCAAGATTTGCCAGTTACAAAAAAGTTGATCATGAAGTTTTTCTTTTCTTATAAAGAATGTTTTTATTGCAACTTAAGTGAAAGCTTTCAGAGCAAAATAGTCTTCCATTAAAAAATGTATAGGCGTTTAGCCTGTGACATGAAAGTCCTTGTGTACGTGCTGAGTTGCCATTTTCCGTTTGCTCTTCCTTCCTGCCCCTTTTTTCTTTTGAGTTTCGTTTTGGGCCAAAGGCTGCCCGTTCATCATATGGTTGATTGCACTGAGGAGTACATTCCTACGCAGTACTATTCACTTCATACGGCTGTCTATTGTTTGGCTGAAAATTGATGCCTGGTCTCAGTTCCAGGCTTGAAGGAGTCAATAGATACAATAAAATGAACGAGGGATGGAAAGTGTTTCCATTTGTTAGGTCAAGGGGAAAGCAAAGCTAGGTCAAGGGGAAAGCAAAGCTAGGTCAAGGGGAAAGCAAAACTCCAAAGCTAGAAAGGTGAGCCAATGATGGAGATGCTCGTAGGTGGTGTCTAGTAAAACCCAGTAGCAAGTCAGTACAGGTGCAGATGGTAATTACCACAGGGTTGAAGTAATCATTCTAGAAATACCACTCATGCTTTGGTTTGGGGCGGAAGAAAATGTATTTTAAAGCCCATTATGATTTGTAAGGATCTGTATTAAAGTTGGGGGTTTTGTAGGTGACAGCGGATGGGTCTTATTATTCTATGCAGTGCTGGGTTCTCCCCGTTGTGGCTGTGTGGTTGCGTATCACACCATTGACTGTGCTGACTTGCTGACAGTAGGTATGAGACCAGGAAGACTTTTAGGAGTGGGTGTAAAGTGAATGAGGTCAACAGTTCACTCCCAGCGGCTACTCCATGGAAGAGAGATGACAGTCTCATTCTGAAGAGATAGAAAACCCAAGGGTCTCTGAGAGACAGAATCAACTTGATGGCAGGGGATTGTTTCTTAGTTTTGTTTTTGGTAGCATTACCGATTATAGATACGAAGTGCCAGATTAATAGTTTGACCTCTGCTTTTACCAGTTTAGTGTCACAGAAAATGTTGACCATATCTCTAATCATTGGACCTCATTCAAACAAGGTGCCAATTGAGACGGCACATTTTTGTGTGCCGATCTCAGTCTCGACATATCCAGAGACATTTGGTACTAGCTACTTCAGGCACAGAAAGGACTGTTTGGGGAATGAGGTGTGATTGAGAAAAAATGAACACTCAGTACCACTTGTAAAAAATGGGGACTTCTTTAGTATCTGATGAAACCTCATTGTATTTGACCTCAACCACAGTCAATATATCTCAATAAGAAGGTGGAAGAAAATTATTTTACCCCTCATTCCTGAAATTGCTTATGAATCCCAGTAAACTATAGTTTGGTGCATGTTGCTATCATAAGTAAGCTATATTCTACATCGCTATGTTGGCCAATTTTTTTTATTAATTGAGGGTTAATACACATATGATATTACTCCCTAGATCAATCACATCAAGCAGAATTGTACAATTGATACCACAATTTTTCCCCAATCATTCTTTTTCTTCCTGGATGACTGTTAAGTATTATCCCTAACAACTTTCTTGGTTTTGAACTCTGTCTTCAATTAATATAAGAACGCCACCTTATTTTGATGAGTGCTATCATGGTATATTTTTCTCCATTCCTTTACTTTTGCTTTATCTGTAGTCTTTACATTTTAAATAGGGACCTTGAAGTGAATACATTGTTGAGTCTTTTTATTTTTTAATCCACACTTCTCTTTTTAAATTTGTGTAATGATACTAGCCACAGGTAAAATAGTTACAGATATAGTTGGTTTAATATCCACAATATTTATAATCATTTACATTCATTATCTCCCCTATTTTTTTCTTCCATTCCTTTCCTGTTTTCTCCTTAATTTGGGAAGGGTAATTTTGCAGGGCACAAAATTCTAAGTCATGCTTTTCTTTTCTTTTTTTTTCTTTCAACACTTTAAAGATTTTATTCTATTCTTCCTTGAATGGTTTCTGAAAGGAAATTCAAAGCTGTTTTTATCCTTAATGCTCTATAGGTAAGGTGTTCCCCCTCCGTCTTCTATCTATCTTCTCTCCTGATGTTCTCTGTTTTTAAATTCTTCAGTTTCAATGTGATGTGGCTCAGTCGAGGGGACTGGATTCCTGTATCTTCCTCCCCACAGATCTCTTAAGACCTGGTAAATCCCATATTGATGAGATAAAATAATTAATTTTAATAATTAATTAGTCTTTAGGCGAACAGCATGCTCTTTTGACTATTTCCAAGTCATCTACCTCCCAGAAACAGGAAGGGATTTTTTTCTGTCCTTCAGATCTCTACCTGAGAACCTGAAGGGACTTCTCAAGGGGAGAAAAAACCCTCATGAAAGCATGGAGGCCCCACCCAGACAAGGTCCCTAAGGTCTTAACTCTCACATCCCTCAAAATAGAATCGACTCCATCAGTTACAGTGTAAGCAGTCCTACCAATGTTGAAGAAGCCCTGATAGCTAAGTGGCTGTCGACAGATAGTTGTTCCTTGTTGGGCTACTAATCACAATGTCAGCAGTTTGAAACCACCAACTGCTCTGAGAAAGAGGAGGCTTTCTACTCCTGGAAAGATGGATAGTCTCTCCTGTCACAGGGGCAGCTCTACTCTGCTCTGTAGGGTCACTCGGGTGGGAATAGACTGTGAGTTAACACTGCCAGGTTAGGCTTGTTCTTCCTGAACTATCGTGAACAGTTTCACATTTTGGAAACTTACATAAAATTGTTCACTACAGCTACTGAGTAAGCCTGTGATTCCCTGTTTTTTTTTTTGAATAATCCACCTCAAAGTGCTGTCAGTGCCTGACACCAGGGGAACACTGTTTTCCTGGGTTGCTGACCACAGTAATAGGTGATTTTTGGTATGTGTTTCTCTTTCCAATTTCTGGGTAGTGGTTTGGAAGTGATTTAACTTTTCTGATGAACCCAGGAAGTATTCATTTTTAATTTAAGTTTCTTTTTTTGATACAATAGAAGAGATTTTTATATGCCACACTGGAAACTAGAAGCCCTGAAGCCATTAAAAATTGTAAAGTATAAAAATAATCTGTTTTAAATAATAAGTCAACCCCAAACTTATACTGTACAGAAGTAAGAATGCTGGAAGCCCCTGAGCAGCAAACTCTTAACTGATGGACAACTTGTACTTGCCTTTGAATAGGCTGTGAGCTTTTTCTTGCAGTAACAGCCCCCGCCCCCCCCCAATACACACACACACACCCCACTGAGTACATCTGCACTGATAGTCACTCTTTCGAACAAAGGGGAACTATTCTTCGGGGTTTCTGAGTCTACACTCTCCTCAACAGGCCTCCTCTTCCTCCAGCTTCTTGCATTAGCGCCATCTTCTGCCAGTGAGTGGAATTTTACTCACAATGGACTCAATCACCCTTCATGGGGTTTTCAAGGGGCAAATCTTTACAGAAGCAGATAGCCCCATCTTTGCCTGCAGGTAGGTTTGAATGACTGACCCTGTGGTTATCAGTTCAATGCTCGCCTGAGAGTGCCACCTGGGCTCCCTTCTTAAACGGAACTGCCTGCCATCCAGTTGATGCTGCCACAACAACCCTACAGGCTAGTGTAGAACTGCCCCTATGGGTTTCAGAGTCTGTAAGGCTTTGTGGGAGTAGAAAGCCTCCTCTTTCTCCCATGGAGCAGCTAGCGGTTTTGAACTGTTGACCTTGTGATTAGCAGCCCAATATGTAAAGATTACACCCCAGGGCTCCCGTTCTTGCACTAAAGTAAGGCTAAATAAGAATCTTTTTTTGGACTTACCTAACAAATTTGTTGTGAAGACTTAGAATTGCAGACACACTTAGGAGTTAGATCTGACTCATAAATGTAGAGACTGCTTGTACTTTGTTTCCCAATTGCTCTATTCAGAGTAAGAACTGTTTAATTTTATTTGTGTGATTCTGAACATGGTCTATGCTCATGATACCCCCTACCTTTATATAAATGTTTATATTACCAAAAGTATAAGTATATATAGAGTTACAATTTCCTTAACTAACTGTCCCTGTAGTTTGCTATTCTGCCTTGCAATGATTTCATTTCTTTCTCTATCAGGCAACAAGTTCCATTATTCAATTCTTTTGGCTAGGCATGGATAAGCTAATTATGCACTAGGATTTTGTGTGTGTGACCCCCGCAAAGAGATAAATTGTGTACAAGTCTCATCGTGTATTGATTCACTAGCTGCCTGCCTTTCCGTTGACCCAGAGAAAAACAATTAGTGCTGTTATAGCTCATTTAGAAGATTTTTAAACAGTACACACTGGTATCATTTTACAATTGCTGGTGTCTGTCACACACACACACACACACACTTCAAAAAGCTCATGAGAAAACGCCATTGCCTTTTCATTCTACTTTTCTACAAACATTTTGAAACGTTGGCCATGTATGTGTGTGTATATATATATATATATATATATATATATATATATATATACACATATACATACATATATTTATTTATTTATTCAGAAAAGACTTCTTACTCAGTCTTGCCAGTATGAGCATGCTCACAGTTAGCATCCGATTTCCAGACCACCAGGTGCCATTAGAAAAAGGACACCAATATTCAATATGCAGAGCTCTGTAAACAGCACATTTTTTATGGCCCCAAACCCGAGCACACTTCAATTCTAGGCATTTGAGTTGATTCTGCGGACCTGCCCATTTGGGTTTCTGAGACTGAAAATCTATTCAGGATCAGAAAGCCTCCTCTTTCGCCTGCAGAAAGCCTTCTCTTCATCCCGGTGGTCTTGAACTACTGACCTTGTTGTGAGCAGCCCAAGTCGAAACTCAGTGTGCCGCCAAGGCTCCTCACAGAAATGAGCTTTCATCATGAGAACCAGACAGTGTGCAGCCGGCAGTCTCATAAGGAGCAGCCCCCGCTCACAACATGCATGTGGTTAAATATTATAACAGACGCGTTCCCTACCTCAAGGCGTTAAAAGGGGGTCCTACCATCTGCGGGGCTCCTGCTGGTGAGGGAAGTCCACTGAAGGGCACCGTGCGCTTGCTCTGTGCGTGCCCACGGCGGCCAGAGCTGAAGGGACTGAGAAATGTCCTTCTTCTCAGTTATTTTATACTCCCAACCTACGTCACTAACTTTACTCTTTTAACTCTGATAACAAACACTCCACTGCAGCGTGCCCCGTGATGCTCTGAGGAGGGGGTGGTTAGCTCAGAATTGTATCTTTTTGCTCTTGCTAACAAAAAGGAGGTCTCAGTAGGGGGCAGTGATTTGTTCTGAAGCTAGAAGATACCTCTGGGAAAGGGACGGAGAAAACCTTGACCGCTGAGCTTATTTGCCGGAGCCTGTCTCTCATCCTGCAAAACACATTCACCCCCCCACACCCCACTCCTTACACACACACACAAACACACACACACACACACACCACCCCCCCACCCCCTCACCCCCTAGAACCAAACAAAACCAAGCAAACAAAACATTTTCATATTTCACATATTTTTCCTTGATAAAAATAAGAAAATTCACCGAATCCTCACGATTTACAGTTTTACAGTGAAGATCAATAATCTGTTTCTTTTTTATCACTGAGTTCTATTGACTATATATCAAGTTCATCTATAATATAGTATGGAGCATGCAAGTAGGGCCTATTAGCGATTTTTCCACAATCACAATTTATGGGTTAAATTTTCTTATTTGGGTTTTAGAAACATTTAAAATAATTGAGAGAGAGAGAGAGAGAGAGAGAGAGAGAGAGAGAGAGAGAGAGAGAGAGAGATTGATTGATTTCTCGGGCGGGAAATACCTTGGTTCGTGGCTTTGCACTATAAAGAATTCACGCTGAAGCCTGGTTTGCAATCCAAGTAGGTTTTAATAAAGGACGGAACGGAAGAAGTTTCAAGTTTTACAGTCACTGAGCACAGGCAACCTTGGGAGAGGACACACCCACGCGTGGTAGCCCGAGGTCACAGCAGAGCAGGAGGGTGAAGAAGAAACAAAGGGCCAAGCAGTCTCTCCTCCAAGTACGTTGAAGCTATTGGTCAAGCCCATTAGCTGAATTAAGCCCACCTGGCTGGGGTTTGAATTGGCGCATGCCCAGTAGTCTTCGAGGCTGGCTAAAGGCTCACATGGTTCCCTTTCAATCTCCGGCAGTGGGCCTTCACGCATGGAGAGGGACAACCTCCCTGCCACCCCCTGTCTCCGCCTCTTTCTACCCAACAACACATACATGTTAAAAGGTTAGCATTTGATAATAATGCCTAAGAAAAAATGTTATTTCCATTTTACCAATATATTATTTATAACATAGCAACACTTTTAAAATGTGAATTATCCTGTCTTTAAATGATAAAGTAGCCTTTATATACGATTCTAATGTCCCTTTTCTTTAAAGGGTATTATTGGGGATTATAAAATGAAGTTACTGATAATCATTTAAATAAAGAACCGAATAACTACCTTCTGTGCTGTTTTATCTTTATCAAGTTCTTTCTCCATGACATTGTCATGATAATATAGTAATATTACTAGGATTAGAGATATCTTCCTTTTTATCTTGTGTGTAAAGTAATGCATTTTTAGGATCATAGATAGCATAAACATAAATGATATTTATCTGTTATCCTCACTTAAAAATATCTCTCAATACACATCTCAACAAACTTCCCAAACTTTAAGACAACATTGATTTTTCTCTCCTCTGAAATTTGTATGGCATTTATAAATGTTGTAATTTAGTATTTAATTTTACTCTATTTAAAAATGTCTTACTGCTATTTGCTTCTCAGGTACACAAAGTCAAAACTGCCAACTTCAAGTGTTGGTTACATGAATAGTCAGACTCTATGCATCTAGATAGACAGCAACGTGATTAACTAATTTGAGACAGACAGGGTTGGATTGCATTTTAAAGAGGTCAGAAGCTCTAGGGCACTGTCATTAGGCATTGGGCTGCTAACCACAGCTTGGCAGTTCAAAGCTACCAGCTGCTCTGCAGAAAAAAGGTGAGGCCATCTGTTTTCATACAATAGACTCAAAGGCAGTGGTCTGGGTTTGGAAGACAATTCCTGATTCCCCTTCCCAGATTTTAATACACATGTTAAATTTACCATTAAAATGATATTGATTCAGGGTCAGAAAACTAAAATAAGAACAAGAACAAAAACAAAAATACCAAAAACCCTCAATACGTAGTATTGGACATGGTAGCACTCTGCAAAGTACACGCATATGAGACTTAGTATACCAAATATGCAAAAGTTTCATGTGAAGGAATAAATGTAGATTTTTATACACATTCACCAAATTTGAATGTTGTCAAATAGCTCAAACAAAACAAAACAAAAAAACAGAATAGGTATCAAAGCCAAGTCCATAGGTGAAACTGAGATTTCAGCTTAGCAGGAATATTACTGGTGAGACTGGCTTCTAGAATCTTTGTCTATCCACTTATTCTTTATCTAGAAATGCTGCTCTTTGACTTCTAGTTTGTTTATTATATCTATGCCAGCTTTCTTTCTTTTTTGTATTTTATTGCGGTTAAGGTAAAAGTTTGCACAGCAAATTGCATTCTCACTTTGTGGTTTTTGTACAAATGATATTGGTTACATTTTTTCATATGTCACCCTTCTGATTCATTCCTTTCTGGTTGTACAATTAGTTTCCTTGCCCCTGACTTTCTTCTCTTTGCTTTAGAATAACTTTTGATCAATTAGGTCCATGTAGTCGATTTTTTAGGAGTTCATAATCATGGTTGATATTCTTTATTTTATGAGAGGCTCTGGGTCTGTTAATTAACTTAACCTCAAGGGACACTTTGATTTAACGTTTAAAGAATATCTCAGGATGAAGTCTCAGTGAGTCCTTTAGTCTCAACTGGCCCAATAAGTCTGAACTCTTTAAGAAATTGAGTCCTGCCCCACATTTCTTCTCTCTAGCAATTCATATTTTGTGGCCCAAATCATAACAGCCAGCAGTGGTAACCAGGTATCATCTAGTTTCTCTGGTCTCAGAATAGGTCCTCATTTCTAAGGAGCATTCTGTCTGTACTTCTCCCAGACAGATTTGTTTTTTCTCCTAGCAGTCCAAGGTTTTTACAACATTCTTCCCCAACAATTAAAAGGTCTTATTCTGCAGATTTGCCCAATTCAATACATCTTTTGATTTTTTTGACCCCTGCTTCTATGAATATTGATTGTAGATCTGAGTGCAAGGAAACACCAACTATTTCAATCTTTTCTCTCATTATTTTGATATTGTCTATTGATCCAGTGGTGAGGTAAATAGTCTTAAGTAATGTCTTATAATTTACCTGTAGGTTCTTATATCCATTGTGATGGCTATAAGGCATCACTAACAAACATAATGATTAAAAGGGCTTCCTGAAGGTTGATGGTGCCTGGCTATCGAGAGATATAGTGTCTGGGGTCTTAAAGGCTTGAAGTTAAACAAGCAATCATCTAGCTCAGAAACAGCAAAGCCCACATGGAAGAAGCACACCAGCCTGTGTGATCATGAGGTGCTGAAGGAATCAGGTATCAGGCATCAACAGAACAAAAAATCATATCGTCGTGAATGAGGGATTGAAGCTTTGAATTTTTTCATTACAAACTTTAATGGTTGGTGCATAAATTTGAATAATGAAAAGAACTTCCTTGTAGGCATGTAGGCATTATCTTATTGCAGACAGCATTATATTTGATGATAGATATTGATGTGCATTTTGATGACGTATACACTATTTCTCCTGAATTTGTTATTCCTGGCATAGAAAGCAATATGACTGTCTGAGTTATCATTGTCTACACCAGTTCATTTCAGTTCACTGCTACCTAGGAAAATAATCATTATGAGTTATAGTTCAGTTTGGACGACTCAATTTTCTCACCTTCATACTTCATACATTCCACTTTCCCATTGTAAATGGATGTTTGCAGTTAAATGTTCTCAGTTTCAGTCCACAAAGCTTGACTCCATCCTGGTCACTGATATGGGCCTTCCTGTGAGGGCTGCTCTTCCCTACTTGTGTTTTAATTGTCTTCCAACCAGAGGGACCACCTTCTAGCACTGTATCTGAAAATATAGCCTTTTCAAATGGATTTTTGCGTGTTTTTTAATAGGGATTAGGATTCAAGCATACTTTCTGGAGGAACCCAGTTCAAAACATAACAATATCTTTTTACCATTTTACAGTTTTAATTTGAGTTTTTCCTGGATTGCATTCAAGAGTAATCTTTTTCTCACTGGCAAGCTTTCTAGGGGAGAAAATTACTTCCTTTATTTAAAAAATTTTATTGTTTATGATGATTTTTCAAATTGAAATCATTTCATTGGGGGCTTGTACAACTCTTATCCCAATCCATCCATCCATCCATCCATTGTGTCAAGCACATTTGTACATTGTTTGCCCTCATAAAGCACACTTTTTTTTTTATAAAAAAGAAGTTGCCCTTTTGTCTTTGACAATTCGGTACCAACGATGCTTCTGGTTTTCCACAGATAGCTAGACTTATCAAAACACAGAAACCACGAATGGAGGAAAGAAAACCTACCTATTTATTCCTTTTGATAAGCACAACATGTATCGACAAATTCTCCATGGGGCTCATTGCTAATGTCGAAGGAGTTGATTCCTCATATCATCACACAAGGGAAACATTTCTTGGGTTGGTTAAATATTCCAGGGAGAATTGCACCCGCCCCCATCTGGTTCTGTTCCATATCCTACTTGCAATGTAGCCAAGGACCCTTCCATTAATGTTATTACCCAAAGTATGAGCTAAGGGGCCCAGCCAAAAGCTGAGCGGAATCTGCCTCTGATCCAGTTGAGTGGCAGTAACTCCTTATGATGTGGAAAAGATGAAAAGAGGCTTTAACTTTCTTAATTGGATTAAATCCAAAATGGGAAAAGGTATTGATCTTGTTTGCCTTGCCTGTCTGGGCTACTCCAGCGCTCGCTGTCATCAGCACTCAAGCTGCCCAGCCTCACGCGACTAGCAGCTGCTGGCTGCCCAAGTGCCCTTGTGCCCCTTCCTGCTTAGACATATCTTCAGGGAGCATTTCGCATAAGTATATTCATGAAGGTTATTTAGGAAATTAATGCTTTAAGGAACCAAACTGGCCTGCTATTCATTACCTTTTGTTTAATTAAAACCTTTTAAAACGAAAAAAGTATACAATAACTTTTCCTAGAAATCTATCAATTAGCAAAGTTCAAGAATAGTAAATGCTTACTATTGTTTTTTATTATACCTAGCTGAAAGCTCCTTAGGTTAGGTATAGTTTATACTCTCCTAATTTTTTAAGCATCAACTCTTACTTTCCTGCTACACATTTCTTTATCATATAGATAATTAATAAAGTAAATAATTATGTTGAGAATAGATTTTTTATTTCTGTTGTCCTTATTGCCATCCCATCTCTCCTTCACTAGCGTATAGTCATAGATACACCACATAATACAATTTTTCCCAAGGTGAGCCAGTTTGATGCACTCTGTATCCTGTCGTTTCAATAACAATCACTGCCACATTTTCATTAGATCTCATTTTATTTCTTTTTTCTTGAGCCTGTAGATAGACTACATTCACAGTTTTCTCATGTATTTGTATTATAAAAATTTCAGTATCATTCTTGAACTTTGCTAATTGATAGATTTCTAGGAAAAGTTATTGTATACTTTTTTAGTTTTAAAAGGTTTTAATTAAGAAAAGGTTATGAATAGCAGGCCAGTTTGGTTCCTTAAAGCATGAATTTCCTAAATAACCTTCATGAATATACTTATGTGGATTATATCAGTGATGGTAGAAAATTAGATTTTTTTTTGGTTTGTGGTGGAAAACTGAAATCTATAATAACAGAGAAGATGGAATTGGCGTAGTAGCCCACTTACCTGCATTGTGCAGATGACACAATCTTATTGCTGAAAGTCAGGATGTTTGAGTCACTTACTAATGAAGATCAAAGACTACAGCCAGAGTGTTCCTCAGGAGTGAGCTTTGCACATGTCACCAGCAGGGACCAGTTCTGGGAGAAGGATACCACGCAGGGTAAGGCAGAAGGTCTGAGCAGAGGAGAACCCTCGGTGAGGTGAACTGATACAGTGGCTGCAACATTGAGCTCGAAGATAGCAATGTTTCTGAAGGTGCTGCAGAGCTGGGCCATGTCTCTTTCTGCGGCCGTGAACTTCGTATGAGTGAAAATGGCTCAAGAGGACCTACGAGGAACAGCACAACCACTGCCAATCTCCTTGTTCCTGAAAACTCAATGATGTGAAGTCACATGGATCAAACTTGTGCATAGGTTGCTACTTCCATGAATTAAAGAAAAGTGCACCTAGGGGGTGGGGTACACCTGGGTTTTGTGGTAGTAATAATTTCATTGCTAAGCACAGGGAAGAAGGAAATCGTCAGCAACCTTGGCATAGAGAAAAAATTGTATTATTTGTGGTTTAGGAAGAAATAGCATTAGTGTCATTTTAAATTAATTGTTGTTTTTCATGTGGGGTGGACGAATGAGTTTGAGCTTTCTTGGACTTCTTCTGACCTTGGTAATTCACATGTGCACAGTGGTCCAATGGTTAAGTCACCGGATAAAGATGCATAATAAAAGATTCTCTAAAGATGTCGAAACTATGCCTTGTTAGACTTCAAATTGATAGGCACTTTCCGTTCTAGTTCTCACATCTGTTTTCCGATCCTTAGTGAAACAGAAAAACTTATAGGTGATCTGTTCCCTTAAAGTTCTGAGTTCATGAAGCTAATGAGCTTCCTAGCTTTGCTTTGCAATTTTTAGGAAGGTTTGAACTTATAGCCATAAATCACCCTCATATTCCAGTCAAGGAGATGGGGGCCACGCTTTTCAGAGTCATTCAGACTTTGCCAGGATTTCCTTATTTTTCTGTGGCCTCTACTCTAGTACACTAAAAGTCAGCACTTACAACCATATGTAAAACCTTTTCACATTATCTCTACTAGATATTAAATCATTAAATGGCATACTTTATTGGGTATGTTTTTAGGATTCTTATAAAAATTATGATTTAAAAATCTCTCAAAATATTTACATCCAAGTCAAACTGAATTCTCTTTTGATCATGATAAATATATTTATATATTTTAATTCTGTTAAATATACATGTAACAAAGCATTTGCATCGCAACAATTTTCACACATATAGTTCCACGAGCATCATTATGTTTATCACGGTATTCCACCAAAACCCTTTCAGGAAATGATCTTGGCAACTTCTCTACAAAGCTGGGCTTAGGTCAAAATTTTACTATTCAAATCAAATGCATTTGGCATTTCTTAGCTGTGGCTTTTTGTGGAAAAGAATACTGACAATTTGAGACGCTAAATTTCACTGCATCAAATAATTATCAATCTTCTGAGTAATGTAACTTTTCCCCTGAATGTTGCTCCCTAAAGATTAGATGTTTATATCTGCCTTTTGTTCTCTCCTTGTTCTGAATTTGATACTTTCAGACATAAGCAGCAACACATAGACTAAGGGTAAAATGTATGGGAAATAAAAATAAACCTTCAATTTTAAATTATACTTTTGAATGGTTCTCTGCTATAAGCTTTTTTTTTCTTTTTGTAAAATGGGTAGTTGAATAAATATTTGAATCATGAATGGCCACTTTGATTTTGAAAAATGCCATGCATTTTTATTGTTCTATAAATTTTAATGTGACATTTTCATGTGTAAAATTCAATAAAACTAATTACAACACTCATGTTATGCAAGTCCATCAATGGTCCTGGTGGTTTTCTATCTTAAGAAATAAAATGGAGTACACAAGAGATAAGAGACTGAGTCGGGAAGTCTGTTCATAACACACTGTAGTACAGAAGAGAGGACAGGGAAATTGGCTGTTAATAATTTTTATTCTAAGACTTCAAGGAATTAGAATATTTTCTCTTTGTTGAGGATTTAACTATTTTTAACAAAACTTGCTTCATTGAATTAATTAGGGGAGGATGAGAAATCTAAAGATTTTTGGTTTTCAATCTATGAGGCTGAAGCCATATGTCTAGTCACATGGAGATTTACTACTGGAATCGCAGAACCTGAAAAAGTACCTGTCAGGATATGCTCAAATATTAGAAAAATGAATTGTTTTTAAAGAAAAAGGATACATGGGTAGCAGGAGAACAGGGCACTAACCCACCCAAGGGGAGGGTATTGTTTATATCTCCACAGGAAAATTGGGACCAGATTTCTATGTGTTGCTCCAAAGTGTGAATGCAACATACCAGCATGAAACAGGGAACCAATAGAGAGGTCTGAGGGGTCGGCCCCAATCCCAACAATGTGGACAACCGCCCCTCCCTGCAGAAGAATTCACTTCGGAGGACAACACAAGCTACAGCTCAGGGAGAGGGACATTTCTGAGCAGAGCACACAGGAGCAAATGAAGGGAGAGGAAGAGAGCGTGGAGCACACCCTGGCCCACCAAGCCTTGAGGATAATATTCCTGCTCAGAGCAGCCTTTGCACAGAGAGGACCATATGGTTGGCCCCACTACGAGACATGATGTCCCTCACGGACCCATAGTGCTAGGGGGGACAACACTGGAGACACAGTGTGGGAATTGTATCTGATCTGATCCCACCACACTGAGGCGAACACTGAGGGTGTGCAACAGAACAGCAAGAGCAGAGTAACAAAGTCCCCAGCAATACCAAAAATAGACTTTGGGGCCAGGGTGTGGCACCCCATCAGACTCATCCAGGAAACACTCCTAAAGGTCAACAGACCTCAAGGGTTAATGAGAGAGGGAGAGGAGGGGAAGGAGGGGAAAAATGAGGAGCTGATACCACCGAAGGCTTGAATAGAAAGAAAATGTTTGAGAATGATGATGGCAAGAAATGTACAAATGTGCTTGACACAATGGACAGATATATGGATGTGATAAGAGTTGTATGACCCCCAATAAAATGATTTTTTAAAAGAAAAAGGATAATTATACAAAAGAAATAAAAGTCCACACATTGACTTTTGAATACTCATAATTAGATTTACTCTATATTTAAGTGCTTGCATTTATACAAATTAAAAACCTTCGGAAAAGCAAGAAAATTGATCAAATGTGTTATGTGAATTTTTAAATTCAATTATTGGTTTATAGCAGAAATGAAAACATGAACTCTACTGATTGTTATGTAAAGATCAGTACACTTTTATTTCTGAGTCAAGGATAATATACTCAAGGAAGTTTGATGACCATCTTGTGGCTAATGTGAATTAATCATCAGCAAATTGGTACATTTTAACTTTATTGCTTAGTTGGTAAGCTACCATAACTGGTACCAGTCAATTAGCCTTAACTGAGCTTTCAATGAAATCTTAATGATTCCAGAATCATTACTCTATCAGATTTATAACTAATGTGTCAATAAACACATTTTAAGTGTTTACTTTTAATGCCTGCTAACTAGTGAATGAACTTAGGCCTCATATATTCATTCATTTTTTTTTTCATGTGGGAGTCAGTCAGTTCAGCCAAACACGGATTCTGCTGGCTGTTATCTGGCAGTCACTCCATAGTTCCTCTTGCATATTATGTCCCCCTCACATATATTCATTCTTTAATTCAACGATTTATGAAATCTTATTTTGAGCCTGAATGAATGTATGAAAACATATAAGAATGCAAGTCAATGGAGTGGATTGTGGGAAACAGAAGGATTTCTCCCAAGTTGTCTCCCCCAAATATATGCCAAACATAGCTGCTTGCAAATGACTCTCCACTTGGAGGTCATGAGAAGATCAGGGGTTATTCTCCTTTTTTTTTTGTTTTTTTTTGGGGGGGTTATTCTCCTTAAGGGTTATCAGTCACCTAGATCAAGCAGTCACCACTGTTTATCCCTCAACAAGTAGGGCCCACTCTATTCTGATAAGGATAGTAGTCTGTTTCCTTGTAGGGGACCCCAGAGAGATCAAGCCCATCCAAGGGTGGCCAAGTTTAGGCTGCCATCATGAATCTAGGTTTCTTGTCACATGTATAACTCTAGTCCCTCCCCTTCCTATCATGTGTACAGCCTTAGCTCATCCCCTTCCTGCTACGCCTATGCCCATTGTACATCCCCTTCCTATAATGTGTATGCCTCTTGTACTGCCCCTTCCTGTGACGTGGTTACCTGTAATCATGCCCCTCTGAAGAGATACAACCCTTAGTTGGCAATAAAGTTGAGGCTCTCTCTTGCTCTAGCGTCTGGGCTCTCCCCACGAGGACCACCACGCGGGGTTGAGGTGAGCATGCTACTATGAATTGTGTCCAACTCCAATAATTCAATCTCTCCTCTTCCTCTCATGCTCTCTATGACTTTACTATAATCCTTACTTATTCTCGCTCTACAATTGCACCTACCAGACCTGTGATGATTTGTTGGGGAACCTGCTCTCCCCACAGTGGATGATGTTGGGTTTAACATTTTTGTGTTGTTTATACACTTTCAAAATAATTTCTACATCAAATCAAAGATGCAGTTGCTATTGGCAGAGCACTGTCGTCAGAAACCCTGGTTACAGCTGGAGACAGCTCACGGAGCTCGTCGCCAGAGCTAACAGATGACGAGGATCAGGTAAAGATGCTTGCATTTTAATAGACGAACACACCTGGAGACCGTGGATTTTGACTGCTTAAGAAATAGTGGGAAATGAAATGAACACTTCTGAAAGAAACTGAAGAAATATATCTGCTCACAGGCACTTTTAACACTCATGATACATGCTTAGCACATTGATCTATTTTCTACATTAATCAATATTCCTCGGATCCCTTGCAGAACCTATAGCGCAGCTGAGAGTCCTTCTTCACGGGTCCTTGCAAGCTTGTGGATCTCTGTGTTTCATGCTCATTGATCTGCTTGTTTGGGACTCAACTTGCCAGGTTATTCCTTGTATGTAGAGATGGAGAAGCATTTGTGGAAACAATGTACATGGATTTATGAGAGCATTTATTGCCAGATGGTGAAGTTGTGACAGAAGGGCCCGGGCGCCGGCGCATAAACAAGGAGCTGCAAGGAAGTCCCCTGGCATTGTCTTCATGCTCAGAAGATTGAGTAAGGCAACCGCAGCTCATGCTCAGCTTGGTGGGGCCTGTGAGCGGTGCGAGCGGATGCTCAGATTCCACACTGTCTGGCATAGTCTGGCTCTGGGAATAGGAATGCGCCAAGAAAGAAGGATCCCATGCTGTGTAAGTCAGGGAGAACATTCCGGCTTTCCATTCTGACAGCCCCACGAGGAATATGCATTATTTATACCTCTATTTTTCTATACTTGGAATCAATTCATTTGTTCAGATTTCTCTATTGGTGGAGTAACTCTTGGCAATTATCATGGCAGTGACGGGAGGTAAGGAGATTATACATTTCTTTGTAAAGCTATTTAACACATTTATTCTTTTAATTCTTGGAAACATTTTTAAAGTGAGGTATTCTTTCAAATTTCACAGATAAGAACCCTGACATTGAAGCAATACACCAAAGTCAGGAGAGGGCAGAGCGTTAAGGAACTTATCAATGGTGACAAACACTGTGGAATGATGCTACCTGGTTTGATGTTGAGATCCAATTTCTGAGAACTCGAGTCCTTACGTAGGCATACATCCTCTGAAAATCATATTTGCCTCATCTATAAAATGGTAGTTATAAAATACTTCCCATAAAAAAAAGTGTGGTGAAAGCTAAATGCCCCTCATCAGATTATCATTAAGGGGACAATGCTAGGAATCAAGACCAGGGATACATTTTAAGATAGCACACTGCTTTTCATTTAGCTTTAGACCAATCTGATACAGGTAAGAGACTCCAATGAACTTTTATAGTGACCAGGGAGTAAAATGTACCTGAACTGAAAATGACACACCAGAATATAAATGGACAACACAAACAGAATTTTCACTATGAGAGGATTTCCCCAGATGGGTGCCAGTGAATAGGGTCTTGTGGAATCTATCATATGGCTCACTTTCCAGGCAGTCAGGTGTAGCTTTGGGAGCACATCTGTGATCTATTGTGAAACACTTCCTATCAAAGTGACCTGCTTCAGGAGCCAGAGAGTGGAAAAATAATCACAAAACTCTATACCTTTAACATTTGTTATTTAGTGGTACAGAGTGGCTGAGAACATTGGTTTCAGGTTCAGAGAAATGTGCATTTAAGTTCTTGTTTTCTCGCTCTGTCACTTTGGACAAATTGTTTAAACTTTCTTTGCCTCAGTTTCTTCATCTGTAATATGATGTCAGTATGTAGTTAAACAGAAGTGGGTGTAAAGGTGGACATGCAAGACACATGGTGAGTTCAGGCCAGCTGAGAGCTCACATGGCACTCAAGCCATATGTGTCTGAGGAATTTCAGTGGAATGCACAAAATTTGTGGCATATTGTGTGTATGTACCAAAGTTTATTTATGCAGACGATGGAACACCACACAATTTTAAAGAATAACAATGAGTATGTGAAACAGTTCATGACATATGTGTACAAGGATGACATTAGACAATTTTGTCAAGGATAAATATTATATGACACCACTATTGAAAAAAGTCAACAGTGTTGACACAAAAATTACCATTCTTTGAAGGCTAGCAGGTATGAGGACATGGAAAAGAAGTCAAGTGCTCTGGGGTAGACTTGAGGCCAGAGGAAGCCAATAAACCATAAGCGGGTGGGTGAAGACAGTTGGAAGTTTGCAAGAGTTAAGGAAAACAGCAGAAACTACCTTTATCCACCTAGTTTTACAGTACCAGTGATCTCTGAGTAGATGCATGGATAGACACAGGCTGAAGAGGCATGAGAGGGAAAGTGCAGTATACCCACAAATGTGTGTGTGTTTGAAGATATTTGTGCACTGGTATTTACCTTTTCTGCACATATATCCAGGAACGTAGAGGAGAATGCAGGGATCAATGTTATGAAAACTTCTTAGTGATAAGCAAACACTTTGAGGAGATGAGCTGCTGGGCTTCAAGGCTCTGGACTGTAGTTTGGGGGCTCAGCAAGGCCCACGGATACAATATGGCCCACAAAACAATGGGATGTTAGCTGCAAGGTCACTGAACACATTAGGTTGTGAACTGCATGGTCGCAGTTCAGACGCACCGGCAGCTCTGCAGGAGACAGATGGCGCTTTCCACTCCCATGAACAAGTATGGTCTCAGAAACGCCCAGAAGCCATTCTACTCTCTAACCTGTAGGGTTTCTATGAGTCACCATTTACCTCATGGCAGCGATTTCTGTGTTGTTTTTTTGGTGAGTAGTGACTAGGTTCTTAAAATATCATGAGTGGTGATGTAGGTATTACTCTGTACTGAGAAATGAAGAATGATGAAAATCAAAAACAAATAGAAACAATTAGTCTGTTGGACTGATTCACTTGCCCATCAGTCTTCACAACCCTTAGACCTGAAGAACTTGAAGGTGCCAAGGTACCACTGCACACTGCTCTGAAAGGGATCCCATTAAAGGTCCTGGGTAGAACGGATGAATGCTGTGGATCAATATTTAAAATCATAAAAAAAATATCAGGTTTAGTCATCAAATTGAGACTGGCTGAACTCCCAAATTATGGCCCTTAGTCGCCATCTTTCAGGTGTGGAAATGAGCTCACCTTCATGGCTCAATATTCAACCAAACAATAGCCAAGTCTCTAAAGGAAACAGTAACAGTAGTGAGGTGTGCACACCCTAGAGTAACCAATCACTTGGCATCAAAAGGTCATTTTTTACACAAGGACAAAGGTTAGAAGGGGTAGGAAGGCAGGAAGAATGGAAACAGGAAACACAGGGAGGAAGCAGATAAGTGATGTTGAGATTGCAGTGAATGAGATGCACTATAATTAGGTAAGAATCTTTGGAAAGAAAGCAGAATGAACTGTTGAATAAATGTAAACCTTCACCCAGTTTACAATAAAACAGAAAAAGAAAAAAGAAGTGGCATGATGTTTTGGGCACTCATTTTATAATTGTCCTGTTAAATGCTATTTGCTCCCTATCCCACTGAAGGAAACAAGAGAGTTGGGGTTGAAAAAGATTGAGTAGATTGTCTTGTCACAACCATCATACTTATCTCTGTGGAATAAGGTGTGTGTGAAAGAGAAAAAAGAAAGCAGAGTTGTTTGAGTCATCCGGTCAGTGGAGTGAAACAGTAATAAACTACAATTATGAAACCAAACACAATATGCCTTAGCACTAGAACAATAAGAAATAGAAGTGTATGCCATATTGAAAATTAATTTGAGTTCTTACAAATGTATCAAATCTGTACACACATTTTTTTCATTTGGTGGCCCGCAATATCCAGTGAGTTAGATACTATGATTCTCCCTATTAAAGAAAGTATAAATGAAGAAGAGAGAGATTTAATAACTCACCTAACCTTGGACATTCAAGAGGTAATAAAACAAGAACTTAAACCTTGTTGCTTTAATCAAAACCTCAAGTTTTCTGTCACTAAGATCCAGCGTCCTGGTGGTATAGTGGTTACACACTGGGCTGCTAACACAAGGTGGGCAGTTCAAAACCACCAGCATCTGTGAAGGAGACGGATGAAGGATTTTACCCAAGTGAAGAGTTACAGTCTCAGCCGTGGGAGCAGTTCTAACCTGCCCTTATAGGATTACTATGTGTCGGAATTGACTCAGTAACTGGATTTTTGTTTATTGAATATATGGATAACTTTGAGTAGAATAGGAACTCCAAAATGGTGCTCATGTAGAACCTGTACATAGAGCAAGGGGCATGCTTTAAAATCAGAAAAAGTGTATACTAGGGTTGAAGTCTCTCACCACACTTACAAAATCTTTAGGTTAAGCAAAAGAAAAAATTGGACTATAGGAGTATTTAATATTCTTTGCCAACACCATAAGTCAAAGACATAATTTTTTCTCAGGTCTTTCTTATTCATTCCCATTCATCTTCCTAGTACTGTATCTGGAGCCATGGTGGCTTCATGTTTGGCCACACAAAACACGCAAGCAGAGAGCCACAGACATTTTCTGTCAGCTTTCTGGAGTGTATTTACAGAGCATTCTTAGCACTGGCTAAATGTTACTTATTATTTCCTGGGCCAGGGAGTCAATTATGCCTTTCAGAAGCCTCATCCTTTTGCCCCAAAGCACTGGTGGATTTGAATTGGTAGCCTTGTGGTTAGCAGCCCGATGTCTAACCCAGAGGACCACTAGAACTTCTTTCTGTAAAGGTTACAGCCTAGGAAACACTAAAAGACTTACTGCTAATGAGTTGATTCTGACTCATAGTGACCCTACAGCATAGGGTAGACCTGTCCCTGTGAGTTTCTGAGCCTAACGCTTGGTGAGAGTAGAAGGCCTCCCTTTTCTCCTGAGGAGTGGCTGGTGGTCTTGGAACTGCTAACCTTTTGCTTAGTAGCCTAACTCGTAGCCACTTTACCACCAGGACTCCTCAGAACTACTATAGGGTCATTCTATTCTAGCTCTTCTTGCTTTGAGTTTAATGAACTCGATGACACAGAATGAGTTATGTGCACTTTACCCATGATTCCTATGGATCTATGAGTATATCTCAGAGTTAGTTCATTATTTTGCTCAAATTGGAAGAAAACTCACTCTTTTGAATAGCTCCATAACATTTCATAATATAGATGTACAGTTTATTCAAACCATTTAGTTAATAATTGGCATTTAATTTTCTAAGTTTTCATTTTTGTATTACTCTAGAAATGTAGCTGCAATAAACTTCCCTTTATATGTATCTTTTGTATGAGCGCTTTTATCTATGGGATAAATGTCTCAGAAATGATATAATCTCCCTAAAGTTTTAATTGATTAATGCTTTACCACATTCCAACAGACTATAACAATTTATATTTCTACCCGCAATACATCCTGGTGAAAAGATTTATTGATCTTATAACAATCAGTCAGGAATTAAAGTCTATTTCTCAGAGCATTAATATTTTAATTCCCTAGCTCTACAGCAAAGAAAATAATTTTGCCATTCATTTAAACGGAAAAGAAATTATGTAATAAAAATAAAAAACCACAGCATACGAGCTGAACAATAAATCTACCGACTTTATGCGTGGCAAAGCAGGAAAGTTGAGATGAAATGAGCTAGCACTTAGACCTGGCCCAGAGAAGCAAAAATAAACCCTCTCTTCCAACTAAATCTAACTCCATCCACAAATAGTTATTATTTTTTTAGCTCTTTGGCTCATTAGAGGTCATTGAGGTCTTTGTTCTGCATGGGCTCCCAGCTGCTGTGGAGGCCTTCTGTTTTCATTCAGATGCACTCCAAAAATCAGATAAAATAACTGGTTCCTCAGAATTCGAGAAATGCTGCTTCTGAACATATACACTGTCAAAATTGTTTTACAGATTTGTGAATGTACAGATTGCTGGCTTTGTTGATTAGAGAGACTTCTCTTGAACCAGCCGGGTTTATGTCTAAAAAATGAATTTCTGACATATTTCAAATGACAAAGATTTCACAAGCTCAGTGTCACTGTGGCTGCTGCCCACGCAGTCTTCCGCCTGGAAGGGAGGACTGGCTAAACTTTGAGATGAAAACATGTACTTTGATGCCATTATGATGTTGGCCCATTGAAATGCTATTTTCATGAATTTTTTCTATCCATTACAAAGACATTCTTTTGAATGGACATAACTAATTATGATTTCATATATTTAAATCTTTAAATGTAGAATTTAGAATATAAAAGCAGAAACCACTGAAAATAATTGGTATTATCTGCAAACTAAAGATTGGCTTCAATATTAGTGATATAAAGATGGTAGCGAAGAATACTTAAATAACTACAGGGAGTCACTTTGAGTCCTCAAAAAGTTATCTAACCATAAGTTATGTTTATATTACATAAAGTTATAGAAAACCCGCTAATGTAACTGTACATTTTTTTCTTAGATGATACTTGGTAAGATTCTTCTAGTGCTCTTAAAGGTGCATGAGGTGGAGATAGTTTTAAAAAATGCAAATTCCAGTGTACATATTGATTTTTCATCAGTTGATTCTAATGCAGTTTATGTGGTATTATTTAAAAATTTGTGTTCATTAATTGTGTATGTGTGGGTTTCTCAGAATTATCAGAAATTAATTTTGGCCTCATGATATCATTCCTCTTTGTGTTGTGAGGAGAGGGCGATTACTCCGCAAGGACCCAGGAGCCAAATACCGAGTCTGGAACCTGGACTTTCCTCTCACGCCATCGCATCTGCTTGAGTGTCTGTTGTCTCTTACCTTTTTGTTTGTTTGTTTGAGATGAACCTGTTTTTCTCTAAAGGCCATTTCGATTTTATGTTTACCTTTTTATTAACCCACTTAGGCCACTATTTAGGTTTAAGGGATAAGAAACCTGGAGGGATTTTTTTCAAGGTTTCAAGGAAACATCCTATCTATTTACACAGCCTATATCAAGAAATGAAATCACCAGTAATATCCTATTATTTTGATCATGGCTGTGATGGTTGATTTGGCATCTAAACCCTTAGCTGGCATTTAAAAATGGCTTAGTTTGGAGTTGTCAGAGGATTTCAAGTTCTGGCTTTTAACTTGGTGCTGCCAGTTTAATGTTAAGCCCTTAAGTGGTGAAATTGCATTGCATTGAATATTAATATACTGATAGTGAAACATTTCATTTTCAGAATTTTTCAGAAATTTCATAATTGCTTACAGTATTTCATTTCAAGTTGTAAAGCAAATTTTAACACAAATGTTCATTCTTTTTTCTATGTATCTAAAAAACTCTTAAAGTATTCTTTATATCAGAATAATTTTCTTTATGTTGACTTACATAAATGTACATTGACAGTGCCTCAAATGTGTACCACAATTTTATAGAAGCAGAATGTTTTCAAGAACTGATACAGCTAGAGTTTTACTATAAAAGAATTCAATAAGACCAATTTGTGTTCATTCAACATTCTTTTCATTTAAAAATATTATATTGCCATTTCTAACTCAAAATGAGGATTATTGCCATGTGCCTTATTTACTTGTACTATTCACTTCCTTAATAGTAAACAATTCTCTGTAACACTACACAAGTCATGCATATTCATATAGCAATTGCATATATTGCATTTACATGCTCTCTAAAAATGAGTACTCAAAAGAAAAGAAGCAATAATATAACAAAATTATGTGTAACTTTATAGTATTATTTTCAGCCATATAGTTTCTTATGTTTAAGAAGAAAATTCTAAATTCTTTTAGTAACATTTTAAAGAACTGACGTAAATATCAAATTTGACCCTCCTTTTATTTCATATTGATTTCAGCATTGTGAATATTTCTTATTTTTGATGGTTCATCTAAGAATATTCATTTTACTCTTGAATGGAGCATGTCTTTTATCATTATTGAGTAGCTATTCCACTTGATCCTGTTCCATAAGTTGGCCTTGGAAATTTTTCATAAATATAGCTTCTGAGTTTCTAACTTCTTGGAATATCTGTCATCATCTATAACCTGGTTACAAAAGAGTGTGTAATAAACCCAAAGCCCAAAGGCTCAAAATGGTTTTATACCATTTAAACATTCTCACCAAGTGAAGTGCAAAACTCTCAGAGTCATTCTGTCTCATAGGGATCTAATATGACAGAGAAGAACTGACTTTTGTTTTTCTGAGGTTCTAAATCTTGCTGGGAGCAGAAAGCTTCATTGGTCTCTTGCAGGACCACTGGTAGGTTTGAACTTCTGACCTTGTAGTTAGCAGCCCAGTAAAGTGCAAGAAAAGTTTCTTCAGCAGGCTGGCAAAGGTAGAATACTAGATTCTGCTTCAGTGTTGGCATAAGAATATCACTACATAAGGATCATTAATATTTAAAACAGCTAAAAAGAAAGGTTCAAGGAAAAGAGCTTTTAAAGAGATAAAGATGTAAGAGTGTGGGAGTAAAGAAAGAGAAAGGGGGAGCACTCTCAGAACTATTGACGGAAAGACCGACACAGAGCAGTTCCATGGGTGACCTAGATTCTCTGCAAGGTTTGCTAGCATTACAACTACTCTGAAAAGGCCTAATTCGTGTACTTGTCCAACACAGTCCCTCCCTGTCTTTACTATGCTATTCTCAAAAGAGATGAGAAGACCCTGCATGATGCTCACTTATCTTACCAGGATCTGAGAAATACTTGACATATTTAACCGAGGCTGTCATGGGACCTGGTAGAAGCGATGTGGCAATCCTCTTCATACCAGGGTACAGAATTCTAATAGTATCCAGTTAGTACATTTTCTGCCCAGATATTAAATCCTGTTGCAGTCCACAAGTTGTAACATAAAACAAGAGCACATTCTTCCCTGAGAGCTTGCATTCAATATCCTTATCTTTTAATAAAAAAATTCCACAGAAAGGCACTGTAAAAGGTCTAGGAAAGTTATAACTTTGTTCTCTGATATTGTGGTCTAAAATTGCTTTTATTGGGAAATCCAAGACATGTAGGATATACAGTGCTTATATGGTAAAACTGAAAAACAATTCCTTGGAAGATAGGTTTGTTCTAATAGTCAGAGATACTAAAGAAAAATAAACTCAAGAGGAAACTATAGAGCAACAGTCTTTTAATCTTCAATGAGCAGTGCTCTTGAGATTCATTTTTCAGATTCTTATTGAACGTGTTTTGGGGTAACATCTCCTGTAGTAGGGGTTGCAGAATTAGCGAAGAAATGGGCTTCGGAAATATCTCTGAGGATACATTCAAGGAAAGACAATGTCTTACATGGGCTTCTGGAAAGAGTCCCGAGGCAGAGGCTTATGTTCCGGTGATTCTTTAAATCCGAAACCTGAGGAAGGAGAAACAAGGAGAGGCCAGTCAGGGAGATGTTCACAGGTGAAATGGAGCCTCTGGTTGGTCCTGTGGAAAGTTCTGGAATTAAAAAAGCAGTTTTTTGAATGTACTAAAGAGGTGCTGTAACTGCAACAAAGAGCTGTGTTTTGATGTCTGACCGGCGTGTTGTAAGGCTCACACCCTTGCTCCCCTGTGTCTATAGTCAGCGTGCCCCTCCTTGGGCACGGACGGGAGGTTCAAATGGAAGAAGCGCTTCACCGTGTGGAAATTCACGTAGGCATAGCCCATTAGGCCTCATCATAAACCCCAGACTAGTCTCCTTTCTGAAATCTCTGAACCTTTTTGAGAAACCTTTCGTGCTCTCCACAGAAACTTCAATTATGTAAGTAAAACCCCCTTTCCTCGCTTCTTCAGGCGTGTATGATATCATGGCTGTAGGTTCCCTTCTGCGTTTGTAAGATGCAAGGATCCATCACAATGAATGGATCTTTATTCGCTAGTGTCCAGCTTCAATCACCCCTGGGCATCCCTCCAGAGAAGGTCTCAAATGAACAAACAAACAAAATCGCTGACATGGACCCCTTGTGGGTTTCCGCGAATTTTAACTGTTTACAGAATTAGCAAATCCCATCTTTCTCTGGCAAAACTTCCAAACATGTGGATCCCAGTCCAACACGTCATCACTACACAACTGGCAGAGAAGGTCTCAGGTGAAAGTCATTAGCAGCCACATACACAGTAATTGGGAAACGGAATCCCAAAGACCTAAGCATGTATGGCATCAACTGAGCCCTTTGTATCAGGTAGACTCTGACCCACAGGATGCCTACAGAGCAGAGTGAATTGCACCACACCATTTCCACGGCTTCATCTGGAAGCTGACTGCCCCGTCTTTCTCCCATGGTGGCCACAGTGGATTTCAACCACCAACCTTTGGGTTAGAAACTGAGTGTTTAACCACTACACCATGAGGGGTTCTTCATGGCACCCACAGTGTCTGTTTTATGTAGTTCACGTAAGACAGAAAAGAAGGTAGGGAAGTATATAAGGACACTTGTATGTGCAACGAGAGGAAACGTGTCAGACTGAGAAATTGACTCTATCTTTTTATGCTTGGTGATGACAAAGTCACAGCACAAAAGGCATGGAGACGAGCGGCGGAGGATGCTGGTGGGGTGAGGAATAGGGTCTAATAATGTAATATGCCACAGTGCTCCAAGCACACTCTGAGGCCCTTGGAGGTGTTTAAAGGCTATTATGCTGGAAACCAGCTGTTTTCTATTTATGGTCAAATTAGACTCAGGTTATATAATATCGCTGGGCAGGGATCCCTGGTGGCATGCTAACTCCATGGTCAGCAGTTTGAACTCAGCAGTCGCTCTAAGGGGTAAAGCTGAGGTTTTCTGCCTTGGTGAAGATTAGCAACCTCTGAAACTACAGTGAGTACTTCTACTCTGATCTAAGGGTCACTATGGAATCACATCACATAGTTTTGCGGACCATTTAGCACGATTTTTATATCCACTCTTTTAAAATTGGATCATATATATATATATATATATATATATATATATATATATATATATATATATATATATATATATCGGATTTAGGTGAAATGATTATGATGTCTACAATGGTCACCCATCTTAATAACTAGAATGTTGCTTTAACAAAGGCTCATTAACTTTGATTCTCTCCATCAGAGATAAATACATTTAAGAACATGCTAAGACCCATACAGAGTGAAGTTTGCTACTGCTAAATTCTATGGATTTTGAGTGGGTTTCCCAAGGAGAGTGATTCATTGTGACCAGGCATTCATAAACCTATGGAATCTTCTTAATATAGAAATAAATTAATAGATAGAGAAATAAAGAAGTGTTGATGAGAGGATTTCTTTCAGTCTTTTGTTTTTAAATGATTATTATTTTTAGACTGTGAATTAGTTCGCTCTCAGGTTAGTATTTATGGTTAAGTGCAATCTCAAAATCTATTCATGTATCAAGCTTTATACAACCCTGTTCCACTTTAGTGGCAGAATTATCAGCTTTTTGGAAGATAATATAAGTAACCCCCCATGGGTCATCTGTTAATTTAATAATAATATTGCTAAACTAACCAATGGTTTGAGTTTAAAATGCTATTGAGGTAAAGGGAATCTTCATACACAGGAAAGCTTTAGAGAGTAAAATACACAGGACGTTCACTTTTACACATGAAGACATTCCAAGCAATTGGATTCTGTGTAAGAAAACAATGACGGTTAGAAAATGAAGGCTAGATTACAGTTCTGTAATGATTACTTACTGTAACAGGACCATGTCTGCAGAATCAAGAAAATGTGAAAGTGGCAAATATATAGTAGTAGAAAGTGGCCTATTAGAGGGAAACCTCACAAGCAAGAGGTTCTATCCAAATCCAATGACTTCCAAATCCACAACCTGGGGGGTAGCAGTCTTCCTCCACTTCCCTCACTAGGGCATTACAGTTTAAGCCCAAAGGAGTTTATCAGGTCCCTTTATCTGCAACAGGTGTGTTTAAAGTAAAGTCTGGGTCACTTAGTGGGTTTTCCAATGCAGATCCTTCTGATGTGGGCTGTGTAGTATACTGTATACATCAAGGAAACCAAATCTAAAGTCTAGGTAGCCTATAGTCACCAATGGGTCACCAATGTCTGGGGGAAAATAGAATAAATATGAATGATTAAGGATATAGTACAGTGAAGATTCCCTCCCCCCTTGGGGGTCCATTGAGGCAATGTCAAGTGTTTTCCTCCAGGGAAAGCTCTCTCTTCACCCACTAACAGAAAGGAGACTATCTTCTTTGAGACAGGCACTCCCAACTCCCCTAACCCTTGATCATGAATCTCCAGCTAAGTGTGATGGACACCAATGTCGGCGTGCCTATCCAAGAAGGGTGACAATGGGGCATTGCCTCATAGCATGGACCATTTGTCTTCCACAATCTCCCCCAAATGAGAAACTGTCCACAGCTGAAGTTGAGGCCTCCTCTGGAGCAGTGGTCTTTATGATGTACAAATAAGAGAGAGATAAGTGGGTTGTATGTGCTGGACATCCTTACCACCCCATTACCTGGGAAGCTGGATTGAACGGCTGCATGGCCTGAGAGCCACTGCCTGTCATTGTCCTGATAGCAGTGATGTCATACAATATTTGTCTTTTTGTGACTAACTTTGCTCAGCATGATGCTCTCCAGCTCCAAATATATCGTGAAGTACTTTGTGGTTTTATCATTGTTTTTGTATTGTGCGAATATACCAAAGTTTATTCAATTTTCTACTGATGGGATTTTGGGCTATTTCCAAGTTATTGCTATTGTGAGGAGTACTGTGATGAGCATGGGGATACATGTGCTGATAATGTTATGTCTCTTCTGTAGGGTGTCTCCCCAGCAGAAGTCTTGCTGGTTCATATGAGATTTCCATTTTTATTTGTTTTGGGAAGCTCCATGGTGCGTTCCACAATTGTTAGGTGCCATGAAATCAGTTTTGACCCAGAGCAACAGTGTGAAACACTTTATCACTTGATAACTTCAAATTCTGCATTGACTCAAATGCTTAATGTTTTTCTCTCTTAAGGAAAATAGATGCTTCTGCTGAGGGTACCCCTCATAAAATAAGATCAAGCCCAACAATTAAATTTAGAAAGGGTTATTTTAACTTTGTAGTGAATTATTTCCATTAAAGTACCCATTATATTGCATTCTCAATAATATAAAATAATTTGAGAGAGATTTATTTTAATGTTCTATACTTTTCCATTTTCTTTTGAATGGATAATATAATTTTAAGAAAAAACAAATTTTATGCAAAGGTTTATTCTTCCTGTTTAAATAGAACAGTGGGATAAGGAAACCTCTTTGGATTTCTTGTTTAAAGTTTAAGAAATTGTTTGCAGATCTGAAATGTAACATGGACTGAATGTACTTAGAGCATGTCAGGTATAATCTTGGTAACAAAAATGTATCAGTACTTTTGGTGATGAAATTCCCAGGGGTTTGATTCTATTTCAATGTAGAATGTTTCTTCTCTCTTGGGGCAATGTGTTAATGCTGATTATCTTCAAACGTTGACTCTCTTCATGCTTTTAAAGGATTGTCAACAGTCACTCAGTCAACTGAAAAACTATAGAATCGGCCTTGCTCTCTGCTATACAGCAGTATCCAGCCCAGGGGCAAAGTGCTCTCATATTATTAATATTTCATTAGAAATGAACCTAGTGTCTAAAGCAATGAGTACCAGGTCATGTCTATAAAGGTGACCCATGGAATGATGGATATTGTGTATTTCACAACTGGTAATTATAATTTATGCAGAAAGACCATGAAAATTAATGAACTGGATGTCTTGCTTATTTTATGACCAAAGTCAAAACAATGAGTAAGTACTATTTTTATTAAATTATGTTCATACATGATCTGTACATCAATTTACTGGCTGCTAATTCAGGACTTGAAAGACAGGATTATTTTCACTCTCTTTGATGACATTAATATAATAGATTTTTGTCAACAGTGGCTTAATGAAACAACAAACTTGAAAAAGTACTATTTTATAATAATTGTGATAATATTTAAAATACAGGGAATTCATTTTAACTGTTGTTAGTTATCTTCAAGTTAATTTTAATTCACAAGCTCCATCATATAAACAGAACAAATATTCCCCAGCCCTGTGCTGTCTTCATCACCACTGAGAATGCTTGATTCCATCATTGCAGACTGCGTCCTTCTGTCTTGTCGAGGATCTTCTCTTTTCAGCTGATCCTCGGCTTTGTCTAGGACGATGCCCTTCTCCAGGGACTCGTTCTTCCGGATAACATCCCCAAAGTATGTCAGACAAATTCTCACCATCCTCG